>NC_068922.1:44154469-44457500 GCF_023091745.1 Budorcas taxicolor | reverse complement strand
CTCCAGCATTTGTAAGCTGATCTCCTTTACTGATTCTGATGCTAACGTCTTCCAGAATCTTTCTCAAGGCACACTTAGAATGTTTTGCCAGTTATCTGCATATCCCTCGTCCAGTTCAAGTTGATACATATAATTAACCATCAGAGGGGCTAACAGAGTATCCATTTCCAAAACAACAAGAATTTCTAAAACTTACTGAGCACAGTAAAACAAACAAAAAGATTAAAATGACTTAATAAAATTTTTTCTTTTCACCTAGAAAATTTATAAATAGTCTTTTTTCTTGTTACAAAGAAAATAAAATCATAAATTTCTTTTGGCTGAATGTGACTGGACGAGTCTTTGAAGAGATGTATTTCCATGCATTAGGGAGGTAAGACTACTTTTCAATATTTCATAACTTTTTCAGTATCTTCATATGTGAAAAGGAAGTTCAACCCCAGCACCGGCACATTGGTCATCTCTAAAGCACGAAGTGAGCTGAGCACAGAGAGGCAGAAAATACAAAATTCTTCCAGTGTGACTTCAAAATGGACACTTACATTTTAAGTTACCATAAGCACATCACCTGTTCACAAAGCCCATAGAAGACAACCTTTTGGAGGAGCTTCCTGAAGCCCGGCCCCAACCAAACTCCTTCTGGCCCTCCACGTGGGCAAGAGATGGCATCACTTGTGAATCAGGCAAAGCAAAGGACCCAGTCAAGATCCAGTGGGCACAACGCTGTGCAGACGGTGGCTGACCAAGACCTGGGGGTCGAGTGGCACGGCCATGAGGACTCCTCTGAGAGGAGAGAAGGGGAGAGCACAGGGTGTGCAGCTGCAGCAGGGCTCCAACGGCAGCAACTGTCAGGGGTCAAGGCGCAGGCCAGCTGGTGGGGAGACACAGCAGAACCTGACTGCTGGTGTCCTGGGGGTGGAGTCAGAACGGGCACCACAGGGGGCGCCGTGCACACCACTGCCCCAAATGCCTTCCCTCGTGATGCCCCCCGAGTCCACGATGTACTCTGAGTCCTCCTGGGCAGACCAGGGCAAGGAGCTGTAACACCACCTTTCTTAACCAAGGCTTCCCTTTGCCTGTTGATCTGGCCTATATTTTCTCCAAACTGCTGCTGCTGCTAAGTCGCTTTAGTCATGTCTAACTCTGTGTGACCCCATAGACGGCAGCACGCCAGGCTCCCCCGTCCTGGGATTCTCCAGGCAAGAACACTGGAGTGGGTTGCCACTTCTTTCTCCAATGCATGAAAGTGAAAAGTGAAAGTGAAGTCGCAAAAAAAAAAAAAAAGTGAAAAAAGTGAAGTCGCTCATGTCCAAACTAGGAAATACAATTAACGGCTTTGATTTAACAACTTCTTTCCTTTTACATTTTGTAAACCTGAAAGCTATAAATGAATAAACTGAAACGGTAACAATGTCTACACAGAAAAATAAATTCACTAAGAAAAAAAAAGATGACATCAGCAAGAAGGTGAGAGCAAGACCTGTCACCATAAACTGCTCTTCAGGTGCTGTCTGGGGCTGCCATGTGACACCAGTCAGCACCTTCCAAGTGTCGCTGTGAGGGACAGCTGCAGAATGAGTTACATTTTCCTCTGAAATATGACTTTACTACTACAGTGGTATTTACAGGGAAGGTGTACAAAGAGATTGCTCCTTTTTGTCTTCGAACTAGAATTTATTTCCAATTCTAACTTCAAAGTTTCCAAGTGAAGGGCTGTTAAGAATAGCATTTTGTCATAAAATAAACCCTTGACTATAAGAGGAATTTAAAGAAGCAGAATATAATTTTCCTCTACCCATTATTTTTCATCCACAATTTTTGCTTTTTCATCCAGTATTTCTGCAATGGAAGAAGTGACATTTCCACTGTGGCATAAGGATGCCCCTGTGGAGTCTGGAATCTAATTCTGATAATTTTTAAAATGCCTTTTGGTCATTATTTTTCCATTTTGTCTGCCAACCTTATCATGGTGAAATACACGGCATTCTAGAATTCTTTCTCCCATACCTTTGCAACCTGTATTATGTTTGGATCATTTCCCTTTGCTGCTAACATTGCCAAATTCTCAGAGATCATCTACATGTTTCGGCAATGTGAGAAGAGGTTGAAACTGCCATTGTTTTTGCCCTAACTGGCCTGAGTCAGCCGATGGGAATTCTGATTATATGCTCTTAGGCCAAAATGAGAAGCTGGTTTGGAAAACTTCTGGAAATATCAATCCAAGAACATTTCTTTCTTATTTATGTATATCAGTCATTTTATTTCCTACTGAGAATTATTTGTATCATTCAGAATTTCCAAGTACAGAAGAACATGACTTTGAAATCCCATGGTTTCTGGAAATCTTTCAGAAAGGAAAAGGAGATGAAATGGATCAGTAATCAAACAGACTTTGCTCCTCTGCTCCATTCTCTGCTTTTTGAAAAAAGCAGGCATTCTTTCCCTCTTACAAGCCAACCTCTCCCCTCTTACTTGTAGGTTATTTCATATACTATGATTCGTCTTTTATAAGTTTACACATGATCAGGACACTGGTTGAAAGACTGTGGTCTTAATACACTGGGTATTCAATACAGCATGGAAAGCCATGAAGAATATACCACATACAAACAGATAAATGAGCTTGCATATATGTGGATGAGGGACGGGAGGGGGTGAGAGAGAGAGAGGTGAAAATATGGCTGAGTTAGGGACTGACTGTCAAAAGCAGAACACGAGTGAAGGTTATCCTTCTCTCCTGTGTTTATCCAACTTTGGATTCTACTTAAATTGAAGAAATAGTCATCAGTTCATCCACTCACTCACTACACAATTTGTGAGCCTCTGGTAATATGAGACATTATTCTGGATTCCAGGGCTGCCATGATGAGTAAGCAGAGCAGTCCAACTCAAGGAGCTTCCATTAGAAGGGAGAAAGAAGGACAACAGACAAATGAAAACTTCAATGTCAGAAGCAGAGCGGTGACATGATAAAAACAGAGAGAAGCAATGACGATTCAGCAGACTGCTTTAGACGATGTCATGCGGAAAGGCCCCTCTGAGAGGTGACATGAAACCAAGCCCTGATAAGAGTCAGCCACGTGACTCATTTAAAGGCTCGAACCCAAATACCAAGCAGGAAGATCAAGAAACAAGAGTTAGAACAGACATGGAACAATGGACTGGTTCAAAATTGGGAAAGGAGCATGTCAAGGCTGTATATTGTCACCCTGTTTATTGAACTTACATGCAGAGTACATCATGTGAAATGCCAGGGTGATTGAATCACAAACTGGAATGAAGATTACCAGGAGAAATACCAACAACCTCAGATACCATTCTAATGGCAGAAAGTGAAGAGGAACTAAAGAGTCTCTTAATGACGGTGAAAGAGGAGAGTGAAAAAGCTGGCTCAAAACTCAACATTCCAAACAATTAAGATCACTGCATCCGGTCCCATCACTTCATGGCAAACAGATGGGGAGAAAAATGGAAACAGTGATAGATTTTCTTTACTTGGGCTCCAAAATCACTGTGGATGATGAGAGCAGCCATGACATTTGAAGACACTTGCTCTTTGAAAAGAAAGCTACAACAGACCTAGACACTGCATTAAAAAGCAAAGATACCACTTTGCCAACAAAGGCCCATATAGTCAATGTTGGGGTTTCTCCAGTAGTCATGTTCGGATATGAGTGTTGGACCATTAGGAAGGCTGAGTGCTAGAGAATTGATGCTTTCAAACTGTGGTGCTGGAGCAGATTCTTGAGAATCCCCTGGACAGCAAGATGATCAAACCAGTTAATCCTAAAGGAGATCAACCCTGAATATTCATTGGAAGGACTGACGCTGAAGCTCCAATACTTTGGCCACCTGATGTGAAGAGCTGACTCACTGGGAAAGACCCTGATGCTGGCAAAGATAGAAGGCAAGAGGAGAAGGGGGTGACACAGAATGAGATGGTTGGATGGCATCACCAACTCCGTGGACATGAGTCTGAGCAAGCTCCAGGTGATAGTGAAGAATGGAAGCCTGGCATGCTGCAGTCCATGGGATCGCAAAGAGTCAGACACAGCTTAGAGACTGAACAACAACAACAATCTAAGAAGGAGCTTAAGCTGTTTTAGCAACACCGAGAAGTCCAGTGTGACCAGGGTGAGAGTGGACACTAAGGGAGCAGGGGTGGTGGGAAAAGAACACAGGTGGGAGAGGGTGGGTGCCCCATCATACAGGACCACTTAGGTACAAATACGCAGAAGCCACTGGTAGGGTATGAGAAGATGGTACTATCTGATTACAATTTTTTTGTAGCTCACCTCGGCGGCTGTGTGGAGAAAGGTATGCAGGAAGAATAAAGAATAAATAAAGAAGACCCCGTAAGAAAAAATGTGAGGGGGTTCAGGAAGAGATGATGCTGTACCTGAAGGAAAGATGGAAGGAAGGGGGATTTGAGAGAGGTTCTGGAAGCATGCTGTTTCCAGTGTTTTAGCTTCAGCAACTGTGTTTACTGATGTGTGTTCTGAGATGGGGAAGACGGGGTGACAAGATAACATTCTGGTAAGTTTAAGATGCTGATAAACATCTAAGTGGATCTGCCAAATAGACAACTGAATAAAAGTGTGTAGAGAAGGTTATGACTGGAGTCAGAAAGTTGAGAGTCACAGGTTAGGAGACACCAGAAGGTCTTGGAGATGTGGTCCTATCAAAAATGCCCTGGAGCACACCAGTCCCTGACAAATGGCCTTTGATATTTGGTCCTGGCAAACATGTCCACACTTGGCACATCTCCCTGCATTCAAATAGCCCACAACTGTATTTATACATAAAAATATTATCCTGTTTCACTGTCCAATAATTTCACTGTGGCTATATTGCCAGTAAAAATCTTTCTGGTATCTATCTGGTAGAAGCACATGGGGTTAGGTAGATGGATTGGGATCAGATCTTTCAGAAGGGTCTATAACAGCTGCATGTACTGAGAAGAGTTCTACAGTCAGAGAAATGCACAAAGGACAGGTTAGGATGTGACCTCACAGTGCATGATACATTAATATATCCCTGGGCATGTAGCTGGATGTGGCTGGGTGGTTCCATAACAGCAGAGTTCCAGCCGCTACAGCAGATAGGCCGCTAACCTGGTATAAATATTCACAAAGTGTCTTACAGGCGTGAGAACTGGTGTGGCTTCCTAAGACATACTAGATGGATGTAACAGCTTCCATGAGGGGAACACCAGGCCTCTAATTAACTAATTAACCCATTTTCCATTTGAGGGGGCAGAGGCCAGACAGATGGGAGTTGCTGCCAAAGAAACAACACCCTTCCCTCCCGTGCCTGGCAAAGCTGCTCAAGAGCTAAGGATGCCTTGTTTCTTTAAAAAGCAAGGTTTTCTTAATGATTGGTACAGTCACAGAAATTCATCAAAAGAATGGAGAGAAAGGATGAGCCCACATTGGAAAGCATTTTTAGATGTGAAAGTCTAATTTGGGTTCATTTTTTAAAAAAAAGCAAATTTAGCACAAAAACAATGGATAGTTTCTAGAATATTCGTTTTCAGGCATTCCATTTATATATGAACCTTGCTGTATACCTTTCTGTAAACAACCTCACTATTCCTCTCTTCAGAAAATAACTGTAATGAAATCATAAACCTGGAGCACCTTGGTGTGCACGTGGTCCTTGAGAGATCCTCCATAACTGGGGCCTCCAGGACACCACGGGCTCTGAAGCCAGACGAATATAAACAGAACTAATCTACAAAGGTTTGCACGCATCCTAATCCACCCCCAGCACAAGCCTGGGTGTGAAGCCACATTCACAGACAGGAAGTCCTATCCTACATCTGACCTCTGTGTCTCACTTTTTCACATTTAATTAATTCTCTTTGTTCTACCCTAAATGAGGGCATTATTATCTTGACACTTTTACACAAAATTAAAGATACTGAAAAACCTTATTACTCCAGACCCCACTGTGATCATTCCAACGCCTGCATTGCAAAAATAATCAGATCAGCAAATGAGCAAACAGGATTATAGGTATATCACTTCACCTGCCTGGGAAAATTAATTGTTCCTAAGCACTTGAGAAGCTATCAGTATCTGTCTGAAGTGAAGGCTTTTCTACAAAATAAGCCCACAGTACACATTGTGGATAAGAGTGTCTGAACGGGGCTCAGGCCCTTATACCAGGGAGAGAGGCTCTTTTAAGAGCTCTGGAGAATATTTCTTTAGGAAATCTGAGGTGGGGCTGGGAGGCTGGGGGCTAGGAGGACACTGAAGGCAATGGAAGTGCATGTACTGAAACATGTTCTAAAAATTACCCTTTTCTGGCTGCACAATTACTTCTCTTTCTGTTATTTTCATCTCTATTTTGTCAGCTTCCTTCTTTGCCTTACAATTTCTCACTGACTGGAAGAGGGTCCTTGAACAGGGTATACAGATGAGAGATGCACTTGTTTGCATTTAATTTTTAAACAATTATTTGTATCCTCCACTTGCAGGCCCTGTCTAAGCACATTTCAAACAGTGACTCATTTAATTTACATTCCTCAGTGAACTAACAGTACAGCTGAGGAGACATTTTATAGTAAAGGAAATTCATGGCAATACCCATGATAGGAGCTTGATGTGACTTGGAGAGTCTGAGGTCACACCTGAACGCATCCTAATGAAATTTTTTCAGATGAATACCTGAGGCCACTTGCGAAGCCAAGGGGTGGAGCTGGTGAGGCCAGAGACCCAGGGGACGCAGCCCTGCACATCCTGGTGGCACGTGAGACTGTACTTTTTCTCTAGTTCATACACAAGCAGGGAAGAGGGACAGAGCGTGTCAGGCGGGCACTGACGTTTTAAAAGGATGCTTAAGAAAGACCCCTGGGAGGAGGAAGCCTCAGAGCAAACAGCAGGAGACAGGAAGCTCTGGGCAGAAGGAAGAACTGCCCGCTGTGAGGGGACAGTCAGGGGACTGTGAGGAGGAGCAGAGCTGGAGGGGGAGGCTCTGAATTTCTGTGAAGACTTGGGACTCAACGCAAGTCACTGGAGGGTGTGGAAAGGAAACGGTTTCATCCACTCCTGATGTGCATTTTATAGCACTTGTCTACCTGTTGTTCTGAAGTTTTCTGAAGAAGCAAGGGCAGGAGGAAGGAACAGTCAGGAGGCCATCCTCCTGCAGCAAACCTGGGGGGACATGGTGGGCTGGAACCAAAAGGACCACTGCTGTGGGAGCAGTCACGTTTTGGGCACCACCCTAAAGTAGCATCAGCTCCATCTGCTGACAGACTTGATGTGGGACGTAAGTGTGGGGAAGGCTTGGAATTCTGACCAAGCAACTGGAAGGTCAGGCTTCCCTCAGCTGAGGTGGGAAACTATGGGAGGAGGGTGTTTCTTGGGTGTGAAGGCCAGCTCGGGGGCAGCCCCGTGGCTGCTGCCTCCCAGTGTTCACACCCTGTATCCTCCTTCTTCCAGTGTGGGGGCCCTGTAAGTTCCTTCTAACCAACAGAGTATAGCCAGATACGGGTGACTCTGGGCATGTGATTAAGCCCAGGAAACTGAACTCGACCTGTTAGAAGACTCCCTCTTGTTGGCCTTGAAGAAGCAAGTCACTAGGCTGTGAGCTGCCATGTGGCAGAACATGAGGGCAGCCACCAGCTGACTGCCAACAAGAAGCAGAGGTCCTCAGTCCAGAGTTCTGGAAGGAACTGAATGCTGCCAGCCCCGGGGAAGATGAGAAGCAGACATGCCCCTGGGTGAGCCTCAGGTGAGACCACAGCTCTAACACCTAGATTAAAACCCAGCTAATCTGGGCCCAGAGTCCTGACCCACAGAGATAATACATGTGTGTTGTGTTAGCTGTTAAATTGTTAGGCAGCAACAAACAACAAATATCTCAGGAAAAGGACTGACCTTGTATTGATCATACCTGGTTTGAGATCTATAAGATTCAGGTGGAAATATGTGTATGCAACTTGATACAAGAGTCTGGACTCAGGAGAGAGTTCCAGGCTTGCTGTTTACAGGGAGGACCACCAGCTTTGGACGGCACTGAGAGCACACCCTCTCCCTGTGTCTTCTGCATGGCTGTGTGCCTCTATGTCCTCATCTCTTCTTACAGACACACCAGTCCTGCTGGACTAGGGCCGGTCACACAACCTCATTTTAACTGAATCTCCTCCTTAATGACTC
Source organism: Budorcas taxicolor (assembly GCF_023091745.1). NCBI lineage: Eukaryota > Metazoa > Chordata > Mammalia > Artiodactyla > Bovidae > Budorcas > Budorcas taxicolor. Next base: position 44,449,338 of record NC_068922.1, on the reverse strand, counting down.
TATCTCTAGAGTCACATTCTGAAGTCCTAGGGTTTACAATTTCAACACACAAATTTGGGGTTGACACAACTCAGCCTACAACTGCCAAGAGCTCAGCTGAGGTCCAAGCCACCAGGAGCAAAGCTGTAGCCTGTGAGAAGAGACAGCTCTGGCCCTGGGACAGGCCACCTCTCCCAGATGCACACTGAGAAGCCTTCTGCCAATGTCAACCCCCAACTTGCACAATCTGTGAGCTCAAGCTAGCACTGAGATTATATCTACTGAGCTCAGAGTCCTGATGACTTGGAGTCCAGCAGCAGCAATTGCAATATAGTTGGGGAGGGGCCACATGACATATCAACCTTTACATCAATCAGGCCCACTTGTTATGGGGGGGGAAACTGCAAAGTGGTGACCAGTGATCTGAATTCAGGTACTGACTCCCCCAGGGTGGGCCTGGGATGACCACTGAGCTCAGCACTGGTGACCACTAGGATCCCTGTCTACCCAGATTTGCTGTCAGAGCGTCCCTGCCCTACACACTCAGCCAGCTCAGAGGATGCCTGGTGAGGACGTGTCTTGCAGTGGTCTGTAGCGTGCACGGTACACGCTTCAGCAGCGGCCCCATCTCAGCGAGTGCGAGGCTTCCACGTAGGCCACTGGCTCTCCGGAGCGCCCGCACATCAGGGAGCAGCCCTGAGTGCAAACAGCGAGGACATGCTCAGGGACCAAGGACAGGCTCGGGGACCAGGGCGCCCGTTCTGCAGGCCCCCAGAATAGAGTCTTGTGTTGTCTCCTGACCTTGATTTCTGAACACATGGGCTAGCCACAGGCTTATTTGTCAAAGAGAACAGGCTCTTCATTCCAAGGGCTGGTTTTTACTGACATGAGTGAGCAGCAAGGCACAAGGGGAAATCCAGCTGAGGTTTATTTTTAACCGCACTAGCCTACTGGCATTTTTTTAAAAGGGAAATGGATCAAGCATTTTTTCCCTTTCCTCTCTCCTGCTCAGAAACATCTGGAGGATACACTGCTTCTACTCTGGTGCTCCCTCTTTGGGGAAGGTCTTAATTTTTACCAACTGCAATTGGCAAAACTGAGCTAGATCCATGGTGCCTCATCTCCTCACTAGCTACTGCCTTCTTCCTGACTGGAGCGGGGCCACAGGCAGAAGCTGTGCACTCAGTGCCTCGCGAGGGGCTCTCATCACTTCATTCCACATCCACAACTCTAGGTATGATGCCATGGCTCAGCGGGGAGCACTGTGCTCTCTGCTCTCCGGCCGCTTCCCCCGCAACCTCGCCCACTGCCCTTCTTCCCCTTACTCTGCAGCCACAGGAGAACTTCTCCTTCTGCAGCACACTCATGTGTTCCATCCTGTTGGTGGTTTCAGAGTGTCCAGTCCAAGACTGACCTACATCACAGAGTCAGGCCACCACCTGATCAAGACAAATTGATTTTTCTGGCTTCCTTGATGTCAAGAGAGATATATCACAATGATTAACAATTTACCTCCTAGATAAAAGCCTTTGTTGTCTTCGTTCCATAGGAAAGTCCAAGATGTTCTTGTCCCAGTTTCAAGCACTAACTGGGGAGGTGTGTGCTGAGAACCTGGATAAAATTCCACAGGAAAAGTTTCATGGCCGCCCTTCTCTCCATCTGTCCCCAAAAAGGAGCAGTGGAGGAAGTGACTGAGGCTACACACATCATGATAGAGGGGAAAGTGCTGTTTTCAGAATCCCTCCCTACTCTACCCACACTGGCGGCTCTGGCTTGGGAATGCCTGCTTTGTTTCATTTCACTGACAGGGTATTTTAACTATGTTCCTCTTTTTCTTTTCTGATCAGTTTTTCCCAATGCTCCACTTCTTTTGCCACTCCCCTGACATCAACCAGTTCCCCTTAAACAATCAGGCATATTACCTCCCGTGCTGTTCTTCCAGAGTGTGGGGAGCTAGAGAATCAGATAACACAATCCGATGGGCACAGAGCTCAGAGGGCTGGAGTACAGCTGGGTGCTGCACCATCCTGCCCGCTTCTTGGGTGTGCTGCGGCTCAAGAAAACCAATAAAGCTGAACTAAGCAGTGACTTATGCTTTAACTCTTGCAGAAACTCTGTAACAGATCAAGAAAATGAGAAGACAAAAGATACTGATATATCACACCATAAAATTTTACCTGTATCCTTAGAGGCGTGTCAAATGGGGTTTCTTGGAGAACTGCACGACACAGGAGACCTGTGCTGTTTAGTATTTAGATGGCATGTGAGCAGAGGCCTGAGTGCTTGCAGACCTTAACTCTGTGTGCGCTCTGCACTCTGGGAAGGTAGTACCAAGACCTCTGAAAGGTCTTGTTCAGTTCAGTTCAGTTCAGTCACTCAGTCGTGTCTGACTCTTTGCAATCCCATGAATCACAGCACGCCAGGCCTCCCTGTCCATCACCAACTCCTGGAGTTCACTCAGACTCACATAGTGCCTTCTGAAAACGCAGAGAGGACCTGAGATGTTCTGCGTGGCTATGTACACCACGCTTAGCCAGCGGGAAGCCAGGATTGATTTTAAGTAATCTGATTCTTAGGTCACAGGTCCTTGTCAAACTACAGCCTAGAAAAATAGTGTATTGATTTTCTGAGACAAAAAAAAAGTTATGTCAATGTAGAATTAGTCACATACTTGTAACACCTTCAGAGATGGAAAGAAACACATTTTGGTGTAGGTCCATCAGAGGTACATGTGGTCTCTTTATCACCTGCTCCTTCTGTTCTTACCACCATCAGAGCAACACATCCAGTATCGTTAAATTACAGCTTGAGAAACTACATGTATGTAAACTGTGTATCAACATGTTTTCATCAAACCCTAGAGCCTCTCTATGCCCTTTATTACCTGTTCACACAATATTACAAGGCAGAATTCAAATCCTGGCTTGATTGTGTGCTACTTATATAACCTCGGACAAATCACTTCACCTCTATGTTCCTGTGTTATTGCCTCTAAATTAGAAAAATAAGGTATGCCTCAAAAAATCACAGTACAGAATAAATCAGGTAACAAAGGTGTAGCTAAGAACCATATTCGGCACCTAGGTATAGCACCATACGCCGGCTGGGCAAATTCTGTTGGAGCTGCATTCAAAGGAGATGCAGACTCTGATGACGTGACATCCCCACTCAGGGATGAACCCCCGTCACCTGGCACACCGCAGTCTTCCCCTCTTAAACTTCTTCAAACACTCTGGCCGCTCCCGAGCGCTCTGGCGGGGTTCTGTCTTCCTGGAGCCTCCCTGCTAATCTGTGCAGTGTCCTCCTTCCTCTCCGCAGTCCCACTCAGTCCCCCACCCTTTCCCCACTTTAGTCTCTATTCTATTTATTTAACTGATTTACCTAACAATTTTCAGAAATGAAAATTTCTAATTGACTTTTTACTGGTAATTTAAGTCTGCATAAGAAGTTTATTCATCCCTTCTTCTTGTCCAAGAAGTCAGTCACTTATAGCAAACTACAATAATATAACTACTTAAGATATACTACAGAACAAGTACAAAGAAATATTATGAAAACTTCATGCCCATATATTCAAGACTTTAGGTGAATGGACAAATTCCTTGAAAATGTAAGTTATTTAACAAAATGATATAAGAAGAAATAGAAAATATGACTAGCTACATATCCACTGAAGAAATTTGTTTTGTAATTAAAACCTTTCACAAAGAATACTCCAAGCTCAGACGATTTACTAGTGAGTGCCATGAAAATTGAGAAGGAATAACACCAATTCTATGCAAACCCTTTAAAAAATGTGTGTAAACGGGATTATATCCCAACCCATCTTATGAATCCAGTAGGATCTTGACATAAAACCAAATAACAATAAGAAAAGACTAGAAAGCCATAAATCAATATTCCTCATGAGCATATCTGCAAATATCTTCATAAAATATTTGCAAATCAAATCCATCAGTGTGTAAAAAGGACAATATATCATGACCAACTGGGATTAATCACAAAAATGCAAGGTTGGTTCATCAGTCAAAAATCAATGTAATTCACCATACTGAAAAAATAAAAGATAAACATCATATGATCAACTCAACAGATGTATAAAAAAATCTTGACGAAATTTAACGTTAAGTAACAATAAATACAAACAACAAACTAGGAACAAAATGGAACTTCATTAATATGATAAAGGACATCTATGGAAAACCAACAACTAACATCATATTTACTGTCATGATGGAATTATTTCCCCATATGGTCAAGAACAAGTCTAGGAAATCTGCTCTCAAGCCCTTCTACTCATTTTACTGTAGGTATTAACCTGAGCTAAGAGAAAATAAGAGTTGACTCATTAGAAAAGACTCTGATGCTGGGAGGGATTGGGGGCAGGAGGAGAAGGGGACGACAGAGGATGAGATGGCTGGATGGCATCACTGACTCAATGGACGTGAGGCTGAGTGAACTCCGGGGCGGGCGTTGGTGATGGACAGGGACGCCTGGCATGCTGCGATTCACGGGGTTGCAGAGTCGGACACGACTGAGTGACTGAACTGAACTGAACTGAAGAGAAAATAAAATAAATATAAGGTAAACAGACTGGGAAGGAAGAGCACAACTTTATTTAACCACAGGTGACTGTCACCAAAAATAATTGCTAAGAATTCCTTTATTTATTTTTTTATTTTATTTATTTTTTATTTTTATTTATTTATTTATTTTTTTAATTTTAAAATCTTTAATTCTTACATGTATTCCCAAACATGAACCCCCCTCCCACCTCCCTCCCCACTCGAATAAATAATTTTACAAGGTCACAGGGTAGAAGATTAACATTTGAAAATGACTTGTAATTCTATATGTTATCAGTGAACAACAAGAATAAATCTGTTTTAATGTTATTGACAATAATATCCAAACGGTGAAATATTTAAGGATACATTAACAAAAATGTGTAAAAACTACACACTGGAAACTATCTAACATTGCTATAAAAAGTAAAGGTGAGTTAAAGAAAGAATAATACAGGTCGAAAGACTCAGTATTTCACACATGTGTATTCTGTGCATCTGACTCAATCATAGGCAAGGATATCATGAGTAGAATACAAGAGAATAAATTATAAAGTATTAATGTTGATAAGTTGGACTACCTCAAAATTTAAAACCTCTGCATTATTACAACAATGAAATCACAAGCACAGATTTGGAGAAAATATTTATAATAAAAATACCAAACTTAACAGAAAACGCAAGAGATTTGATCAAACACTTCAACCCGAGCAGACACAGGATGGTGAGAAGCATGTGAAGATGATCCACACTGTCACTAGAAAAAGGCAAATTTAAACCACAAGGAGTTACCACCTATTAAAGAATCCATCCAATGAACCAACACACAAAATGCTGATGATCCAAGGGCAGGCTGGGACGTGGAGCTCCCGGAACGTGCACACATTGGAATGCAGATGGTGCAGTCGCCTTGCGGAGCAGTTCGGAATTTTCTTATAAAACTAAACAGGCCCAAAATGGAAACCACCCAATCATTTGTCAAGTTGTGAATGTATGAATAAGCTAATACATATCTATCTATACAGTGGAATACAAGTCACTGACTGAAACAAACAACAAACTACTGATAACACGCAACAGCATGAGTGGACCGCAGTACATTTACATAAATGAAAGCAGCCAGAAACAAAAGATCACACCCTATGTATAACTTACTTATATAAGATTCTTCTTGTTCAGTCACTAAATCATGTCTGACCCCATGGACTGTAGCACACCAGGCTTCCCTCTCCTTCACCATGTCCTAGAGTTGGCCCAAATTCATGTCCATTAAATTGGTGATACCATCCAACCATCTCATCCTCTGTTGCGTCCTTCTCGTTTTGCCTTCAATCTTTCCCAGCATCAGGGTCTTTGCCAATGAGGTGGCTCTTGGCATCAGGTGGCCAAAGTATTGCAGCTTCAGCATCAGTTCTTCCAGTGAGTTTTCAGGGTTGATTTCCTTTAGGATTGACTAGTTTTATCTCCTTGAAGTCCAAGGGACTCTCAAGAGTCTTCTCCAGCACCACAGTTCAAAAGAATCAATTCGATGACCCAACTCTCACATTCGTAAATGACACTGGAAAAATCATTGCTTTCACTGTACAGACCTCTGTTAGCAAAGTGATGCCTTTGCTTTTTAATACACTGTCTAGGTTTGTCATAGCCTTCCTTCCAAGAAGCAAGCATCTTCTGATCTCATGGCTGTGGTCACCATTTGCAGTGATTTTGGAGCCCAAGGAAAGAAAATCTGTCATTGCCTCCACTTTTTCCGCATTTGCCATGAAGTGATGGGACTGGGTAAGTAATGCTCAAAATTCTCCAAGCCAGGCTTCAGCAATACATGAACCGTGAACTTCCTGATGTTCAAGCTGGTTTTAGAAAAGGCAGAGGAACCAGAGATCAAATTGCCAACATCCGCAGGATCATCGAAAAAGCAAGAGAGTTCCAGAAAAACATCTATTTCTGCTTTATTGACTATGCCAAAGCCTTTGACTGTGTGGATCACAAGAAACTGTGGAAAATTCTTCAAGAGATGGGAATATCAGACCACCCGACCTGCCTCTTGAGAAATCTGTATGCAGGTCAGGAAGCAGCAGTTAGAACTGGACATGGAATAACAGACTGGTTCCAAATAGGAAAAGAAGTACGTCAAGGCTATATATTGTCACCCTGCTTATTTAACTTCTATGCGAGTACATCATGAGAAACGCTGGACTGGAAGAAACACAAGCTGGAATCAAGATTGCCGGGAGAAATATCAATAACCTCAGATATGCAGATGACACCACCCTTATGGCAGAAAGTGAAGAGGAACTAAAAAGCCTCTTGATGAAAGTGAAAGAGGAGAGTGAAAAAGTTGGCTTAAAGCTCAACATTCAGAAAACTAAGATCATGGCATCTGGTCCCATCACTTCATGGCAAATAGATGGGGAAACAGTGGAAACAGTGTCAGACTTTATTTGGGGGGCTCCAAAATCACTGCAGATGGTGACTGCAGCCATGAAATTAAAAGATGCTTATTCCTTGGAAGAAAAGTTATGACCACCCTAGATAGCATATTAAAAAGCAAAGACATTACTTTGCTGACTAAGGTCCATCTAGTCAAGGCTATGCTTTTTCCAGTAGTCATGTATGGATGTGAGAGTTGGACTGTGAAGAAGGCTGAGTGCTGAAGAATTGATACGTTTGAACTGTGGTGTTGGAGAAGACTCTTGAGAGTCCCTTGGACTGCAAGGAGATCCAATCAGTCCATTCTGAAGGAGGTCAATCCTGGGATTTCTTTGGAAGGAGTGATGCTCAAGTTGAAACTCCAGTACTTTGGCCACCTCATGTGAAGAGTTGACTCATTGGAAAAGACTCTGATGCTGGGAGGGATTGGGGGCAGGAGGAGAAGGGGACGACAGAGGATGAGATGGCTGGATGGCATCACTGACTCGATGGACATGAGTCTGAGTGAACTCCGGGAGTTGGTGATGGACAGGGAGGCCTGGCGTGCTGCGATTCATGGGGTGGCAAAGAGTCAGACACGACTGAGCGACTGAACTGAACTGAACTGATGGAACTGGATGCCATGATCTTCGTTTTTTTGAATGTTGAGTTTTAAGCCAGCTTTTTCACTCTCCTCTTTCAACTTCATCAAGACGCTCTTTAGTTCCTATTTGCTTTCTGCCATTAGGGTGGTATCATCTGCATATTTGAGGTTGTTGATATTTCTCCCTGCAATCTTGATTCCAGCTTGTAATTCATCCAGTCCAGCATTTCACATGATGCACTCTACATAGAAGTTAAATAAACAGGATGACAATATATATAGCCTTGTCATACTCCTTTTCCAATTTTGAACCAGTCCATTGCTTCAGGTAAGCTCTTAACTGTTGCTTCTTAATCTGTGTACAGGTTTCTCAGGAGACAGGTAAGATGGCCTGGTATTTCCAGCTCTTTAAGAATCTTTCACAGTTTGTTGTGATCCACGCAGTCAAAGGCTCTCAAGTAGTCAAAGACACAGAAGTAGATTTTTTTTTTTTTGGAATTCCCTTGCTTTCTCTATGATCCAATGAATGTTGGCAATTTGACCTCTGATTCCTATGCCTTTTCTAAACCTAGCTTGTATATGTGGAAGTTCTCAATTCAAGTACGGCTGAAGTTTAGCTTGAAGGATTCTGAGCATAACCTTACAAGCATGGGAAGTAAACACAATTATCTGGTAGTCTGAACATTTTTTAGCACATCCCTTCTTTGGGAGTGGGATGAAAACTGACCTTTTCTAGTCCTGTGATCACTGTTGGTTTTTCCAAATTTGCTGATATACTGAATGCAGCACTTTAACACCATTATCTTTTAGTATTTCATATAGCTCAGCAGGAATTCCATCACTTCCACTAGTTTTATTGGTAGTACTGCTTCCTGACGCCAATTCCAGCTGAAGCCAAACTCATGTAAATGACAGACAGTAGACTTTTGGTGACCAGAGGCCAGGAAGACACTGAGGATGGAAGAAGTGCAGCGGAGCACAGGGCACCCTGAGGTAGATCTTGACGGGACTGGAACCCTAAAGTTCTGTCATAAGTAAACTACAGCCCCATAAAATTGAAATCTAAGATTTCAGAGCAGTTCTGAGAGCTCTCAGGAGCAGAGAATTCTCATTCCTACTGCTGGCACTCCCTGGGTGTTGCACATATGGTAAAGCACCATTGCTCACAGCAGGAGAAATCTGTGGTATTATCACATTCATGCCATGAAGAAGCAAACTGAGGCACAGTGAGAACAAAGGTCGTCCAGGGCCACTGGGCAGGACTCAGCGCTTTTGTCAGCTGGGTTCTGACACCAGCTCTCACCAGAGCTGAACTGAGGTGACTTTCTCCTGGTGTTCATAGAAGCAGAGAGGTACAATCTCAGGTGGGACATTACCCCCAGGTTTCTGTAAGAACATTAATGTGTATGTATATGTATATGCACACATATATGTGTATCTTATAGAAATACACATGCTACTAGTCCACTGAGTCAGGCCACCGACATTCAAGTCACGTAAAGAATTCTGTGAAGCAAATCTATGCCTCCAACCACTCGATTTGGTAGGTGAATCTTCCAGATCTCCTTAATTTAGTTCTGCCTCTAGCTGCATAGATATAGAAACCTAGAATCTACACATCCCATAAGGATAAAGTATAACCCTGTCACTCTGCATTTTTGAAAATGAGTCTCTTTGACAAAATTGCCCTCCACAGTCATTCAGAAAGTTCACGTCAGCCATTCTGACCATAAACAATTGTTAATATACGGAATTTGGCAAAATGGCTAATAAAACACACAATACAGATAACTGATAATTCTTGTTAAAGTTTTATTTGCTCAATTTTTAATGAAAAATTTCAAAATATGCCAAAGTTGAACACATAGTACAATGAACCTGCAGAGGCTTATTTCTCAAACGGATCACTGCCCCAAATGTGGCCACACTTACTTAAGCTACCCTCCTTTTTTTTTCTTTCTTTTTTGATGCATTTTAAAGCAAATCAGAGACATCATCATTTAATTCCTAAACACTTCCCTATGCATCTCTTAAAAAGAGGACTGTTTAATGTTAAACACATAAACACAATGTTATTTTTATACCTAACAAAATTAATGATTCCTTGTTAAGATCTAACATACAATCCATATTCTAATTTCAAAAGTGATTTCAATAAGGTACTTTTAAGAGTTTTCTTTTTTTCAAACTAAGGTTGAATAACACGCACACAGTAACAGGTAGACATGGTTCTCTGGTACATTCTAACTTAGACCAACACCTCCTTTTTACCCTTCTTTTCATGGCCCTGACATGTTAAAGGAACCAGTTGAGCTGCTGGAAAAAAACCCACATTCTAGATCTGTCTCTTCACGGTGTACTTTAGCTATTCCTTGACCTCACATTCTCGTAAACTGGAAGTCACTCAGAGGCCTGAGTCAGATTCAGGTGCACCGTCTTGTCCAGAGAAATCTGTTCCTGGTGCTGCATGCTTTTAGGGACCTCATCAGGAGCTGTAGGGCCGGACTGTCCCCAACCTGTCATCTAAATACTGAATCAGTTGGGAGACCTCTGAGCCAAACATTCCTGCTCAAGTGAGGAGCTGCACCACTGAGAGGCTAGGTCCTAAGTGTCTCCTGTCAGCTCCCAGCAGGACTGCCAGTCTTGGGAGCAGAAAATGCCCCCTCCTTTCCCAGCAGGACCAGGCCCTGTCTTTGGCCAGAGATCCATGTGACTTTACATGCTGCCTTTCACGCTTTTTTTACAGAGCTCTTCACCCAAGAGGGCACCACTTATCCTAATGAGCAGGAGAAAAGACAAGCTGGATAATAATCATTTCTAATTGGATTACAGATCCATCGGATTGATTCATTATTTCCGCCCACAGCTGTCAATGTTTCACATGGCACCCCTATTAAACTAATATCCTAACTGCCTGTAGTGCTGTAGCTGTCAGATTAACTTAGTCCCAAACTGGCAGCCTCAGTCCTCTCCCCCTGAAATCAGCTGGAGGGTTTATAAGTGAAAGTGTGTGTAACCCTGCCCATCCTCTCCTCCACCTGGGAATCCATTCCACGGCCTCCTCCCACCCACACCTTGAGTTTGCATCTACGGAAACCCTCGTCTCTCTGATCCCTGTGAACAGCAGTCTTTCAGGCTTTCACCAGTCAGAAGACAGCAAAAGTGTTGTCATTCAGACTAAAGTGTTAGGGACTGATCGGGCTGTTTCCTTAACAGGGAAGAAGGCACAAATGAATGATATTAAGCAACCAATTTTCAGTCATCTATAATACACTGCTGGAGGTGAGTTTGGTGGCAGGACTGCCTGTCATGCACCCAATGGCCATCTTCCCTTCTCCTTTACTCATAAAGCAAGTGGTTTATATGGGGCAGTAAACTGCTCAATTCAAAGACTACATTCCTCACCTCCTAGGGGTGGTGTCAGCCACTGTCTCTGGTTGGCCCATGCTAGCATCTTCTCCAGCCTGATGAACTGTCACAATTATCAGTAATAGTTTACATGGCTCTCTCAAAAGTGCTCTTAGTTTGACAAAGCATACGGTCACCCTAGGTAGCAGCAGTGACCCCAGAGGTGTTAAGAGGAAGTCATCTGGGAAGCAGCTTCTGGAAAGCTCATTAAAAGTGCTGCATTCAACTTCCATCATGGCTAGCGCCTAGATCTCCTCCACTGCTGTCCTTCTTCCCTCTCACTACCTGGTATCTCAGAGGAGTGCCCTCTGTGTGCCATGCCTCCCTCCTCCTGCCCATAGGTCCTGTCTGTTACATTTCCACACTGGCAAAGCACTGTGAACTCCCAGAACACAGATCAGCCTTCTCAGACTGACTTCTTTCTATTCATTCTGGTTTGAAATTTCTATTAATATAATGAGCAGGAATTTTAATGTTTTATTTATTTTTGGCTGTGCTGGGTCTTCATTGCTGCATGCAGGCTTTTTCTAGTTGTGGCAAGCAGGGGTTACTCTTCATTGCAGTGCATGGGCTTCCTCTTACAGTGGCTTCTCTTGTTGGGAGCACAGGCTCTAGGGCGTGCAGGATGCAGTAGCTGCAGCATGCAGGCTCGGCAGTTGCAGCTCCTGCGCTCTAGAGCACTGGATCAACAGTTGCAGCGCTCGGGCTTAATAGCTCTGTGGTATGTGGGATCTTCCTGGACCAGGGATTGAACTTGTATGTCCTACAGTGGCAGGTGGATTCTTATCCACTGTGCCACCAGAAAGTCTGAGAAGGGACTGTTTTAACTGGTAAAATTATATGTTTCTTTTTTAGCAGGTCATTTTAACTTGTCTTCTCTACATCCTCCTTTCCTGAAGCATATTCACTATTCCAGTAATTTTGCTCAACTCTTCAGTCTGAACATCCCCCTGTTTTCAATAGTTAAGAAACTGCTCTGCATAAACTCCTTTTGTGTCTTCCTCTTCTTTTGCCAACAAAAGGTCCATCTAGTCAAAGCTGTGGTTCTTCCAGTAGTCATGTACGGATGTGAGAGTTGAATCATAAAGTAAGCTGAGTGCTGAAGAATTGATGCTTTTGAACTATGGTGTTAAAGTAGACTCTTGAGAGTCCCTTGGACTGTAGAAGATCAAACCAGTCCATCCTAAAGGAAATCAATCCTGAATATTCATTAGAAGGAATAATGATGAAGCTGAAGCTCCAATACTTTGGCCACCTGATGCGAAGAGCCAACTCATTAGAAAAGACCCTGATGCTGGGAAAGATTGAAGGCAGGAGGAGATAGGGATGATAGAGGTCAAGATGGTTGATGGCATCACCTACTCAATGGACATGAGTTTGAGCAAGCTCTGGGAGATGCTGATGGACAGGGAAGCCTGTGCTTCCCTGCAGGCATACTGCAGTCTATGGGTTCGCGAAGTGTCGGACACCTCTGAGAGACTGAACAATAACAACTTCTTTTGCATCTTCTTATTAGGTTGTGTCCTTTACCGTTTTACATTTCAGTACTTGAAGCTAATCACCTCCTTCCTTCAGGAACAGGCATCTCTCTCTCTAGTCTCTGCCTTCAGGAAACCCGTCCAGTCTGAGGGTCATAATCTGTGATCAACAGGTCAAGCAAGTCTATGGACAAGGCCTCTTCAGCCAGCACTGTGGCTTCTTTTTAGCTGGTTGCTTGGATTCACTCAAGTCTGCACAGTTCTCACCCCTCCCTGCCATCCTGTGCCTGCAGGCTTTGCAGATCTGAAGTGCCTGCCTGGCCCTATCAACTGGGTAGGGCCCAGCACTAGCCAGGCAATAGCACAGCCAGCTGGGAAAGGGCTCTGCCAAATACACGAGCCTGCAAAAGAGAGACCTGACCGGCTGGTGAGGAAAGTGTCCCAGTCAGCTGAGTCCTGAGAAGTGAAGACCCAGGTGAAGAAGGGACATGAGCAAGTCAGTGAGCAGGAACTTGGAGTGTGAGAAAGGCAGTGGTAGACAGCAGAAGAAGTCTGGGATAGCTCCACCTGAGGAGACACCTCATAGATACATCGCCATTTAAGTAGCAGAGTAGAGAATGGCTGCAGGGAGGGGAAGACCACGGGGCAGACAGACGACTTCTGTGTTCGTTATAGTAACCCAGGAAGAAAGGACAAGGCTTTGAACTAGAGAGAGGGCACTGGGCCTGGAGAGGTAAAGCTGGGTCTAGGGTGAACAGTAACCACTTGGTGAACGCATTCAGTCTCTGGGCTTCACATCTATAGACTGGTCTCAGTTCTATTCAATGACCTTGGTCTCTCTTGGGAGATTCAAGCCTGAACTTCCAGAAGCATCCCAAACACAATTTACCTGAAGCTAAACTACTACAGCCCTGTTGAACCCTGGACCACTGCCTGGCACCATGATTTATGCTACTGTAGTGGTACCCTTGTGGTTCTCCAGCTCAACGACAAGGTTAATGCAGGACTAGTTACACAGAATATCACAAAGGATTTTGCCAGAACCAGGATGGTTTCACTGGCTGAGGGCAGCTACTTGCAGGCAGCTACAGGGGCTACGACCTCATCCAGGTGACTGACTTCAACGCCTCCTTCTCATCTGGCTCCCGCCCCCAAGTCCAGTGAGGGGATGTGCTATTTAAATGCCTCCTTCTTCCACTACACCGTCCCTCTCAACTTCACTATTTCCTTCTGGGTTGAAGTACGTTATCTCACCTTTTAACCATTTAAATCATCTCCTAAGAATCTTTCCTCTTCCTCCCTGTTTAGTCACTCATGCAGCTTGGATTGAGAACCTACTGTGTGCCTGGAGGTCCATACCTGTCCTGCTGTACTCAGGAGTCCACTGGGATGCGAATAATCCCCGTGAGGGTGCCCAGGTTGTCTCACTTACAGATGAAGGAACTCAGAGCTCAGGATCACTAAGGGAGGCCCTGGTCACACACAGAGTATGGACACACAGAACACAAACCCAAGTGCTTTATGACTGCAGGCCACACACGCTTCTTCCATGTCCTAATAAGAACACTGCCATCCCCATCTTGCTGTGAGACTCACGGGCCTTCCAGAGAACCCAAGGACCCATAACAGGTCTCTTTGATGGTGCGTGGAGTCCTCCAAACCACCTCTTCCTCACAGACACAGGGGATCATAGGTCCATCCAGAAGGTCCCCCTGTCCTCAGTGTGCTCGCATCTCCACACTGCTGCTGAGCACTCTTCCCTGCCTGGCTCTCTGATGGTCTAATCATACTCCTCCTTCACAGGGCAGTTAAACCCTCTCTCCCCACTCTGAGAGGCGTCCACCACCACCCCAGGCTCCCCATCTGCTGCCCCAGTGACTGGACTGGCCCGAGTTCCTCTTACCTCCAGCCCTGTCTGGTCTTCAGCCAGTGTGGTGGACATGGAGTTGTGCCCCCAGATGCCCTTCCAGGAAGGAGTGGGGTCAGCAGGCAGCTCTAGCTGGCCATTCCATTCAAGGTAGGACACGAGGCAGTCTGGGTCCTCGCTCCCCACCTTCTGCCTCCCAGGTGCCAAGACTCACACCCTGCACTCCAGAGGCCGTCTCAGCATTGGCCTCCAGAGAACTCAAAATGGACGCTTGTGAACAGGCACGTAGACGCCTGGGCAGGCCTGTAACGCTCACACAGCTCCTCACATGCAGCACCTTCCTTTCTGTGCTCACAACTGTATCTGAGTGATGAATGAGGCTCAAGATAGACCCTGTTGTTGCTGTTCAGTTGCCAAGTCGTGTCCAACTCTGCGACCCCATGGACTGCAGCACGCCAAGCTTCCCTGTGCTTCACTGTTTCTCGGAGTTTGCTGCCTTCTACTCTGTAGCAGAGGCAACAAACTCTATTCTTCAGTGAATATGCTAGTACTATTCTCTGGATGTTTGCATTCCCCATTTCAAAATTCACATGTTGAATCCTACCCTAAAAGTGATGATATTAGCAGGTGGGGTCTTTGGTGGGGGTGATAAGACTGTCAGGATGGGATTAGTGTCCTTATAGAAGAGACACCAGAGAGCTCTCCCATCCCTTCCTCCTGGTGAGGACACAGTGAGAAGATGCTGTCTATGAGCCAGGAGGCAGGTCATCACCAGACACTGAGTCTGACGGCACCTTGATCTTGGACTTCCAGCCTCCAGAACTGGGAGAAACTCATGTCTGTTGTTTATAAGCCACCCAGGTAAAACAAGTATTCTGGTATGGCTTCCTGAAAGGACCACAACAATAAGCAAATATGAATAATAATTGTGATTAGGTATTCAGTGCCCCAGAGAGAAGACAGAGGAGCCAGCATGCTGCAGTCCATGGGGTCTCAAAGAGTCGGACACAACTTAGTGACTGAACAACAACAGCTTCAATGCCCCGCCTTACAGATTCAGCTCTGTGTGAGTGTGGGCAAAGACAAACCATCAGAAAACATCAAGCAGCAGCAGTACGTGCATACTTAACTAAAAATTAAAATAATAGTGAGTGCCTTCTTTTTCACACCCACATCCTTGTCCTCCTGTCACAGTCCACACTTTCAGAACTGCTATTTGGGGTTAACTGGAACTGTTAGCACTTTAAGGACTAAATTCAGAAAGCCACTGGGGATATATCATAGGCAGAGTTTAGGGACAACTGAATGGTTTCTGTGACTGTGTTTCAGGTCTCGGCCTACCAACACAGCTCTCAATTAGTTTGCCAAGAATTCTGAGTTAGCTCAGAAACCTGCATCACCATCGCCATCAATGGCAACTTTGCGGTAGCATGACCCAGCCCATGTGAACGTTCTGAAGCCATGAGAATGCTAAGGACTCAGCTGTCTGGTGACCTGGCTGTCTTCTGACACAGTATCTGAACCAGAATTCGAATCAGTCTGAACTCACTTATCTACTGATGTCCCTGGAGCCTGTGCTCTAAAAGTCGAGGCCTATTTCTCCCAACCATCCCCGCTCTGAGCCATCAAAATCATGTCAAAATCACACCAAGGGCAGGAAAAGAATGTCCTCAAAAGCCACATTTACATTTCCTGCCTTTATTTAAAAAAAAAAAATAATGTCATCTCTAAATTTTTCTACAATAATAAACACAATGGATTTGGGCAGGTTTTAGGACGAGGCTGAAAGCTCTTTTGCCTGACCCCTGATGAGTCAACAGGCTGCTGACTCCCCCTGAGGAAATCGCTGTTCAGGACTGAAGAGTGGAGGAGAGACTGGACACCACAGGAGAAAGAGGAGAATAAAGAGCTCCCTGTCAGTGGTAAATGTCAAGCGTGCGGGTTCTGCCGTGAAGCAGGCTTTGTCTCTGAGAAGGCTGGTGTGTCACCAGGAGACCAGGGTGCCAGCTAAGGCTGGGCATCTTACAAGCTTGTGTCCCCACAGCTATGACCCCAACACCATGCGGCTGGCTCTAAACAAAGTGAAGGGGTGAAGCTCATTAGTAGTAAAAAGAGTGATAGTTAAGAAGAAAAAGATCCAGAGAAGCACTGCCTTCCTCCTCACTCCCGGCGTCTCACTCTCCTTTCCCTTCTCAATTCCGACTGTACCATGAGGCTTGGCCCCTGCTCTCACAGGGGTGTCCACGGGGAGCTCCGGAGCCACCAGGGCCAGGCAGCTGTGTTCCGGATTTCGCCTGCAGCAGCCGTTCTGTGGGGAGTGGAGTCAAGGAGAAGTAGTCTGATCTTTCCACTTCTTCCATTTGTGAGAGGGGCAGGGAAAACAAAAGGAAAAGTGTACCGTGGACCAGGGGGGCACTGTCACAGGGCACAGGGAACTAAGATGCCCTCAGGGTCAACACAGCCGGCAGGGATGCAGACTTGCTCTGGGATGTGCAGGGTTGACACAAGCAAAGACAGATCGATCCTGGGTGGCCTGTCTCCCCCGCAAGGTGGTCATGGTCTGCATATTAACACACAGCCCCAGACACTGCAGCTGACAGAATGGACAGCAGCATTTGGGTCTAAGAACACTGAGAGCTAGAATTAATTCCCACTTTAGAGGAAGCTACATGGAATGCAAAATGGTACCGCCTCTTGGAAGTCTGACCATACAACCCAGCAACTGCACTCCTTGTTAGGAGCCGAGAACTAATGTCCACATAAAAACCTGCACTGTGATGTTTGCAGGAGCTCTATTCATAATGGCCCAAACTTGGAAGCATCCAAGATATCTTTCAGTAGGTGAATGGATAAATAAACTGTGGTTCATCCAGACAAAGGGGTACCACTCAGGACAAAAAAGAAATGAGCTATCAAGCCATGAAAAGACACAGAGGAACTTTAAATGCATGTTACTAAGTCAAAGAAGCCTGTCTCCAAAGGCTACATGTAGGATTCAAATTCTACAACATTCTGGAAAAAGAAAAACTACAGAGAGAGTAAAAAGATCAGTGCTTTGGGAAGTAGGAAGGGCTGAACAGGTAGAGCACAGAGGATTTTTACAGTATGCTATGACAAGGACAGGGACATATCATTACACATCTACCCAAACCCGTAGTGAATGTACATACCAAGAGTGAACCCTGATGTAAACTGGGGCGTCTGGTTGATGACAATGTGTCAGTGTGAGGTCAGCAATGTAATCAATGTACCATCTAGTGAGGGGTGCTGGTAACAAGGGAAGACTGTGAGAGAGGGAGAAATACATGGGTATCATCTGTACCTTCCCCTCAATTTTGCTGTGAACCTAAAACTTCTCTAAAAAATAAAGTCTTAAGAAAAATAAAAGAAGCTACATTGGACCCAACTGTACCAAGCAAAGATTGCTGATACCTAACTCCAACTGTTCCCAAGTCTAACGTACATTACCTCGGAAACCAAAATCTATAATCAGCCTGGTTTTCACTGGTTACAAGAATGTTCTGATGTAGCAGCAAAACTAAAGAAAACTTTCTGGCATTTCTTTCTGAGAAAAACACAGAGTATTAAAGTCAAATCTTGATTTCATCTTAACATAGTTTAGATACCAAAAAAAAAGGCAGAAAACTCTTATTTAAGTGGATCCTTCTAATATATAGAGATTTTCACTCATAGCTCACATAGTATGTCTTCTTGGAAGATACAATTTGTATGCAGTCATTTCTAACTTTAAATGTGACCAAGCCAATGTTGGTACCATGATTACATGCTTTGACAGAATGTCAACAACTCAAAATAATTCATTAGGCATGTAACCAAATGTTTAGCTTATAGACCCAAATCACTCCCATACATACATTAATAGGTATTCCAATAATTCCATGTGGTGAAGCTAAATACACATATGCTAACAGGAGACTTCCCCTGCAGAAACTCGAGGTATACTTAGCATGGAATGATCTGACAACAGCAAGCTGGCATGATTTTAACCAGTTTTTCTTTGGATAACTGTTGGATTGGCATTTCCTATTTGTTTGTAACTGAAAAAAACGAGCAAACTGAAAAACAGGAGATACTATATTTAATTCACTCCACAGTATTCTTTAAAAGCCATTTAGGAAGAAAAGGTAGAAGAAATAAATTCAGGACAGAAACAGAGGTGAAGAGAGGAGGAGGAATAAAAAGAGGAAGTGAAAGAAAACACAGGCTCCAGAAGCTTGGCGATGAATGCTATTTCAATATTCTGCTGTTTCCTTGGGCATCAGTATCAGAGTGACTTACCGTCTATCACCCTGGACCTTTAAAGGGACCCGTTAGTCACCATCTAACAAGACTCTCCACTTCCTGTAGCAGCATTGGGAGGTTCTGCTCTGCAATACCCCCATCAGTAGGAAAATTATATTTTCAGAAGCTGCTTAGACAAAGAACTCTGTTACCTCATCTACCAGGTAAGGAGTTGAGGGTGAATTCTGACACTCAGTAACTAGAAGATTCCTTCGTCATGTTTTAAGAAAAGACAGAGCTTATTTTCACACAGCCTTTCAATTACTTCCTAAGGGTCACCTGCAGCACTGTGTACTAGAGAACACTGTTCTGTAAACAAACTTTTTAATTTAGCAAATTCTTTGATTGTGGGTGTGTGCCTGTGAGCTCACTTGCCACAGTTGTATCTGACCCTCTTTGTGACCCTATGGACTATAGCCTGCCAGGCTCCTCTATCCATTCTCCAGGAAGAATACTAGAGTGGGCTGCCATGCCCTCTTCCAGGGGATCTCCCCAGCCTGGGGATCAAACCCTCAACTCTTACATCTCCTGCACTGCAGGCAGATTCTTGACCCACTGAGTCACCTGAGAGCCCTGAATGCAGGTAATAAACTCAGTTTAGCCTCAATCTCCTGTTATTGCAAATTCTGAATTAGTGTACTGTGAACCTCAACTTTTACAACATAGTAAGTAGCCACCATGGCTCACGGGGAACCTGCAGTATTTGTGTGCACAAAGCTCATCCTCCCTTGGACTTTTCTCTTGGTCAACAGAGACTAACATTTGAGTATATTTCACATTTTCCTTTCTGCGGTCATGACTACATTACCTAGAAATAAAATCAAGAATGATATACTTGGGTTGAAAATTAACTCTTCCCTAATACCTAGAGCCAGACATCCTGGAATGTGAAGTCAAGTGGGCCTTAGGAAGCCTCACTATGAACAAAGCTAGTGGAGGTGATGGAATTCCAGTTGAGCTATTTCAAATCCTGAAAGATGATGCTGTGAAAGTGCTGCACTCAATATGCCAGAAAAATTGGAAAACTCAGCAGTGGCCACAGGACTGGAAAAGGTCAGTTTTCATTCCAATCCCAAAGAAAGGGAATGCCAAGTAATGCGTTTTACCGCACAATTGTACTCATCTCACACACTAGTAAAGTAATGCTCAAAATTCTCCAAGCCAGGTTTCAGCAATATGTGAACTGTGAACTTCCAGATGTTCAAGCTGGTTTTAGAAAAGGCAGAGGAACCAGAGATCAAATTTGCTGGATCATGGAAAAAGGAAGAGAGTTCCAGAAAAACATCTATTTCTGTTTTATTGACTATGCCAAAGCCTTTGACTGTGTGGATCACAACAAACTGTGGGAAATTCTGAGAGAGGTGGGAATACCAGACCACCTGACCTGCCTCTTGAGAAACCTATATGTAGGTCAGGAAGCAACAGTTAGAACTGGACATGGAACAACAGACTGGTTCCAAATAGGAAAAGGAGTACGTCAAGGCTATATATTGTCACCCTGCTTATTTAACTTATATGCAGAGTACATCATAAGAAATGCCGGGCTGGAAGAAGCACAAGCTGGAATCAAGATTTCTGGGAGAAATATCAATAATCTCAGATATGCAGAAGACACCACCTTTATGGCAGAAAGTGAAGAACTAAAGAGCCTCTTGATGAAAGTGAAAGAGGAGAGTGAAAAAATTGGCTTAAAGCTCAACATTCAGAAAACTAAGATCATGGCATCTGGTCCCATCACTTCATGGCAGATAGATGGGGAAACAGTGGCTGACTTTATTTTTCTGGGCTCCAAAATCACTGCAGATGGTGATTGCAGCCATGAAATTAAAAGACTCTTACTCCTTGGAAGGAAAGTTATGACCAACCTAGACAGCATATTAAAAACAGATGCAGGATACATGATGCTTGGGGCTGGTGCACTGGGATAACCCAGAAGGATGGTATGGGGAGGGAGGTGGGAGGGGGGTTCAGGAGTGGGAACTTATGTACACCTGCGGTGGATTCATGTTGATGTATGGCAAAACCAATACGTATTGTAAATTAAAAAAAAAAATTTTAAAAAGCAGAGGCATTACTTCGCCAACAAAGGTCTGTCTAGTCAAGGCTATGGTTTTTCCAGTGGTCATGTATGGATGTAAGAGTTGGACTATAAAGAAAGCTAAGCGCTGAAGAATTGATGCTTTTGAACTGCGGTGTTGGAGAAGACTCTTGAGAGTCCCTTGGACTGCAAGGAGGTCCAACCAGTCCATCCTAAAGGAGATCAGTCCTGGGTGTTCATTGGAAGGACTGATGTTGAAGCTGAAACTCCAATACTTTGGCCACCTCATGTGAAGAGCTGACTCAATGGAAAAGACCCTGATGCTGGGAAAGATTGAGGGCAGGAGGAGGAGGGGACAACAGAAGATGAGATGGTTGGATGGCATCACTGACTCGATGGACATAAGTTTGGGTGGACTCCGGGAGTTAGATATGGAGAGGGAGGGCTGGCGTGCTGTGGTTCATGGGCTCACAAAGAGTAGGACACAACTGAGCGACTGAACTGAACTGAGGCAGTTCTTCAGAGCTTTCAAAGCACTCACACTTTATTTTTTAATTCGCTTATAATAGAAATTACGTTAGAGAAGAGGAATTTTTATTCCATTTTACCTCTAGAGAAGCTAGGATTTAAAGCAGTTTACAGGTGCTGGAGCTAAAGCTAAAATCCAATCTTCCAGCCCAATGCATTTTCACTTCCTCTACCCAATGCTCCCCTTAACTGTGTATAAGAATTGAAAGCAAATGATAGAACTCCCCTTGCTTTAGAAACATATTACATTCTGGGGACTTCCCTGGTGGTCCAGTGGTTAAGATTCTGTGCACACAATGCAGGGGGCCTGGGTTCTATCCCTGGTCAGGGACCTAGATCCCACCCGCCACAACTAAGATTCCTCATGTTGCTACCAGGATCGCTTGTGCCACAACTAAGATCCAGCACAGCCATATAAAAAAATATTTTAAAAAAGTTATATTCTTAAAGACAAAATTCATATATAAAAGGTGCTTGTGTTTAGGGTGATCAAAAATAAATGGGTACACTGTTTAAAATGTGAAACAAAGAAACTTCTTATTGAGAAAAAGGATATCTGAAAATTAGAATTCTGAACTGTTTTACTTTCATTTAAAGAGGAACTAAAATGGTGGTCAACAATGCCTTCATTCATTCATTTACTCATTCATTTACTCATTTACTCTGGCATGCAGTGAACCACAGCTCTTCACAGTAGCAGATGTTCCTGTTTCAAATATTTCAATACCTGCCCACATATCATAGCACAACAATGTGAAGTGAGGAATCTTCGAGGGAAAACAAAGGTGAGTTGACCATATAATTTGCAAACAAGGGCATGGTTGGTTCATATGCCTGATGTAAATAACTGTAAGGAAAGAAAATACCTCTCAGGCGAAAGGTAAAGCAGGGTGTGTATCAGGTGACATGTTGGGTGACAACTTCCTTCTTTGCCTATTTGTACCATCTTTTGCCTAAATATCTCACCCACTACTAGACCAGGAACTGCGAGAGCACAGCAAAGGTAGTAGCTCCAGCAAACTGTACATGAAACCACAGGAGCACACATGTCATTAGCTAAACACACACCTTTTGACTGAAATGAACAGTAACACAGAAATTCACAATGCATGGGCGTCTTAGCAAAAAGAGAAAGTAACATATGCGGAGTTAACTCTTGTCAAGGGCTACCAAGGGTGCTTTAGAGTGCTGCTACATCTCTAAACAATCCCATGAGGCTAGAAGGAATCACAAGGTGTGAATGGGGATCAGACTCACCGAGCCCATCAACCTGTTCTGCCAAGGACACTGGGTAAGAGGAGAAAGTCCTGAGTCCAGAGTCATGCTGCTTCCCTGAAGGAGCCACATGCTTCTTGTGTCCACAGTGTTGCAGCCACATGCAGGCTTTATCAACAATACCTTACTTTTCCTCCAAACACAAGTATTTTTTCTACAATGAAAAATGCAATAAAGTAATTTGCTAAGATGCTTGTCCAAAGAATCAGGACAGTGGCCCAAAATCTCTTTATTCCTCAGCCCAAACTTCTCAAAGAAATGCTGACCTTTCAATGCCCTGAGTAGACTCAGACTGATGGATGCTTAAAGCTGACTAGCTCTAGCTAATGCTCCCTCTCCCTTCTTCAAAAAATCAATGTTTTGGTTCCAGTATCCTGCGTATTTATACCAGGGGGTAATGTTCTACATAATTAATAAAACTTTGTTTTCAGTTGAGAAGACAGCAAATAAATGAGGAGCCTAGGCATGAAAGCCAGCCAGCTCTGGGTCACGCAGCCACTTGGCAGTAGCAAGATTAAAGCCTGCTCTGGAAATCTCGGTGAGGTCAGAATAGTCTGTACAGCAGTTCCAACACTTTCACAAGACAGTAGATAAATATTCACAAGGGGCAAGGGCAGTAAGAAATGTCATAGCAACCTCTGTCTTCAAGAGAGCTGCAAAACAAGCCAGAGAGACCAATAATTCTCTCAAATGATTAATAAAAAGGCTATGTCTCACTTAAAAAGCAGCTTCCTGAACAACAGAAATTTCAACTCCAAGAGGCCGTCATAGATACAAGTATTCTCAGTTTCTTCACAAGCAATGGAACCTATACATGTAAGTCAGATTTAGATAGATTAAACCCTCCAGAGGCCATTATCACCTCAAACCATTGACTTTACCTTTTGCAATTTTCATTCTTTAAATAATCAAGTAAAGGCTACTTACCCACTGCCAAGTCTGAATGCCAAGAAATCTGATGATCTATGTGATCTCTAGCACATATTTAAGAAATTCATCACATTTTTCAAGTACTTATTGTATTAGCAAAGTTATAATATCTACAGAAATTTCTCTGTGACTTTAGTAAGATGAATCAGAAGTCAAATTCACCCCTCTAATGTGTTCCAACGTAAAAAGTTTATTGAAATATGAGATTCATTAAATGTGAAGCCCTGGACTTCACACATTCTCTCACTGAATCAAATTGCATGTAGCATTACCAATGTGTCCCTTATACAGTTTACACAATGCTGACAATTTCCAACTGATAGGGACTCACAGGGCTGAACAAATCTAGAGTCCTAAAATTTCAACAATCTGTTGTTTCTAAGGCTTGTCTCTGACTCACTAGGGATTTGTACCTTTGCTCTAGTAATTTCCCCATTTCCTTGCTAGGGGACAGGTGACTGCACCTTGTGCTGGGGTTGTGCTGCTATGAAAAGTGAAAGTGAAAGTGGCTAAGTCATGTCTGACTCTTTGCGACCCCATAGACTATATAGTCTATGGAATTCTTCAGGTCAGAATACTGCAGTGGGTAGCTTTTCCTTTCTCCAGGGTATCTTCCCAACCCAGGGATTGAACCCAGGTCTCCCACATTACAGGCAGATTCTTCACCAGCTGAGCCATTAGGGAAGCCCTATAGTCTGATGGTAACTTCTCATTCACAGGCACCATTCAGTGCTGTGTACTGCTGCTGTGGCTGTTCAACCATCCTGCCTGACCCATGCAGTCCCTCAGAGGACAGCGGAGAATGGCCGTTCATTCCCTTCCCGCTGATGCGATGATCCTGGCAAAGAGACTCTATGTTTCATAAAACAAGCCAACTCCATCTAAATGGTATTGGCAGATCAATTCCTGGTGGCAGAAACACTTGGCTTGGTTCAGATATCATCATCCAGAACTCATTTAATATTTTGCCCAGTGGTCACCGAAAGTTTTATAAATCAGAAAATTCCATCAAGAAACATCCAGTCACTAGGTGTCTTGGTGCAGGGCCATGCATCCCTGTCTGTACTCAGAACAGAGAAATAAGGAGTCAGCTTCCAGAATAACAGGCTAGCCTGGCCCATCGACTTTGTTGAGTTTGTCCTTTGAACAATAAAGACTGAGTATTACAGCCTTTCAAATTCATTCTTAATTTACTCTTCCTTCACCCTTTGTCTTTGTTTTTACAAAAAGATACAGGGAAAAGATTGGCCTGATTTCTTAGAAGTAGCTGAGAAACTTGAACTAACTTGAAATACTCCAGTCAGCCCCAGGCCCTCCAACCAGCTTCCAGGGCTTACTGGCAAGTTTGTGTAAAACTTCCTGCAAGAATACAGCAGTTCTTTCGGAGTCCCACACAGTGGTGCCAGATTTGGTTGCTAATTACAGCACCTGTGGAACTCTTTAAAAATCCACATTCGTGGGTGTCACTGTGTTTATTACTGCTTGGGGGGCTGTCTATCACCACCAAGGGGATTCCCAGCAAGCCCCTCCCACAGAGACAGTAACCTTCCTCACCTGAGGAAAAGATCTTCCTCCTTTCTTCTTTCCTTCCTCCCTTTCCTCTATTTTTTTCTTTTAAAATATATAATATGAAGAAAACAGAACCAGTTGCAGACGTTTTACATACACTTTCTCACACATCCACCCAACAGTCTTTTGAAATAAGCAAGATAAAGATGAGGAAGCAA
This sequence comes from Budorcas taxicolor, assembly GCF_023091745.1. Lineage (NCBI taxonomy): Eukaryota > Metazoa > Chordata > Mammalia > Artiodactyla > Bovidae > Budorcas > Budorcas taxicolor. Next base: position 44,424,228 of record NC_068922.1, on the reverse strand, counting down.
TTATGGAAGCAGAGGCTCAAAGATGTTCATAACCTCCAATATCACATCATCAATGACTGGTGAAGTGGAGATTCAAGTTTAGACCTGTGTAATTTCAAAACTCTTGCTCTCTCTATTCCATTGTGTGCTTAGTCGCTCTGTCTCTCAGTCATGTCTGATTCTTTGAGACCCCATGGACTGTAGCCCACCAGGCTCCTCTGTCCATGGAATTCTCCAGACAAGAATACTGGAGTGGGTTGCCATTTCCTTCTCCAGGGGATCTTTTTGACTCAGGGATGGAACCTGGGTGTCCTGCATTGGCAGGTCGATTCTTTACCATTTGCGCCACCAAGTTGCTTCAAATATGAAGAAACTGAAATATTTTTTGTTTAGAAAGGCAAATGGCTATTAACAATTTTGTTCTATTTTTTTCCTTTCTAACTTTCCTCTATGTGTAATCTTTGTCTATTCCATACATAACTGATAATCTATTCTACTTAATGGCCTATCTTCCTATCAGATCTCATATTATGGCCATTATAACCTCCTCTTTGTCTGTCATACAGGCCACTCTGGTGGCTCAGCAGTAAAGAACCTGCTTGCAATGCAGAGATGTGGGTTGGATCCCTGGGTTAGGAAGATCCCCTGGAGAAGGAAATGGCAACCCACTCCAGTATTCATGCCTGGGAAATCCCATTGTCAGAGGAGCCTGGTGGGCTACAGTTCATGGGGTTGCAAAGAGTCAGATATGACTCAGCAACTAAACAGACTTGTTGTCATGTAACAGTTTGTGACTATGACACATGTTAGTAGGTTACTTACAAACGCCTCAGCTGTTAGAAGTTATAACTTTCAGTTATGCACTCCAAGAAACACGGTGATGGAGACCTGTCCTAGGCTGTTGGTGGTGTCCGGTCAGCCCCTTATGCTGATATCATTCCTTAGCAAGCCAGGGCCGGTACTTCCCACTGGATGGTCAAAGTCAGAGTGGCCAGGGCAGCTCACAATAAGGGCCTCTGCAAGTGAGGATCTAAAGCTTTCCACTGGTTGAAGCAAAACCAATGAGATGAGATTCGTACTTTGTACATTCTGCTGGGAGGCCCTGCAAGAAAGAGTGACCCCCTGCAGGAGAGGAGCAGCCTTGGAAGCCCTGATCATCCAGCACACACAGAGCACAGCGCAGATCAAAAGCAGCACTAAGAGCAGAGCAGGTGCCATGTTGCACAGGCTGCAGGTGGTAAGAGATGTGCTACAGACTGAATGTCTGTGTCCCCAGCACTCATACACTGAAGCCTGAGCCCCGGTGTGGTGTGTCCGGAGGTGGGGGCTTTGGGAAACAATTCATTCAGGTGAGGCCATGAGAGTGGGCCCCCACAATGTCAAAAGAAATAAAAAACACCAGAGCACTCTTTCTTGGCTCTGTGACAGTAAAGAGGTGGCCGCCAAGGAAAAGTGTTCTGACCAGGAACTGAACTTGCACCAATCTGATCTGCAACTACCAGCCTCCAGAACTGTGAGAAGTTAAGTGCTTGTTATCTAAGTCACCCAGCCTTTGGTATTTTATTAGAGCAGTCCAAGCTCACTGCATAAGCAGAGACTGAAAAAAGTACACAGATTAAAGAGCTATGTGTTAAGTGCATCAGTGTCCTGGCAGGAAACAGATGGTACAGATGGTACATTAGCAAGGGTTAACTGACAAGGTTTACACAAAGAATATTTACAACAGTTATAGAAAGGGTTAGAAAATCACCAGTGAAGCTGTGAGAGTAAGCACTAGTAGGAATGATCCCTTGGCCCGAAGCCAATTTGTCCAGAATCGCTGATGGCCCCATCCAGGGATGAAAGTGTGCTTCAGACAGTTTGCCTAAAAGTTTTTAAGCACTGCCAAAGCCATGGCCCAGCAGAGACAGAACGGGGGGTCGGGGGGCGATTAAAAACCCCTACCCTCTCTCCTCTATGCCCCTTCTTGGCTGTATTCATCAAAGAGGCCAAGAAGACCAACTGATACCATTCACAGAGGCGAGCATCTCAGAGCACAGACAGCAGAAAGCAGCAGGAAATGGATCTGGAGGGACGTGAAGACAATCACCGGCATAATCTGTCCTTTTCACCATTTAGCAAACAATTTCTCCTTCTTTCAGATGTAAAACTTAGCATACCCAGCACAAGGAAACTTAGTCTCCATCAACCACTGTATCCTCATGGAATGTTACCCACTTAATCATACTTCCATCAGGAACCAAAATGATAATATGATGCACATCCAGAGCCCTTCATGGAAAGCAGCAGGAACAGAAGGGAAGGGGGAGGAAAGGAAGGATAAACAGACAACACCGATGCTACAGACCCTCCTTTACAAGACCTAGATTCACCTTCCTAGCTTCCTTCTTCCACTGGATGCACATGGCCCCCCTCCCTTTCAGCTGGCTTCTTGGCTCACAAAACTGTTTACTTGCTTGTTTATTAGTATGAGGTAACTGGTACAACTGGTGTTTTATTTTACTGGATAGTCAAAGCATCTGCAGACTGGGGTCAAGCAGCAGGAGGCTGGGCATAGCTCTGTGGTGTGGCATTAAGGGTTTATGGCATCCCTGGCAGACACAGGTAAACTCTGTCTGACTATCTTTATTGATGGGTGCTGTAAAGAAAGCGTTTACTCAACCAATGGGTACATGGCAGGTAGCAGTGGCCAGAGGCTATGCTGATTTATTCCAAGGAAGATACCACATCTGGTAGAGCAGCTGCGATTGTTATCACTGCTGATTACATCTGTGATAATCCAAGTCACTCTGCAAGATCCATCTGGCTTTTCCAGCAGCCAAATGTACAAGTTCGAGGGGAGTGAGACAGGAATCCCCTCCTCCACATCCTGCCATCTCCACGAAGGCACAACTCTCGAACTCTCCCGATAATCCAATTCACTATTTTGAGGATACTTCCATCTGGGGCCTCCCACCATAACAGTCCTCACTCCAGTGGTAATAGAACCCATGTGGGGTTCTGACAGTAGTATCATCTACGTAGGGTTCTGACAGTTATTAAATGTATTAATAGCCTCCAGGGCTTTAGAAATAGCCACAAGGGAAGCCCAATGGCCTAGCTGGACCCGCTGTGAACAGATTCATGCTGTGAATCTATCACCTGCTACCTTAAATCCATTTCTAATCAACAGAAACAAACTGGCTTTAGCGATTAATGTCCTGTCAGAGGAATTACCTAATAATCCCTAAGAAATCTGGGTATTCCCCCATCTCCCAGTGCACAGTTGTTCCGTTAACAGATCACAAGTCTTTCTGGGGGAGGCTTGAAATAGCCATGGCCTGCCATCTGGATGAATAGCAAGACAGGTAGAGGAAGGAATCCTTCAGAAATCAATGGGAGCTTAAAGTGGCCTGATGGGGCCACAGTGGGTGAACATAGGAGAGAGAGGGCAAGGAAAACCCAGCTCCCACAACATGGTATGTTGAGATTAAGGTACTTTGAAACATTGAGTGGCAATGCTTAATAAACACTTAGATATATGAGTCTGAGCCAGAAATTTCAAATGGGAAGTATTAGCAGTTAGATGGCAATTGAAGCTGCCAACCTGGATAAGAACCTGGGGGAAAGGCAACACTTAAGGGAGATCCTCCAGCATGGTATGAGAAAAATTACAAAAATGGGGTACTGTGGAGCCCAAAGGAAGAAAGCATTTCAGGGAAGAAGTGGTTCACTACATCAAATCCTGCCGAACTTTCAAAACAGGAGAAAGAAAAAAATGCCTCTTTAATTTGGTGACGTAAAGATAACCAGTGACCTCTGCAGAAGCTGTTTCTGTGGAACTCTGAGGGCAGAAGCCAGACAGGGTATTCATCCAGTGCTTCAAACCCCTCCATATATCAAGTGATTCTGTCCTTCAAAAACCAAGTGACTTTACATTTTGGGGCTTATTTTATGTGTTTGATGTGGATTCCTCGTTATCACATTTTTATGGCCCATATTCCAGTGACGATTACCCACTGGCAATTCTTTTGTTTAGTTTGATCCAATAAAGATTTGGCTCGAGCTTCACGTACATACCTGTGAGGCCTTTTCTAAAGGGTTCAGCTTCCAGAATTGTTTGTTGCTCTGTGTGCTTTCGCGATGGTGAAACAGAATTAGCAGGGAGACAATGGTGAGGCTCTTAGCATGCCAGAACGAATGCTCTGTCATTAACACAGCATCATCTATTGCAAAGAAAAACCAGCCTGGAATTCTTCAAACCAAACATCACAGCTTTAAATTCCTCCCTAGAACTATTGCCAGAGATTCATAAATTCGCGTGTTTTGTTAGGTTTAGGTTTCCTGGGCATTTGCTTCTGAAATATTCACCTGGGCAGAGCAATCCTGTTTCTCTCCTATGAGTTCCTTCAGTCTTGGCTCTATCTGCTGGCTTCTGACAAAGCGATTCATAGCTGAACTATATTTGGAGATGAAATCAATGTATTAGGCTCCTTCTGGAGTTTAATTATTCCAGAAAGATAGGCAGATCAGAGTAAACACGTTACTTACAGAGTGACATAAGCATTAAAGGGTCGACAGGACCACAGTGTTGACCTGTAAAGACCACTGATTAAGCAGAGAGAGTCTGGCTAACTAAGCATTAACCAGGGATTCAATTACCCATAATTCTATGATCAAGGTGAGTCTGAAACAGTAAAGCTAGGAGAGCTAAACACTGACTGACAGCACCAAGAGTCTACTAAAATCGCCTCTATACAGTGATCCTGGGGAAATTTAGTCAAGAGATTCATGCCCATAGTCATCTCTCTATACATAAATGTCATTCTTATAGTTTCTACAATTCACATTCATTACAGAAGCTGTTTGGTCTTTCTGTAAGCCTGAATTGTTTCCATGCAATAAGAGTGTACACATGGCATAAATTTCATGTTTTGATTCCTGGTATGTAGATGAGTCAGTATTCAGGCAGACAAATCCATCAAACCGCTGACTTCTCTGTAGACAGAGCTTTTCATCTCAAAAGGAAAACAGGAGCACATTTTTCATATGGAAGATAGAAGTGTGAAGAAGACTCAACCAACAGATTTAGAAATGATAATGGATTACAACTGAATAGAACCCCAGGCCAGGGTCAGCGGATCGGCAAACAAAGAGCCAACACCAGGCTCCCCTCAGGGGCTGCACGTAAGAACACAGGAAAATTCCTGGACCATATCCTCCCTTCCCTCTCCCCACTTCTGACCTGGTTCTCTGTAAGCAGTATATGCAAATAAAGAGCAGCTACTGCACAAGGAGGGAACAATGACACCAGAAAACTACTCGCAAGCAGTGTGCTAACCGCTCTACAGCAGCACCTGGGTCAGTGCCATGGCTCAAGCGCTGCAAGGTGGCGATCAGGGGCCCCTGCGCATCAGAGGCTCAGGGGCTGGCATCTTTATCATGGCCTCTCCGAGCAGAGCTGCACCTGAGTTCACTGCACCAGACCCAACTATGTAACAGATCTGATTTCTGACAATGTTCTGCATTTTTTTGTAGTGTCCAACTCCTGTACCTTCTCTAGTTATTGGCTGAGCATGAAGGCAATATGGAGGAATTGAAAGTGATCTCTGCATTAAAAATAACCTGCATTATGACTGCAACACTGTCAAGTTACATGTAAAGGTGAACAAGGTTGATAAAAAAACAATTTTTACATTTAGTGAGGCAGAAATTGAACAAATGTTTTTCCTTTTTAAATTAGAACTTTAAAATGTCTAGGTAATTATTTTTCTAAATTAAAAATGCTGCACAGTTTCATATTAAAAAATCTTATCAAACCAGAATTCCTTTTTGAGAACTTAATAATTAATTTTGAAGGAGACAAACTCCAGTAGACTCAGAAACACGGCAGCATAAATACTGACACAGACAAATCACGTGTGATTTTGTCCAGTGGCCTGAAAATCTTTCTCAAGGTAAGCATGGAGGTGTCAGGCTAAGAAAACCAAACAGAGCGGAGAACACCGAAAAGACAGCTCTATGGGGAAAGTAAAATGACTCATCATAGTAAAGAAGCGAGAATGAGAGAAGAGAGAGAAAAAAAATTTTTTTAACTCTAGTGTCAGGAACGTCTCCATCATTAGAAAAGATCCAGACCAGGAAAAAGGATGTGAGAGGGAGAGAAGGGATGCACAGGGTTTTTCGTCCCCATTTTTGTATTTCTGAAATGAGTTAAATATGCATGGATTTTTACGAACAAAACATTTTAAATCAGGCATTCAATTTGCACAGTGCTGAAATGACTGAATGGACCTTCCGACGAGAAAACACCTGAAAACATGTGATCTTACTCACAGTACAAGCACTCGTACTGACAGTACTAGCAGTGCTCGCAGGACCCGCAGGGTCTGGACACTGAGCCAGCTTCCAGGCCATCTTGCCACCCATCTTCAGAGTGGCTGTGTGAAGAGGTGCTACTGTTCTCCCAGCTGAGGTCGATGAGACTCTTGCCTACCGGCAGAGGGCTGACAGTCTGGGCAGGAATACCACCGCATGTCACCTCCAGAGCTCCCCTCCTAACCATTATGATAGACTGCCTCCCGCAAGCTACTGCAAAGTTTCATCTTCAGTCACTCAGAGGAAATAATTTTAACACTACTTCTAAACGTCTTGAAAAACCAAAATGTTTAAAACATACAACAAAGTGGTTCTGTTTCACTGCTTTTAGCAAATTCTGGATTAGAAATGAAATGTGAATTTCTCAGTGCTGTTTTTATACTAAGATGTGGTAGAGACATCTAATGATTTCAGAGGCATGCCAGTGTGTAGAAGAATACTGCTTAGACAGGTTTAAATATCTTTTCTTTCTTTCCAATATGTTGCTTTATTAAAGTGGCCTATACTTCAGTAACCTCTTTACCAATCCAAAAGATAATGGAGATGGTAAAAAACAAAAAAAAGTCAAACTGTCTCAAGCTGGCCATGGTAAAACACAGCTATATGCTTTTTTCTGTTTCTCTACTATGAATGGTTTTCCAAATGCATCCTGTGTTTCCTTAACAGATTTAGACATTAAATAAATGAGCCACTGGCTGAAGTTCACAGTTAACAGTCTGGGATTTGGTTGGGAAGGTGCTTTGTGCAAAACACAGCAAATAATCAGAATATATGAGGGTCTGGAGAATGATGTATTTCTCTCTTTAGGATGTACTTTGTGTGCTTACTTGCTCAGTCATGCCCAGGTCTGTAACCCCACGGACTATAGCTTGCCAGGGATTTTCCAGGCAAGAATACTGGAGTATTGCCATTTCCTCCTCCAGGGTATCTTCCCCACCCAGGGATCGAACCCATGTCTTCTGTACTGCAGACAGATTCTTTACGCACTGAGGCATTGGGAAAACCTTTGGATGGTCTTCATTTGCCTCAGCTCCTAGAAGTCGTCTGGCCTGTAAGATGGTGATGTTGATGATCACTGTCAACATCAGAGACTTGCTGTGAGGGAGAAGTAAGAGACTGCACCTAATGGCCTTCAGTAAGCGCTCAACAAACTGACCACGTGAACAAGCCTTGAAGACTCTGGAAGAGACAGTGAAAGCCCAAGACCTAAATGAAAAAAATGCATTCAACGAGGATTTCATGATAATGTAGATGGAAACGGATGAGTTAAAATTTGCAAAATCTATTTGAAACTCTAACAAATATTTCAATTTCCTAAAATATTTTCATTTTAGTGAGTCAAGAGAAAACATCAATAAAATGAACATCTATATTCAGGAAGAATTTTTCTCCAATTTATATGATTCGACTAACTCATCACCAACAGAGTGAACCCCCTCTTGCAGGTTTTCATTTGTGTTATGATCAGAAAATTATTCCCTGTTCATAATGGATTTTTACTGCAGCTGTTTTGTTTGGGGTTTCATTTCATTCCTGGAAAACTCACTGCTTTTCTTTCGGCCACACCACATTGGTTGCAGGATCTTAATTGCCCAACCAGGGATGCCCAAGGATTGAACTCAGCCCACAGCAGAGAAAACACTGAACTCTAACCACTGGACCACCAAGGAACTCCCTCAAGGCTTTTTTTTTTTCATCTGAGTGTTTTACAATTTTGTAGACTCAGGGAGTGTCTCTTACATAAAAGTGGTTTGTTTTTTCATGGTTTCTATTATTTTTATAGATAATTTAATTTTCTTTTCATATATACTATTTTTAACAAAAAATTGTAATTCTCTATTTCCTCATCTTTAATTTGGTTGGTGATTAGTGAGTAGTGAAAGTTGCTCAGTCGTGTCCGACTCTGCGACCCCATGACCTGTAGTCCATGGAATTCTCCAGGCCAGAATACTGGAGTTGGTAGCCTTTCCCATCTCTAAGGGATCTTCTCAACCCAGGAATCAGACCCAGGGCTCCCGCATTGCAGGTGGATTCGTTACCAGCTGAACCACAAGGGAAGCTTCTGATTTGCTATTGGTAAATCTATTAAGACATCAATAAGTAAGGTAAAAAACACTGAAAACACATTTCTCAAAATAGGAGCATGAGATGTGTTATCAAGCATCTCCTGTGTGCATGCGTGCAAAGTCACTTCAGTTGTGTAGCTTCAGTTGTGCAACCCTATCCACTGTAGCCCGCCAGACTCCTGTGTCCATGGGATTCTCCAGGCAAGAATAATGAAGTGAGTTGCCATGCCCTCCTCTAGGGGATCTTCCCAACGCAGAGATCAAACCAGCATCTCTTACATCTCTTACATTGCAGGTGAATTCTTTATCATTGAGCCACAAGGGAAGTATCTCCCAGAGCTGTTACAAACACTGTAGCCACTGTCCCTAACCACTGTCTGAAAATATACAATGGAAAAACAGTTCATTCACCCTAAGAGTATGTTCAGTTCAATCTCTCAGTCATGTCCGACTCTTTGCAACCCCATGGACTGCAGCACACCAGGCCTCCCTGTCCATCACCAACTTTCAAAGCTTGCTCAAACTCATGTCCATGGAATCGGTGATGCCATCCAATCATCTCATCCTCTATTGTCCCCTTCTCCTCCTGCCTTCAATCTTCCCTAGCATCAGAGTCTTTTCAAATGAGTCAGTTCTTCGCCATCAGGCAGCTAAAATATTGGAGTTTCAGCATCAGCGTCAGTCCCTCCAATGAATATTCAGGACTGATTTCCTTTAGGATGGACTGGTTGTATCTCCTTGCAGTCCAAGAGGCTCTTAAGAGTCTTCTCCAACACCACAGTTCAAAAGCATCAATTCTTCGGCACTCAACTTTCTTTATAGTCCCACTCTCACATCCATACATGACTACTGGAAAAACCATAGCCTTGACTAGACAGCCCTTTGTTGGCAAAGTAATGTCTCTGCTTTTTAATATGCTGTCTAGGTTGGTCACAGCTTTTCATCCAAGGAGCAAGCGTCTTTTAATTTCATGGATGCAGTCACCATCTGCAGTGATTTTGGAGCCCAAGAAAGTAAAGTCTGTCACTGTTTCCATTGTTTCCCCATCTATTTGCCATGAACTGATGGGACCGCATGCCATGATCTTAGTTTTTTGAATGTGGAGTTTTAAGCCAGCTTTTCCACTCTCCTCTTTTACTTTCATCAAGAGACTCTTTAGTTCTTCTCTTTCCACCATAAGGGTGGTGTCATCTGCATATCTGAGGTTATTGATATTTCTCCCGGCAATCTTGATTCCAGCTTGTGCTAAGAGTATGTTAGGGAAATTAAATAAATAGTCTTGTTGAGGCTTTGCAAAGCAGAGTAGGCCTCTGACCTTGCTTCTAACCTGCCTGGACACTGCCCTGACTGTGAGTTGATTCTGAGTAACTGCCTGCTGTGAGTGCAAGACTTCCAGCACCATAGAAAAGATGGGGGAGGAATCTTGAGACTGTAGAGCCCCTGGAGGGGGCCTGGGCAACCAAGCCCCAGGCTTGGCAACATTCCAAGTTTTACATGACAAAACCAACAGCACTAACTTGAAACCAGAGCTGTAATTTGGTCACAGATTGATGATAAAACAGTTTGTGTCCTGGAATTATAAGTGGGAATCCCAAAGGGCAATCTTTGGAGACTCACCCATGGAGCTGACGCTGCCTGGGACCCTTTCCCGATTGGGACTCCAGATGTACTGTGACACAGGACTTAACCAGCACAGTTTAAGTCTGGATGTTGGTCAAAACCCAATTTGGTGATGGATTCTCTGCTCTTTTCTATTTCTCTTCTTTTTTCTAATGTTAGTGTGTTGAAAGCAAGCTAGATAATTCTCTAATAAATATCTGTATTATTTATTTGTATATAACAAGTGACTTATTTTGTTAACAAATCCTTTGAACCTGTGATGAAAGTGAAAACTTTCTGCAAAACAGACTATTAAAGGAATTAATAAGGCATGCCATGTAAAGTGGATAACATACTATGTAACTCAATAATTCAATAAATAAGATGTTTTTACTTTGATTAAAGGCATCAATATATGAGACAAATCCACTGTAATGAAGCACATGAATCCCTTTTCTTGACTTAATGTAAGCACAATAAAACCCAGCATAACAAAACAAAAAATTCACTTAAATAAAATTATGTTTTAAATATTTCAAGACCTTTTAATTCTGACAGACTACTGACCATCTTTGAGTGTGACTCATTGATGACCCTACACCATCCTCGTCATACGAAAGTGTACCTCACCACCTCTCTCCTGCTTCTTCTAGGACACTCTGGCCATCGCTGCCCACATGCTTGGGCTTCACCCATCCTGGAGTTTCTACCTTTTTTCCTATAGAATCATTTAAATTCTTCAAGATCCTTCTTTCTACTCCCACATTCAAATCTCATAAGAAACTCTCTGAGGTGCTCTTGACTCACATGCTATAAGCATCTCTCACATCTGGTATGCCCTTATATAATTCATATCTTGATATTTGATAATGCCATGTTTCATCTTGCTGAGTTGTTGTCATTTCCACATGTTTAATTTTTTTCCTTAGTAATATATCACGGACCATGGAATCAGACAACACCGGGGGGCAAGATATAAGTTAAGCTGTGTTAGGTCCAGAATGATTAATGTAAAGGAAATGTCATTCTATTAATACAAGCAAATGAAGAACTTCTTTGCATTCTTTGCATCCTTTGGGGTCAAACTCCTTTAGTGCTGTTTCCCCTCTCTTTGCAAATCACTCTGTCTCCTCCAAAAAACGTCTCTAGGTTGCACTATTTTTTCTCCTTTTATTTACATTTTTCACATTGAAGACAAGCCTAACATGACTCTGTTGTTTCCAATATACCCGGACTGGCTAGTTTTTTGAACATAAACTACAATGCAACCTTTGGAAGGCTATTTATCTGTCTTTAGAAAAGGTCATGGGAAGAATGCCACAGAATTTTCAAATGTTTCATCCATCAAAAATGCAGGTCCCCACTGATTCTTCCTGAATTGTCGATTTCCAAACAGCCTCAGGGACAAGACTTATTCTATGAGAAGAAATCCTCAAAATGGCAAAGGATGAAGTGATAAACGATTTTTTCTGGTGTTTTCCTTTGGGGAAGATAGTCAACTTGCTCTTAAGCTTCAGGCAATAGCATTTCTTGAACTGCCTGGACAAAAAGGGTTGGTGGTGATAATGATAATGTGAATTTGGCAACAGTGTTTAAAAAAAAAATCACTCCCTAAATATGAGTTCCCTATAAATGACCTGTGCTAGAGAAAACTACCAAAGCCCAGAAGGAAACTGACTTACCTCAAAGCAGGTTGTCAAATACAGTAGCCAATTCTGGCTGAATGAAATATTTTTCAAATGGAAGTAGAAATATTAAACCAAAATAAACTTCCCATCTGGGTCCAGTATCCAATAAACTAAAAAAATCCTCAGCAAATCTCCTAGATTTAATCATTTCTACCACTATAAAGAATTATATTTAATGAGGAAAGGTGATTAAGCAATACACTAAAAGGGTTCTAGTCCTTGGAGCATACTGAGCATTTTTAGGCCATCTGTCACGTGGAAAGTGCTCTGGTGAACACAACTCTGCCTCCCTCTGGTTCTCACTCTCCTAACATCACCATCCAGACAAATGTCTACCTCACTCAGTTTGTGTCTACCCAGGTTCCAGATTTCAAACTGAATTTTATGTTCATGGACAAGCATCATGGCAACTAAGGACAGCACTGTGATGCATTAAATAGTAAAGCCGTGTTCCACAAAGGGTCCCAGGCCCTAGGTCCAGCGATAACAAAGGACCCATGGTCTGTGTGACACACATATTGTGAACAGCACTTAAAACTAAGTGTGATGAGTCCCGAGAGAGGAAGTACAAAGTGCTGAGAGGACCAGACCCAAACTCTGGCTATCATGGAAAGTGCATGGCCCAGGTGAGCCCAAGAAGCAAATGGAGTGAACCAGGGGGTATAACACATACATATATACATACACACACATAGACACATGCCTACATATATGTGCACACACAAGGACACGCTTGTGTGCATCCAATCATATGCATGAGACATAGGCACACATAAACTACTAAGCATACACACAACACATGACACATGTAACACACATGCATGTGAGGTGTGCATGTACACACAACACATGGATGTATGTCTATACACAACGCACACACACACGCACCCCACACAGAGGTGAGAGTGGAGGAACTCTCTGGAGCATTTCCTACCCATAAAAACTCTGCATGTTTGGAGAAGAGAAGCTGAGAGAAAGCACTGCCTGAAAGAACTTGGGTTGTTATTGGATGTCAGAAAAAACAAGGGATGAGAGGAATCATTTTGCATGCTGTAATTTCTCAGTATGAATTCCTAAATGATTAACCCCGTGGCTGTCGGTCTCCCAGACTGAGGAAGAGGACAGCTGACAGTCTGCGGCTCTGCAGGTCAGACTCTTTGAGAAGGAAAGGAGTTTGGTAAAGGGTCAATGGTTACATGTATGAAAAGCAGAATTTTTAGAGACCAACTTAAGCCAATCAGTTCTTTCATCAATACTGGGGACTTTATTATACTGGGGACAAATATTATAAAGATGTAGGAGTGTTACCCTCCCACTCTTGCAAACTGGCTTCTGAACGCTACAGCTTTTCACCCCTGGCGGTTCAACTGGACCCTTTTATATCTCTCTTCTTCATATTCACATTTTCATCCCATTATTTGGCTTATTTTCAGGTTTAATTACATGTGTTTTCAGGTTTTTCTGCTCCTTCCATCATCTCTGTCATTTCTAGGTCTGTTTTTATTAATTTTTCTCCTTTAAGTACATCTTTTCTTCTTCTTCCCATGCCTGATGGGTTTTGATGGGATGCCAGGCACTAAAGACATGACATTGTTAAGTGCTGGGCATCCAGTCAAGACCTGTAGGATTACTGTGTTTATATGATTAGCCAACCTCACCATGTAGTAGTGAGGAAGGAAATACACAATATATGAAAGAAATACAATATAACAGGAATAAATGAAACTGAACCTAAAGATCTTCTATCTCCTTTTCCTCTAATAACACTTAGGACTATACATCTTTCATCTAATTTTGAGGTAGTATAATACCAGAGTAATCGATAAATGGGTATTTTGACATCCAACTATCCAAAGTCAAAGATGAATGGATAGAGCAGTTACACACTCAGAAATTGTGGGAATTTCTTTCATAATTTCTGATTTCAGTAGAAATACAGTGGCTCCTCACAAAAATGATGGGCAGAGGAGTTCACACAGGCTGCTTAGCAACTATGGGAACTACTGACCATTTTAGGGGCTGCTATTCTTCACCACTATTTTCCCCAGGGTGTGCATCTTCAGAACTGGAAAACAATATCAATGTCTCTCTCAGTTGGAGGTTTTTCCAAAACACTGAAGCATTTATGTGCAGAGTATAATGTCTTTTCCCTTTTCTGGCCCCATGTTAAAAAAAAAATCACCTAATTTTCTATAAGTCAAGTCAGAGAACCCTGGATCACAAACCAGAAACTCACAGAACTAGTTCTAGCTTGAGTTCCTTCTCAGAAAACATGATTAACTTAAGCAATGGTTTTGCTGCTATGCTGTTGCTACTGTTAAGTCACTTCAGTAGTGTCTGATTCGTTGCGACCCTCTGAACCATAGCTCACCAGGCTCTTCATCCATGGGATTCTCCAAGCAAGAATACTGGAGTGGGTTGCCATTCTCTCCTCCAGGGGATCTCCCCGACCCAGGGATCGAACCCACGTCTCTTATGTCTCCTGCCCTGGCAGGCAGGTTCTTTACCACTAACATCACCTGTGAAGCCCCTTTGGGTAGCCTTTCCTTTCTCCAGGTGATCTTCCCAACCCAAGGATTGAACTCAGATCTCCCGCATTGCAGGTGGATTCTTTACCAGCTGAGCCACAAGGGAAGCCCTTTGCTGCTATAATAGTTTTCAAAAATAAAAACTGGTGCTACTTAAAAAAATAATCCACACAAACTCCCCAGACAAGTATGTCTGATAAAAGGTTTTGTGCTGGTCAAACCTGCTACTGAATGGAAGAAACACATAAAGGGGTATGAGGGAGAGAGGGGGGAGGGAGTCATCTCTGCTAAGGAAGAGCAGATCAGATCACTGTCTTCCCGCAAGGTCTGAGAATCTGAATGACAATGCCTGGTTTGTATATCTGGGTTTTCCCTGCAGCTACTTTCTTTAAGAAAACAAGAAACTCTGCATCCTACTTTCAGCCAACCATATATAGAAGAGTCTCACCAGGAGATTTTTGAGGATTATGAAGCAGAGCCTAGAAATACCTATTAGTAGAGGTCTAAAGTGTGTGACAAGAAAGCGTATATATACAATTTCCCTTTTAAGGAAAAGAATTTCCTTATCACTCATCATGAATATACTTTTTAAAAAAATTCAACACTTGGAATGTACATTCATGCCTGACGACAGGTAAAAAGAGAATCAAATAGAAATACAGAAAGGTTCCAGAGAGAGAAAGAGATGTGTACACCAAAAGTTAGTTTGTTTTATTTTAAGAACATAGGGAATGCATTCTATGTTTAAGATTTGCTCAAATGTTTCTTTTCCAATTACATTTTTTAGAAATCTCAAATAGACAATTAACACTATCCATTGTAACTGTGGTATTTTAATGGCATTATTAATTATATTGAGTTGGCCAAAATGTTCGTTATGGTTTTTCCATAAGATGACAGATGGAGAAAAACTCCAACAAACTTTTGGGCCAACTCAATAGTAGTTTATAAGCAGTGTAACATCGGATCAATGGTAAAGAGCCTGTCTGCCAGCAGGAGTTGTGGGTTTGATCCTTGGGTCAAGAAGATCCCCTGGAAAAGGAAATGGCAACCTACTTCAGTATTCTTGCCTGGGAAATCCCATGGACAGAGGAGCCTGGTGGGCTACAGTCTATGAGGTCGCAAAAGAGTCGGACATGACTTAGTGACTAAACAGCAATTACTGTGACGTGGTATCATTACAATTAATAACAGTATCACTAGTTATATATGAGTACTGCATGACACTGGACATTAATAACAGTATCACTAGTCACATACTCTGATAGTACTGGATAATAGTTGATAGTAATTAACAACTTCCACAGTGATTTAGTATTGCTACAATTAAAAACAGCATGATTCAGTTCAGTTTCATTCAATTCAGTCCCTCAGTCATGTCCGATTCTTTGCAACCCCATGAATCACAGCACACCAGGCCTCCCTGTCCCATCACCAACTCCCAGAGTTCACTCAAACTCACGTCCATCGAGTCGGTGATGCCATCCAGCCATCTCATCCTCTGTCGTCCCCTTCTCCTCCTGCCGCCAATCCCTCTCAGCATTAGGGTCTTTTCCAATGAGTCAACTCTTTGCATGAGGTGGCCAAAGTATTGGAGTTTCAGCTTCAGCATCAGTCCTTCCAATGAACATCCAGGACTGATCTCCTTTAGGATGGACTGGTTGGATCGCCTTGCGGTCCAAGGGACTCTCAAGAGTCTTCTCCAACACCACAGTTCAAAAGCATCAATTCTTCGGCACTCAGCTTTCTTCACAGTCCAACTCTCACACCCATACATGACTACTGGAAAACCCATAGCCTTGACTAGACAGACCTTTGTTGGCAAAGTAATATCTCTGCTTTTCAATATACTATCTAGGTTGGTCATAACTTTCCTTCCAAGGAGTAAGCGTCTTTTAATTTCATGGCTGCAGTCACCATCTGCACTGATATTGCAGCCCTAAAAAATAAAGTCTGACACTATTTCCACAGTTTCCCCATCTATTTCCCATGAAGTGATGGGACCAGATGCCATGATCTTCGTTTTCTGAACGTTGAGTTTTAAGCCAACTTTTTCACTCTCCTCTTTCACTTTCATCAAGAGGCTTTTTAGTTCCTCTTCACTTTCTGCTATAAGGGTGGTGTCATCTGCATATCTGAGGTAATTGATATTTCTCCCAGCAATCTTGATTCCAGCTTGTGCTTCTTCCAGCCCAGCGTTTCTCATGATGTACTCTGCACATAAGTTAATAAGCAGGGTGACAATATACAGCCTTAACATACTCCTTTTCCTATTTGGAACCAGTCTGTTGTTCCATGTCCAGTTCTAACTGTTGTTTCCTGACCTGCATATAGGTTTCTCAAGAGGCATGTCAGGTGGTCTGGTATTCCCATCTCTTTCAGAATTTTCCACAGTTTATTGTGATCCACATAGTCAAAGGCTTTGGCATAGTCAATAAAGCAGAAATAGATGTTTTTCTGGAACTCTCTTGCTTTTTCCATGATCCAGCGGATGTTGGCAATTTGATCTCTGGTTCCTCTGCCTTTTCTAAAACCAGCTTGAACATCTGGAAGTTCACAGTTCACGTATTGCTGAAGCCTGGCTTGGAGAATTTTGAGCATTACTTTACTTCACCCTGCTTATTTAACTTCTATGCAGAGTACATCATGAGAAACGCTGCACTGGAAGAAACACAGGCTGGAATCAAGATTGCCAAGAGAAATATCAATTACCTCAGATATGCAGATGACACCACCCTTATGGCAGAAAGTAAAGAGGAGCTAAAAAGCCTCTTGATGAAAGTGAAACAGGAGAGTGAAAAAGTTGGCTTAAAGCTCAACATTCAGAAAACGAAGATCATAGCATCTGGTCCCATCACTCCATGGGAAATAGATGGGGAAACAGTGGAAACAGTGTCAGGCTTTATTTTGGGGGGCTCCAAAATCACTGCAGATGGTGACTGCAGCCATGAAATTAAAAGACGCTTACTCCTTGGAAGGAAAGTTATGACCAACCTAGATAGCATATTCAAAAGCAGAGACATTACTTTGCCGACTAAGGTCCATCTAATCAAGGCTATGGTTTTTCCTGTGGTCATGTATGGATGTGAGAGTTGGACTGTGAAGAAGCCTGAGCGCCAAAGAATTGATGCTTTTGAACTGTGGTGTTGGAGAAGACTCCTGAGAGTCCCTTGGTCTGCAAGGAGATCCAACCAGTCCACTCTCAAGGAGATCAGCCCTGGGATTTCTTTGGAAGGAATGATGCTAAAGCTGAAACTCCAGTACTTTGGCCACCTCATGCGAAGAGTTGACTCATTGGAAAAGACTCTGATGCTGGGAGGGATTGGGGGCAGGAGAAGAAGGGGACGACAGAGGATGAGATGGCTGGATGGCATCACTGACTCAATGGACGTGAGTCTGAGTGAACTCCGGGAGCTGGTGACGGACAGGGAGGCCTGGTGTGCTGCGATTCACGGGGTTGCAAAGCCAGACACGACTGAGCGACTGAACTGAACTTAACTGAACTTACTAGCGTGTGAGATGAGTACAACTGTGCAGTAAAACGCATTCTTTGGCATTGCCTTTCTTTGGGATTGGAATGAAAACTGACCTTTTCCAGTTCTGTGGCCACTGCTGAGTTTTCCAATTTTCCTGGCACAACGAGTGTAGCACTTCCACAGCATCATCTTTCAGGATTTGAAACAGCTCAACTGGAATTCCATCACCTCCACTAGCTTTGTTCGTAGTGATGCTTTCTAATGCCCACTTGACTTCACATTCCAGGATGTCTGGCTCTAGGTGACTGATCACAGCATCGTGATTATCTGGGTTGTAAAGCTCTTTTTTGTACAGTTCTTCTGTGTATTCTTGCCACCTCTTCTTGGTATCTTCTGCTTCTGTTAGGTCCACACCATGTCTGTCCTTTATTGAGCCCATCTTTGCATGAAATGTGATTTAGTATTGCTACAATTAAAAACAGTGTGATTACTTGTACAGAATAAACAGTGTTAGGTCTGTGATTGTGCTATTGCTACCCTTCCTTCCAATTCCCTCTGAGGAAGACAGGAAAATGAGAGATTACCAACCTACCAATTAACCATTCAGTCTCTGAAAATGCTGGAAAAAAATTACAAGTCTGTTCTCCAGATGTGACCAGGATGGATTTGGAAGACTCATGAGAAAGCTGTCAGCAGAGACAATCTCCAAAAACTCCTGAAAAGTTGCTCAAACTCCCAGGTCTCACACAACTTCTCTCAGCTCTAGAAATCCTACCTTGGGCTCAAATTCCCCTCATTAAAGAGTATGATGTCAGGAATGGTGCTCAAGAACAGGAGGAAGAATGTCTTATCCCTGGCCAGGCAGAAGGTCACCCAGGCTCTTGGCCATCCTGGGTCTTCACCTTGTCTGCCATAATCATGGGTTCCCACACAGGGCACGTGGCAAGCAGCAGGGGTCTAGGCCTGTGCCCACATGTGAGGTCCCACTCTCCTCTCACCCAGGATAAGAAAGTGGGAGAGGGTAGGAGTAGTCAGCTCCCTGCCACCACCTCTAGGTTACTCCAGGCAAACCTCCAGACAAAAAAATATCAGTGTGGGTTAGAACCAGCTGCAGAAAGCATCAAACACCAAAACTGAAAACTTGAGGATTTAACTGAGAAGTACTTCTTGTGAGGAAATGTCTGTCAAAAGACCTGATATGTAGCTACACTAAATGAACAGTTATTACTGACTGTACGTGAAGGCTAAACTTAGAACAGTCTGCAGGATCGATCCCACCATCACATGAAACCCTAGTCTATCTTAACTTGCCCTTTAATGGGTTTGTCCTCTTTTTCTCTCATTTACTCATTCATTTATTTATTCATTCATTTCAAAGATATTAACTGAACAGCTGCTATGGGCCAGGCTCTGTATCAGAGCTTAAGGGTCACCTTGTCAACCACACACAAAACCTCAAGCTATGACCAGAGCCAGGAGGAAGAGCTCGCAGTGTGAAGGAGACCTGAACTAGTCTCAGCCACCAAGGCGGCAGCATTTTCCCAGAAGTCTGAAGCAGGAGAACAGCTCATTAAGATAACAGGAAGGGGGGTGTCTTATCCAGAAAGACAGGGGTGTGAAGGCCCCAGGAACAACGAGAAGGATGTTAAGTTGAGGCCAGGAGGTAAGAGAGAGTCTGAGCAGAGATGAAGTGAGGTATTATCAGCCACCTTACAGATTGAGGGCTCATCACTGAAGCATTTAAAATGTAATAAAGCCTTAAATGTAAAGGTCATTTCAGGTGCAGAACAGAAATTGAGTGTAAAAAATGGGATGAGAGGGGTGACGTAACACAGAGTAATGGAGACAAGATGATGAACGGAGTGCAGCCAAGAGGCCAAACCACTGAGGAATTTGTGCTGGACTGCACGGGGAGGAGGGAGGAGGAGGCGGCCGCCACAGAGGACTCCCAGATTTCTGGCTCGTGTACCTGGAAGGACATCAACCTTAACAGTTGGATGGAACTGCCGACCTGATGGCTAGGTGTATGTTTCTGAAGCTCTGAGAAGAGGTCTTGTATTAGAGACGTATTTGGAAACTATGCGTGTATGGGAGGCAACTGAACACACAGGCTGGATCAAACCACCTGAGGTGGAAGTAGGGAGAGACGGCTGAGGACAGAGCCTTAAACATGTCTCAGACTGAAGGGTCAGGCAGAGAAACTAAGTCAGAGTATGAGACTAAGGTAAAGCAATCTGAGTGGAAAGAGCAAAAACATATGGTGTGGTAAAACAAAGGAAAGAAGGGAAAAATGACCAAACAGACTGAATTCCACTGAGAGCAAGTGTAAAAGGAGAAAGAAACACTCCTTCCATTTAACAACACAAAAAAGATAGAAATAAAGTGGAATATGTTAGTATATGAAAAGTGAGTGAAGACTGAGAAATGGAATACAACCCACTCTTTCACAAAATGTGGCTGTGAAGAGCGGGAGACAGTGGCAGTGGAAGGGCAGTGACAGAGGCTTCAGTCCCCTTCACCTATCTGCTCAGGTTTAAATGCTTATGGAGGCAAGCCCTTTAGAGAGAGAAGCTGGAGACAGCTAAGAGGACAGAGCACTGATGCTGTGTGTTCCCAGAGCTGAATGGGAGCTGGGACAGCAGCACAGGTGGGAAGGGCCTGAGTCTGGTGAGAGGAAGGGACCAGCTAGTTCAAATCCACCTCAAGTCCTAAAGCTCCCTGTGCAGACCGGTGGAGAGTCTGGGGGCCCTCAAGCTGTATTTTGAGTCTGCAAACAAAGACTGGAAGTAGCACAGGCCCACAGAATGCCTACAGGTAAGCCCCTCTGGGTGCAACACTCACTCAGTCTATAGGCAACCTCCCCTGGGCCTGCATCCCAGGGGGGCACCCTGAGATTTGAAGACCTGTGTCTATGTCACGCCCAGGCCAGGATCAGTGTTGAAGAAGGTGCTGTGAGCATCTCTTTGGTAAAGTCTGGCACCATCTGGGGGCAAGGTCATTTCCCCAGACCTCTGAGAACCCCAACTCACTAGACACAAGGACAGGATCATCCCTCCCATTGGGCAGGTGCCCTCCACAACAACTTTCCTTTGTTGGATTTCTTCTTAGAATATTCAAGACCCATGTGATAGGATTTCCAGGCAAAAAAGAACACACCTGAGATGGAGGTGGGAAAGGATATCAAGAATTAAATGCTACCTGCATTTGGCTACAGAGATTTTGGTTCAAGTTTTTAAAGCGATGTTTACAGCAACTTTACTCATAATTGCCACAATTGGAGGCAACCAAGATGTCCTTTGGGATGTGTTGGATAAATTCTAGCAGAACACCCGGAAGCCTGAGGCTGTGCAGCCCATGAAGCTGCTGCATGCAGTGAGGGGGAGGGGAGGGAACACCAGGAGGCAGAAAGAAGGCGGGTCAGCTGATGTTTACCGCCCCTGCACAACAGTGGCTCTTAGGGCCTCACTCAGCCTTTAGAATAACCCAAATAAAGGGGCTTTGTTGGGTCCAGTTTGTAGGTGAGGGTATGATGCTCAGGGAAAGTGAGGGCTGGTCATGGGACCTGGGATTGAGGTAAGGACTCTGGTCCTCAGCGTGATGAGAGCAGCAAAAAGGCACTGAGCCCAGGTGTGGATACCAGACTGACCACAGGACAGGGCCCAGTGGGGAAAGGACAGCAGGCTGCATGGGAGGGAAAGGACCTGGGCCCATGCTGGATGCTGAGGCAGCAGGCTCCTCTGCCTCTGTCCGGGGACTGTGGGTATGAAAGGGTCACTGAAAATGGGGGTCTGCAGGCTACTTAGAAGGGGCCCAAAAAGACACCAGGCTGCTGGCTACAACAAGCCACATGCATCGCAGAATCACCCTCCTTCTGGATAGCAACGTCAGCCAGCAGAGGACACAGCTGACCAGGCATCTGGATCGGCCCACAGATAGCTCCATCTGCATCTGCTTCATGTCTGCTCCCTGTGGGTGCTGGGGTGACACAGAAACTGATATGGAGATCCTGCTGGATGTGACAATGCCCAGAGAGCAGCAAAGGGCTACCAGGATGAAGGCCCACAGAATGGAGGCCCACAGAATGGAGGCCTACAGCATGGAGGTCCACAGCATAGAGACCCACAGCATGGAGGCTCACAGCATGGAGGCCCACAGCATGGAGGCCCACAGTGTGGAGGGCAAGACCATCATGGATGATGAAAGCTACTGGAGGTTTCCCAAAAAGCAAGCCCAAGCAAAGTATCAAAGAGCCACTTGAGGGGGGAATGTGATTAAGATGAATGATGAAAAGGATGAGATCACGAATCTCAAGAGATTCAGGCAAAACCAAAGTCACACAGATCTAGACAGCCCCTGATGGCCACAGACCTGCGCCAGAGGGGACCCTCACAAGTCAGGACACATGAAGAATAGACCAGTGTTCACAGTTAGGAACAGAAAAAATTCCAGCATTTCAACTGGAATTCGGGCGTCCACGCTTCATGTAGTAAGTTTTAAGCTAAAAAAAAAAAAAAAAGTTGTGGGGGGGTTGTGCAATAATAATTAAGATTGACTCATAACCCAAACCAATTTATTATTCTTGTCATTAAGAGAGCAAAGAAAGTCCAGAGTATCATGGTATCATGTGATTAACCCAGGACTGAAAGCACACTTGGAAAGAGGAATCCCTTCACAGGATCTTCTGGTTAAAGGTTAACTTCCAAGACATGTTCATTCCAGTTCAGCAAAAGCCTGCTCTGAATTGTATTATTTATTTCACATTAGCCTGCTACTATATTCAACATTCTAGGGGTGAGGGGAGCCATCTACTTGATTCAGTTGTGTGATATGGAGCACAGATAGGCATTATTAATACCACTCCTCATTCCAAGCTCCTAGTTTGCAAAATATGTGAATCGTGTTACCACATGGTCACCAAGGGAGACTTATGAAGTGCCCCAGGCTGACTCTACAAATGCAAGTCACATATTCTGCAGGAGGTTCTGGAAGAGGGGTTGCGTTCTATTCCAGGACGCTGAGGAAGTGTCACAAGATAGACATGCACCAATTCGAACTGCCAAGTGGACGTCTTCCCATTTTACATACCCAGTGGTTTCTAAATAATGCGCGTGTCAGCTGCCCAGATGCTAGATCCGTTACGGGTTCTGATGGGTTGCCCCACATCCCATCGTAAGCCTGGGTCCATGTCTCACAGGAAACTAAAAGTAGAAACTGGAGGACCTGATGGGGAAGGTGGTCAGGTGGTTGGGACTCAGCAGGAAAGCAGATTTTTGGAACATTAAAGTCTCAGACCTGGATCACACTGAGAGAATCATGGAAATCATTTGGAAACCTGACAGGGGCATGGCAGGATGAGGCAGCCTGCCAGTCAGAAGGGACCAGACACAGTCTAGCACTCTGAGAATGGCTACTACGTACTGTGTTGATGCAGAACTGTTCACATGCTAGGGAGAGAAGCTCCGGCCTCTCAATAAACAAGTCTGTGACCCTCAGGCAGATCAAAAATAAACTAAAAGAAGATGAGATTAATTCATAAGCACATGTTCTCAAAGTCCTCGGAAGGATGTCAGCACACACTGCAGTTTCCATCACACCTTGTCTGTACCACACAGGAGTCAGTTACTCCAACTTGGATACTTTGTACCCAAGAAACACTCACTGTCTCAGTACTAACTGGGCTGCCACAGCAGGACAGGGATGTTTCAAACCCACACCTATCCTGGCTCTTACTTTCACCCCATTAATGGGTTTGGTATGCCCGCAGAGAATACAATTCCAGTTTTTAAAATTTGTTCTCTACTGATTGTGAGTCATGTAAAGGGACAATGGTTTGATGGTATAACTGAATATATAGCCACAATGGTCTGAAAGATGTTTATTATGGACTGAATGTTTATGTCCACTTCCTCAAAATTCATATGTCAAAACCCTATCCCCCTCTATGTGATGTATAAAGAGATGGGGCCTTTGGGCAGCAATTAGACAAGGCCATGAAAGTGGGGCATTCATGAATCAGATTAATGCCTCTACAAGTGTCACAGAGAGCTTGCATTTCCTCTCCGCCCTCAGCCATGCGAAGACGAAATGAGAGAAGCTGGTGTCTGCACAATGGAGCGCTCTCACACTGGCCCTCTGATCTCCACTTCCAGCCTCCACAACTCTGAGAAATAAGCATATTCCTTTACAAACTGCCTGATCTATGATATTCTTTGTTGGATCATCAAAAAAGCAAGAGAGTTCCAGAAAAACACTTACTTTTGCTTTATTGACTATACCAAAGCCTTTGACTGTGTGGATCACAACAACCTGTGGAAAATTCTTCAAGAGTTGGGAATACCAGACCACCTGACCTGCCTCCTGAGAAATCTGTATGCAGGTCAAGAAGCAACAGTTAGAACTGGACACGGAACAATGGACTGGTTCCAAATTGGGAAAGGAGTACGTCAAGACTATATGTTGTCACCTTGCTTATTTAAATTCTATACAGAGTACATCATGCAAAATGCCAGGCTGGATGAAGCACAAGCTGGAATCAAGATTGCTGGGAGAAATATTAATAACCTCAGATACGCAGATGACACCACCCTTATGGCAGAAAGCGAAGAACTGAAGAGCCTCTTGATGAAAGTGAAAGAGGAGAGTGAAAAGTTAGCTTAAAATGCAACATTATCCTCAACGGTGAAAAAATGAAAGCATTTCCCCTAAAGTCAGGAACAAGACAAGGGTGACCACTTTCACCGCTACTATTCAGCATAGTTCTGGAAGTTTTGGCCACAGCAATCAGAGCAGAAAAAGAAATAAAAGGAATCCAAATTGGAAAAGAAGAAGTAAAACTCTCACTGTTTGCAGATGACATGATCCTCTACATAGAAAACCCTAAAGACTCCACCATAAAATTACTAGAGCTAATCAATGAATATAGTAAAGTTGCAGGATATAAAATCAACACTCAGAAATCCCTTGCATTCCTATACACTAATAATGAAAGTAGAAAAAGAAATCAAGGAAACAATTCCATTCACCATTGCAACAAAAAGAATAAAATACTTAGGAATATATCTACCTAAAGAAACTAAAGACCTATATATCGAAAATTATAAAACACTGATGAAAGAAATCAAAGAGGACACTAATAGATGGAGAAATATACCATGTTCATGGATCAGAAGAATCAATATAGTGAAAATGAGTATACTACCCAAAGCAATTTACAAATTCAATGCAACCCCTATCAAGCTACCAGCCATATTTTTCACAGAACTAGAACAAATAATTTCAAGATTTGTATGGAAATACAAAAAACCTCGAATAGCCAAAGCAATCTTGAGAAAGAAGAATGGAACTGGAGGAATCAACTTGCCTGACTTCAGGCTCTACCACAAAGCCACAGTCATCAAGACAGTATGGTACAGGCACAAAGACAGAAATATAGATCAATGGAACAAAATAGAAAGCCCAGAGATAAATCCACACACATATGGACACCTTATCTTTGACAAAGGAGGCAAGAATATACAATGGAGTAAAGACAATCTCTTTAACAAGTGGTGCTGGGAAAACTGGTCAACTACTTGTAAAAGAATGAAACTAGATCACTTTCTAACACCATACACAAAAATAAACTCAAAATGGATTAAAGATCTAAATGTAAGACCAGAAACTATAAAACTCCTAGAGGAGAACATAGGCAAAACACTCTCAGACATAAATCACAGCAGGATCCTCTATGATCCACCTCCCAGAATTCTGGAAATAAAAGCAAAAATAAACAAATGGGATCTAATTAAAATTAAAAGCTTCTGCACAACAAAGGAAAATATCAGCAAGGTGAAAAGACAGCCTTCTGAATGGGAGAAAATAATAGCAAATGAAACAACTGACAAACAACTAATCTCAAAAATACACAAGCAACTTATGCAGCTCAATTCCAGAAAAATAAACGACCCAATCAAAAAATGGGCCAAAGAACTAAATAGACATTTCTCCAAAGAAGACACACGGATGGCTAACAAACACAAGAAAAGATGCTCAACATCACTCATTATTAGAGAAATGCAAATCAAAACCACAATGAGGTACCATCTCATGCCAGTCAGAATGTCTGCGATCCAAAAATCTGCAAGCAATAAACGCTGGAGAGGGTGTGGAGAACAGGGAACCCTCCTACACCATTGGTGGTAATGCAAACTAGTACAACCACTATGGAAAACAGTGTGGAGATTCCTTAAAAAATTGCAAATAGAACTGCCATATGACCCAGCAATCCCACTGCTGGGCATACATACTGAGGAAACCAGAATTGAAAGAGACACATGTACCCCAATGGTCATCACAGCACTGTTTATAATAGCCAGGACATGGAAACAACCTAGATGTCCATCAGCAGATGAATGGATAAGAAAGCTGTGGTACATATACACAATGGAGTATTACTCAGCCGTTAAAAAGAATACATTTGAATCAGTTCTGATGAGATGGATGAAACTGGAGCCGATTATACAGAGTGAAGTAAGCCAGAAAGAAAAACACCAATACAGTATACTAACACATATATATGGAATTTAGAATGGTAATGATAACCCTGTATGCGAGACAGCAAAAGAGACACAGATGTTTAGAACAGACTTTTCGACTCTGTGGGAGAGGGAGAGGGTGGGATGATTTGGGAGAATGGCATTGAAACATGTATACTATCATGTAAGAATCGAATCGCCAGTCTATGTCCGATGCAGGATACAGCATGCCTGGGGCTGGTGCACTGGGATGACCCAGAGGGATGTTGTGGGGAGGGAGGTGGGAGGGGGGTTCATGTTTGGGAACGCATGTACACCCGTGGTGGATTCATGTCAATGTATGGCAAAACCAATACAGTATTGTAAAGTAAAATAAAGTAAAAATAAAAATTTAAAATAAAAAAAAAATAAAATAAAACAGAAGGACCAAAAAAAAAAAAAAAAAAAAACCTCAACATTCAGAAAACTAAAGTCATGCCATCTGGTCCCATCAGTTCATGGCAAATAGATGGGGAAACAATGCAAACAGTGACAAACTTTATTTTCTTGGGCTACAAAATCACTGCAGATGGTGATTGCAGCCATGAAATTAAAAGATGCTTGCTCCTTGGAAGAAAAGCTATGACCAACCTAGACAGTATATTAAAAAGCAGAGACTTTACTTTGCCAACAAAGGGCTGTCTAGCCAAGGCTATGGTTTTTCCAGTAGTCATGTATGGATGTGAGAGCTGGACTATAAAGAAAGCTGAGTGCCAAAGAATTGATGCTTTTAAATTGATATAGTGGAGAAGACTCTTGAGAGTCCCTTGGACCAAAAGATCCAACCAGTCCATCCTAAAGGAGATCAGTCCTGAATATTCATGGAAGGACTGATGCTGAAGCTGAAACTCCAGTATTTTGGCCACCTAAGGCGAAGAACTGACCAACTGGAAAAGACCCTGATGCTGGGAAAGATTGAAGGCAGGAAGGGAAGGGGACGACAGAGGATGAGATGGTTGGATGACATCATTGACTCAATGGACATGAGTTTGAGTAAACGCTGGGAGGTGGTGATGGACAAGGAGGCCTGGCATGCTGCAGTTCATGGGGTCACAAAGAGTCAGACACGACTGAGTGACTGAACTGAATGTGAGCACCATGCTCAGCTCCATCAGGAAAAATGATTATCATCCTAAAATCAAAAGTAACTCCGATACATACTATGGCATATAAGCACAAGAAGAATTTTCTCTTATCAGGTGACAGTCTACTCGATTGAAATTATACTGTAGAACCTTGTTTAGGAATGAGAAGAACAGAATGAGTGAATTAGAAAGCATAGAGTTTCTGCCATCTACTTCCATACTAACTCACAAAAGGCCTAAAATTTGCTATTTGTGGACTTGCTGGAACATAATCACAGTAGCACTAAGTTTGGACTACTTGATTAGTTAAAACAAGTGGACATTCTGTAACTATCAATACATTAATAGTGTATTTAGCAAAACATTAAATTTTTATTTTTTTAAATTAATAAAACATTTGATTAAATGTAATTTGTTTTAAAATCATGCATTTTTTAATCAAGAAGAGGCAGTAATTAGCTTTGATTCTGAAGCTACTATAAAGCAGGAGCATACTTGTAATTTCATCAAATAAGGGATATATGCCAGAGTGCAGGAGGGGACTGAGTCTGTGACCTGTGTTTGTGTGAATAACTAAACATTTGCTATGCCCGGGGGATTCGTTAGTAATTTAATTTCAGACCAATTAACAGCAAATTTGACAGTCCCAATTAACCAGATACAGTCCCAATTAACCAGATAATCAAGAATCCCCATTCAGCATGGATCTCACTTAAGAATATTCTAAATATGGGCATTCATTTCAACTAACATGTTGAAAAAGAATCCAGAAATCTAAATCAGTGAAATCAGTGGCAGTATTTCCCTGCAAGAAATGTGTACC
This sequence comes from Budorcas taxicolor, assembly GCF_023091745.1. Taxonomy (NCBI): domain Eukaryota; kingdom Metazoa; phylum Chordata; class Mammalia; order Artiodactyla; family Bovidae; genus Budorcas; species Budorcas taxicolor. Next base: position 44,396,075 of record NC_068922.1, on the reverse strand, counting down.
GTTTTAAAATCGTCCATGTACAAAATAAAAGCTCCACAATGGTCAATTATTAAAACACCTTATCAATATTGCTATGAACAGAGGAATTGACTGAGCTCCTAAAGTATGTGTTATGAGAGGTTTGTCACACATGTTATTATCCGGGATAATCCTCAAACTCTCCCTGGAGTGAGATCTGATTATCCCCATAGCTGGCATGGAACCTGAGACCCAAGTGCCCAAGTAAGTGTCCAGAATGGGTGGATCCAGGATCCTTCTGTAGCCTGAAACCACAGCCTGGCTCCTTCCACCAGCCTGTTTGAAGGGTCCTAAGCAGAAATTCTCTTATTTACTCATGCATTCACTTAATACCTGTTTTATAGCCCCAAACTATTTTAAAGTAGTTCCAAACATACTTAACAGTGAATTTTTTTTAACAACACTGATTCAAACTATGTTCACAGGTGCTGAATGAATTAATGTGCCAAACTGGAACATACTAACAAGCTCTTGGTGTTATCCCAAAGCTCTTTAGACTTAAAATTATATAAAATACTAAAACAGGCTAACCTGATGACACCAGCTGTCAAGTTGTGAAATATTCTTCAAGTTGTAAAACATTCTTGACACTAGTTGTCAAGTTGTGTGTGTAAGAACCACACAGGTGTGTGTCTCCCAGATATGCTGTATGTACATGCAGTTGTGCTGGGAGGAGGCAGGAAGGTGCTCCTCCCTTGCACCTTTAGAGCTGCTACTACACAGACCTGGATAACTGGTTGACTCAACTCATTTCAAGGAGATGTCAGCCACATGAGCAGAAACTGAAAAACGACAGCTCATTCATTCCAAACTCTAGACCTGCTTGCTCAGCATAGATCTTTGTAGAGAATGGGATTAAGTTAAATTCAAATTAAATTTTAAAAGAAAAAGAATAATATTCAACTTGTGCTGTGCTGTGCTCAGTCACTTCAGTTGTGTCTGACTCTCTGCAAACCTATGAACTGTAACCTGCCAGGTTCCTCTGTCCAAGGGATTCTCCAGGCAAGAATACTGGGGTGGGTTGCCATGCCCTCCTCCAGGGGATCTTCCCAACCCATGGATTGAACCCACATGTCCTGCTCTCCTGCCTTGCAGGTGGATTCTTTGCCCACTGACCCACCTGGGAAGTCCATTTTCAACGTCTTAAAAATTTTTTAATTTTTATTTAAAGCTAAAATGCCTTTTTGTTATACAAGACATAAGCCTTGATTTTTGTGAAGTGCACAGTCAATTCCTCTGGGAGTACTGATTGTTAATATTTATATTATAATGACAATATTTTTAATTCTTTGAATTATAGCTTGTACCTTTTGTAGGTGTATATCAAGCAAAAATACCTCATCGGAATTCCTTTGAGGATCTCTAAGCATGCATTATTAGAGTGGATGCCAATATCAACTTTTCACAAAGATTTACTCATGCTTAAGTTAGGATACTGGACATATGGTTTGTAGAAATATTTGATGCATTTGCATAAGACATACAAGTTTTGGAAGAATGACCATTTTAATCAGGCTGACTAACTGAGAAGAGAAGAGGGAGGTGTGACCATCTGTTTAACTTTGTCTTGATTTTATTTAGCACCTGCAAAAAATTAGATTTGAGCCACTTCTGTACCAAAGACATGTGAAGAATCCATCTAGGAATGCCTCCCATGTCCTTCTCAAGGAAAGGAAAGGTCAAGTTATAAACAAACCACACAAACACACAGACTATCTACCCTCTGAAATCTAAAGTCTGTAGTTTTATATTTTACTTGATAACTCTGAGTCTTGATTTTAAGATTATAACATTCAGCATATATTCTAGTATTTGCTGATACACATAAAGGCAAATAGGAAAAAGGTGAAGTCATTATGTGTAGGAATGGCAGAAGCTTCTGATCTGAGAGGCAGTTATACAATGTGCCAATTCAAAACTGTTTACATAATGGTTATACTATGGGTACACTATCTTCCCTATGAAGGAATGTCTCTACATGAATACTGACATGAAAATAAAGGAAATCCCAAGTTATATTTCAATGCATAATGTCTAGACCTTAGTAGGCACTCAATAAATATCAACTGAATTAAGAACATTCCATAGTTTTCTGAATATTTTTAAATATTAGATTTGAACTTAAATATATTTTCTCATCTATGAAGATTATCCTGAGGTTTTCGTCCCTGCAGTTCTTGAAAAAAATTATGTGATAAATACTCTAATGTTGAAATTTTTGAAATTTTCTTACATCCTTGACTAAATACCCTTTTGTGACAGTAACTTCCCTCTTTCATATCAGTCTTATTGACGATTTAATAATGAGCCTTTCAAAGACAGCTGTTGTTATAGTTCTCTAGTTCATTAATTTCTGTCCAGATAATTGTCCTCTTACTTTTTTGATTTTACTCTGATGCTCATTTTCCCCCCTAACTTTTCAACCTGAAAATCCAGCTTGTTTTCAGCCTTCTTTGTGTTTCTGGTTACATTTATAACTTCCCATCTGAGTACTGCTTCAGTGCTGTCCCTCACATTTTGGTATGTCACCAGTTTTCAGAATTGCTCTTATGATTTCCTTTTTAATCCAAGAGTTGTTTTTGTAGCATTATTTTAGGTTTTTGAAATGAATTTTGTTAAGCTTATTTTGTTAATTAGGTCTAACTTGATTGTATTTTTAGTCAAGTTTAGACCGTTCAGCTATTTTTCTTCTATAAATGTATTAAGATATGCAGAGTAGCCTGCTACAAAATCTTTTTTCATAAGTATTCCATATGGGCAGCAGAAGTGGAAATTTCTATTTTTATATGTAAATTTACATATAGAATATATATGTACATATATATATACTTGCACACTTGAAACTTCTGTATATGAGATTATCTTTTGTACATTTTTGTATACTTGAATTGAAAATTTCCCAACATATATGTTAAAATCTCTAAAATCTACTTTCCCTATAATTTTATGAGTTGCGCTTTCTGAATTTTTAGGCTATATCATGTATAAATATCACATCTCCTGATTCATTTTTTCCAGTAATTTGTCTATTATTGTTTCGACTTTCATCTCCCTTTAAAATTGCTTTTTTGTTCATTTGCTTTATTTTTACCTGATGTATCTGCATCTGAATCCATACTGTAATTTTCAACATTTCTGAATATCTTTATATGTCAATTATAGATCATATATTGCTTTCTCTCTCATCAAAACTGAAATCTGACACAAATACATTTTTATAATCATAATATTAAATATATCTTTATCATTTTACTCATGTTTCCTACATTTAATATTGTTTTTTCTTTTTAATGAGTACTGAAAATTTTATGCCACTTTACAACTGATAAATTTTATTACAATATTCTAAGGTTAACACTACCTCATATTTAACATTTTAAAGCCAACAGCTTCCTAACACAGCTGCAGCATTTTTCATTCTCACCAGGAGTACATGAGAGTTTCAATTTCTCCACATATAGATGGACATGTGTTCTAAATTTTACCATTCTAATGACTATGCAATAGTGTCTCACTGTGCTCAGAATCTGAATTCTTCTGGTGAGCAGTGATGTTCTTATATATTCTTCTTTTCCTGTCTCCTTAAGATGGAACCATGGGGGCATTACTTAGAACTTTTTCTTTCCTTAAACAAACATTTAAAGCTGTAAATATCCCTATAAAAACTGCATGCATCCCTAAAATATCAGTCCAGTTCAGTTCAGCTCATTCGCTCAGTCATGTCCGACTCTTTGCGACCCCATGGACTGCAGCACACCAGGCTTCCCTGTCTATCACCAACTCCCGGCGCTTACTCAAACTCATGTCCATTGAGTTGGTGATGCCATCCAACCATCTCATCCTCTGTCGTCCCCTTCTCTTCCTGCCTTTAATCTATCCGAGCATCTGAGTCTTTTCCAATAAGTCAGATTTCTTTGCATCAGGTGGCCAAAGTACCGGAGTTTCAGCTTCAGCATCAGTCCTTCCAATGAATATTCAGGACTGATTTCCTTTAGGATGGACTGGTTGTATCTCTTTGCAGTCCAAGAGGCTCTTAAGAGTCTTCTCCAACACCACAGTTCAAAAGCATCAATTCTTTGGCACTCAGCTTTCTTTATAGTCCCACTCTCACACCCATACATGACTACTGAAAAAAACCATAGTGCTTACTGGATGGACCTTGGTTGGCAAAGTAATGTCTCTGCTTTTTAATATGCTGTCTAGGTTGGTCACAGCTTTTCATCCAAGGAGCAAGCATCTTTTAATTTCATGGATGCAGTCACCATCTGCAATGATTTTGGAACCCAAGAAAGTAAAGTCTGTCACTGTTTCCATTGTTTCCCCATCTATTTGCCATGAACTGATGGGACTGGATGCCATGATCCTGGTTTTTTGAATGTTAAGTTTTAAGCCAGCTTTTTCACTCTCCTCTTTCATCATGAGGCTCTTCAGTTCCTCTTTGCTTTCTGCCATATGCATGGTATCATCTGCGTATCTGAGGTTATTGATATTTCTTCCAGCAGTCTTGATTCCAGCTTGTGCTTCATCCAGCCTCACATTTCACATGATGTACTCTGCGTAGAAGTTAAATAAGCAGGATGATGACATACAGCCTTGACGTACTCCTTTCCCAATCTGGAACCAGTCCATTGTTCCATGTCCAGTTCTAACTGTTGCTTCTTGACCTGCATACAGATTTCTCAGCAGGCAGGTCAGATGATCTGGTATTCCCATCTCTTGAAGCATTTTCCACAGTTTGTTGTGATCCACACAGTTAAAGACTTTGATGTAGTCAATAAAGTAGAAGTAGATGTTTTTCTGGAACAGATGCTTTTTATTTTTCCTATCATTCATTATTTTCTAATTTTGAGATTTTTCTCCTTTCACTTATGAATTATTTAGAAGTGTGATGTTCTCCAAACATTTGGGTGTTTTCAAGATAGCTTATTATTGATTCCTACTTTAATTCTATTGTGACCAGACCAAACCCTGTATTCTTTCAAGCCTTTCAGATTTATTGAGACATGTTTTATGGCCCAATAGAGAGAATTTACCTTGACAAACACACCACATGCATTTGAAAACAGTGTACACTCTGTAGTTTGGGGCTCAGTGTTCTATCATCAACAGCTCAAGGTAACTAACAAGAGTCTCTATGTCTTTATTAATTTTTGTCTGGTTGTTCCATCAATTGCTAAGAGAAGATTATGTTTGTGAAATTTCCTATTTCTCCCTTTCAAACTATTGATATTTTCCTCATGTATAATATTTTGAGGTTTTCTTACTAGCTTCATACAAATTTATGCTTATTAATGAATTCCTGATGAACTGACACTGTTTTCAGTTTGGAATTCTCTTATCCTTCATAACAATTTTGGCCTTGAAATTGTAGGTACTTGCTGTTAAAACAGTTATTCCAATTCTCTGATATACACTATTCAAATAGCTTATTTAGCCCATCCATTTTTAAAATATATTTAAACTTAAAGCAAATCATCTTTTGTAGACAGCAAATAGTTGGTTCTCCCTTTAGTATCCATCTTGATATTCTCTCATATTACATTAACATTTAATGTAAGCATTGATATGTTCAGATCAAGTCTATCATCTTATTATTTGCTGCTCCTTCTGTTTTTTGTTTCTGCCTTCCTTCTTTCCCACCTTCTTTTAGATTATACAAATGCTTTTAATTTCTATTTTGAAAAACTAAACTTTTAAAAATGTACATATTTGCATGTTTTCATGGTTGCTCTGGGGATTACAATAGTCATCCTTAACTTATCAATCTAGTTAGAGTTAATACTGTACCAATTCACTTAAAATACAAAAATCTGCAACCCCAGTAAACATTTATCTTCTAGTGCTAATTTTTACACTAACTTTTCATGTATGTTGCATGCCTACCTTACAAACCTCATAAGACAGTGTTATAATATTTAAACATTATAATATTTAAACATTTCTATGCTTTTAAAGAAATTGAGAAATATGCCTTTTATGGTTGCCCATAAATTTCCCATTTCTGACACTTTTCATTCATTCCTAAAGACCCAAGTTTCCTTCTGGTATCACTTCAGTTTGAACAACACTGTCTAGCATTTCTTGTACTACAGGTCTCATGGCAAAAACTTCCTTTAGTTAATACTTTTTCTGGGGAAAAAATGTCCTTACTTGTACTTTGTTTTAAAAGGATATTTTTACTGAACATTGAATTTCAGGTTATCATGTGTTTTGTTTCTTCTTTTTTGTAATGTAAAAGGTGTTTTCACCTTTTTGTAGCCTCCATAGCTTCTGATGAGAAATTTGTGATAATTAAAATCATCACTCTCCTGTATATAATTTGTCATTTTTCTCTGGTGAACTCAAAAGTTTTCTCTTCTCTGATTTTCAACAATTTGTCCATGATTGGACTAGCCATGATTCCTTTTTATATTATCCTGTTTGAGGTTCTGAATCTGTCAATTTATATCTTTCACCTAATTTGGGAAGGCACTAACCATTATTTCCTCAATTATTTTTTTTGTCTCATCCTCTCATTTTGTTCTAAGATGACTTTCGTTCTCTTTCCTTCTAGAACTTCTATTACACATAAGCTAGACTTGCGAAACTCTTTCCAGTTCCCTAAGATTCCAACCACTTTGTTTCACTTCTTCAGATTTTATATTTTTTATTGCTCTATCTTCAAGTCTTCAGGCCCCTTTTTCTATCATCTCTAACCCACAACTGAGCTCCTCCAGTGAATTTATTTTGCATTTTTATCAGTTCTAGATTTTCCATTCAGTCATTCTTCTATTTTCTATTTCTCTACAGCATTTCCTATGTTTTTGTTTGACATGAGTATGTTTCCCTTAAACACATCAACCACAGTGTCAATATTACTTTAAGTCTTGCCTGATAAGTCTAACCTGGGTTGTCTCAGGGCTATCATCGACTGACTGTTTTTCCCTTAAGATGGGGGGAAAGGGCTGTCACATTTTCCTGGCTCTCTGTAGATCAAGTAATTCTGGATTATGTCTACCATACTGTGGAGATTCTGGGTTTTCTTCCACTGCTCAGAGTATGGATGTTCTTATTTTATCAGCACAAGCAAATAGCTTAACTAGATTCAGTGTAAAGAGCCTCATGCCACTGCTGAACAAGACAGCCAGACTTGAGCTCAGCTCCTGAAGTCTTTGATGCAGCTGCTGTCAGTCTGCCCCAAGCATGTGGGATCCAATGCTCAGCCCTGGGCTGCATTTACATTCAGAGTCAGATGTCCCTCTTTTTCCTCCTCCTCCCTGGGGTTCTCCTCTATTCTGCAGCCATTCAGGCTCCTTTAGGATTCTCTTCCTGGTTCCTCCAGTTCAGGAGACCATGGCTTTTTTTTTTTTAATCATAATCTTACTCATCCAGGGCAACTGTTGCCTCAACAGGAACTTCTGTAAACATACAAACTAGAAGAAAAATGGAAATATGTTCAGGGTCCATCACTTGCCTCACATTCAACTGCTCCCCAGTTCCTATAACCCTAAGATAGTTTCTGTATCTCTCTGGGTGTTGATAGCTATCATTTGTGAGTGTGAAGCCCATAGAAGGCCCTAATGAAGCCTTCTATGCAATCCCTCTTTGTGTCTTTTATGGACTTTCTTCCCTCTCTGTCAACTTCTTACACACACACACACACACACACATACACACACACACAAGAAAATACATATGTATATATTCTGGATTCTAAACACTTGTGTTACAAATATTTTCTTCTAATTTATGGCTTGTCTTTCAGTATTTTTATGATAAGCAAAATTTCCCAATATAGTCAAGTATAACAATCTTTTACCTAATGGTGTGCATTTCTGTGTCTTGTTTAAAAGTCCTTCCCAAATCTCATGATTATTGACATTCTCCTTACTTTCTTCTAAAATTTTACATTTTTGTCTTTTCACATTTAAGACTTTTATCAATCTGGAATTTACTTTTATATGTGATATGATGTGAGAACTAATTTCTTGGGCTTTAGTTTTGGGTTTTCTTAATGGATAACCGAAAGTCAAAAGCTATCATTTGCTAAAAAGTCAGTCTTTCCCCCACTGACCTGCTGTGTCAACTCTCTATTGAATGTCTGTAGACAAACCGATCAGTTTATAATAGTCTATCTGTCTTAAGGCTGAGCCCAGCATTAACACGTGTAGAGGTCATTGACAACCAAATGGTTGTAAAATAAACTTTGCCTAGAGTTGGTTGGTTCTACATGGCATTATTCAGACAAGAACTTCAAAGTGCCTTCTAGTCTGATTAGGAGACACAAAGTGGAAACTTTCTTTCTTCTTTTACAAATAAACAGAAGCAGGTGTAGGTAGCTGGCATAGTCAGCATGAACTCTGAAATAAAATTGCTTGTGTTCAAAATCTGATTTTATCACTAACTAACTTAAATGATTAACCTTGGAATATTAGCTGACCTCTTCCAGCTCCAACTTTTTATTTTTAAAACACTAATAATGCATTCATTCCTGAAAAGCTGCTATAAAATTTAACTGAAAAAAAAGCCAGATGGAATGCACCTGGCAGGATAACCACCAGATCATTATACAGAGAAAGCCATGGCTAACTAGGTAAGACAGAGTCCTTCATGAAGACTCATTGATCCACTAATTCCCACCCTAAACCCCTTGTCTGGACTTGTAGTCTGAGAGTGGAGATTTCAAAACCACTGTCACAGGTTTCCTTGCCACTAGGATCACCCAGGCCACCTGGCTTCTGCTAAACAGGTAAAATCCATGGAGAAGTGAGTGAAAAACAGGCAGTGAGAGTGAAGAGTATCCGTGCAAGCATGGTGGTGAAGGTGCCTTCTCAGTGGGGCCAGTGATGATGTAGTTCCTAGTCAAGTGAGAGTAACCATGGCAACACTGCTGTGGGAATTTCCCCTTTTAATCCAAACTCAACAGCTTTCAAAGCATGATTTCTACCTCTTCAGAAGACTGCCTAACCAACTAATTCTTTTTCATTCATTCAACAAATACTTACAGTGTACCTATCGTGAGCTCCATACTGTTTATGAGTTTTAGAATTTACCAGCATATAAAATAGGTGCTAACACTGTAGCAGGTGAAAACAAATATAAATGTGAAACAGAATTTATTTTGCTGTATCAGGTCTTGCTGTGGTACCCAGGATCTTCCCTGTGTCATGCAGGATCTTTGGTTGAGGCACATAGACTCTCTCGCTGTGGCAAGCAGGCTCAGTAGTTGTGGCCCACAGGCTTAGCTGCATGGGGGATCTTAGTTCCCTGACCAGGGATTGAACTTGCATCTCTTGCATTGTAAGGTACATTATTAACCACTGGACCATCAGCAATGTCCTGAATAAGTAAATTTTAACAGTAAGGAAAAAAAAGCAGAAAATGACCTGGGAATACAAAATGTAGATTCAGAAAGATGGATGTGGTGCGTCAGAAAAGGGGAGAGGGCTGCCTGACATTGTAAGGGGTGGCAGGGCTGGGGGCGGGGCAGGGGGGGTTGTAGGTGTGTCCTCATGGAGCAGGTGAGATTTGAAAGGAGCCCTGAAGGAGGGAGAGAGCACCCCACGTGGATGTCATGGGGAAGCCCACTGTGAGAAGAAAGCCACTGCAAGGCTGGAGGGCAGGATTCCTCTGTCCTGCTCAGGGAATGTGGAAGGCCAGTGTAGCTACAGCAGCGTGAGCTAGGATGGACAAGGGAGAGAAGGGCTGGGTTATGCGCAGCCTCTCAGATCAGGAACCTAAGGTCCAGTCACACAAAATGGCTGAGTCCCTTGCTGGGATGTCACCCTGCACCCTCCTCCCTGGACCATCTAACTTTCCTGATAGCCATCCAGCGTCAGCTCTGTGTTCTCTACGGAAACTTCCCCTGCCCCTGCCTCCATGCCCTCAGCCACTCTCTGGGCACCCCAGCTCTGTGCTCTGCCCTGTGTCCAATTCTTACTGGACTGCTGCAGGGGCCATCCACAAAAAAAGTGAGTCTTTTTCAACTGTGTACCTTCAAATCCTAGCTGGAAGAGATTCAACTTTAAGAAATGGCTGGTACATAGGTGAACGAGTGGGTCAGTGAAAAAAAGTATAATCTCTGTTTCCCTGCTTTGTGCTGTGCTGTGCTTAGTCACTCATTTGTGTCCAACTCTTTGTGACCCCATGGACTGTAGTCTGCCAGGCTCCTCTGTTCATGGAATTCTCCAGACACGAATACTGGAGTGGGTTGCCATGCCCTTCTTCAGGGAAATCTTTCCAACCTAGGGACCGAGCCTGGGTCTCCTGCATTGCAGGCGGATTCTTTACCATCTAAGGAACCAAGGAAGCCCTTTCCCTGCATTAGGTCAATTAATAGTCATAGCCTACATTACCCAACAGCATACATATCACATGAGAAACTGTTTCAGGATTTATTCTTAATGCAGTATTGCTTCCCTTCAACAATAAAACAAATTTAACTCAGATGGTTTCAGCTAGGAACCACCTGTACTCAGCCAGATTTTTCTTGCCTTAAACCCCAGCCTGAGAGTGCAGTAAGCAGTTGTAGGTGTGTTTTCAGGCTGCCAGGGTGGCCAATTAGTGAATCAGCACCTATGCCCTCTTAGTGTCTTCATCAGCCCAAAGAAATCTCATGTAATATTAAATATAGCTCAATATACTGAACACACTCAATTTACCTTGGGTTTACACATTCAAGACTTTGCTCAAGGCATCTGTGTCAAACACTGCATGTATCAAAATAAGGAAATGCATGCCCACAGATAAAGAATTTTATAACGCTTGCATGTTATCACTGCACTGTATATGTATACACAAGCAATTCTGAAGAAACCAGAAGCTTAAAGACCAGAGTGATTACACAGGGGCCTCCTGATTACAACATATTCTCCTGAACTTGATGTACATTACAAAGTTGGTAACCAGTTTACCAAACTTGGTAGGGCTCAAAAGTTTACTCACTGACTCAGTATCTTTGGGGAAGATTTAGTGTAATCTTAAATACTTTGTTGATACGTTCATATCCTCATGAGTGTGTTTACACAATGCTAATTACTCATATAACTGAAAAATGTACCTCATTTTACACAAAATAGCCCATATGACTGAATTTGAATGTATCAGCATTAGGGTGGATTTAATCAAAGATTAATCCTATTCATGGAATATACAGATTTTAAAGGAAGAAGATAGCTTTTTACATGTATGAGGTGTAATTTGGGATATTCAGTGTATCAAAACATTATGACAATTATTTGCGTGGTATTATGTTTTTGTCTAACAGTCATTCGTTCTTTATACCAAGTTACTTTTAAGGTATATTTTAAATTTATGAGATTCCAAAAGAATTTCACTTAGATTTTGCTTGGAATTACACCAGATTATACACTAATATGGAAAGAAATTACATTTCTATAATATCTAGCATCCATCCTGGAATTTGTCGTTTACTCAGTAAAAAAATTTTTCAGTAAAATTTGAATTTTATTCAGCGAATTTATCCTTATTAAATTATGCACAATGAAAGAAAAGCTTAAACTCAGAAAGGATGAAACAAGTGTTTTGTATTCTGTATCACTTCTGTATCAGTAGGTAAGGGGATGTGATTGGTCAGTATAGTTTTTCCAAATGTCAGAATGGTCATTTATAAAGACCTTCTATGTGTGCAATACTACCTCATTATTCAACAGACGGTATACCAGAAGGTCTCATAAATTTCACAGACTAGATTTTATCACAATGTAACCAATAAAAACAGCATGATCATTACTAAATAACTATTATGTAGTAAAAATTTAATTTGAACCTAAAATTCAGCAATAAAACGAATGAGGACTTCCTATGAATACTTTATAACTTGCATTTCTTAAGGGTAAACAGAGAAAAGTGACAGGCAAGCATCGCATCTTCTAGAAAATAAAACACAGAGACGGATCATTGCCCAAGTACAACACAGTTTTGTTTCTTTAACTTTTCATGAATTAAACAATCACTGTCATTCTCCTCTTACCAGGCACACAGGTTAAATGTGGAGACTAGCCTTTTATATAATGATCATTGAGAAATTAACTTGATGTTTCCAGTGACTATTATGGATGTTATCGAAATACTTTTAAGTTACCGGAATCTTCACTCTCATCCTTCTGGAATCTTTCTTTACCAGCACCAGGCCACAGTGAGGGCCCTGCTATCCGCTATCCATCTGCCTTCCAGAAAAACATACACTTCAAATTACAGGTTTGGGGCACAGGGATCTTTACTACTTTTTAAACTAGAAATACAATGTTTTCCTAGATTGTGCTACTAAAAGGTTCAGATAAGAGAATCTGTAAAACATACAGCGATTTTATGTTCTATAAAGTGAAAAATTATCTATCATTTTTCAGCTTCATGCACAAAGAATTATCCCAGCCAACATTCTGAGGATTTTATGACACAGTTAAAAATGTTAGAGCTGGATGATATGGAATCTCGAGGTAATTCATTTCACTCTAGCACACATTTGTCAAAGAGGCATATGCGTCACTACCTTTTTTTACATCTGGCTTAGGAAAGAGAAATTGTACACATCAGTGTGCCTACCCTAAATCCTGCTCCTGGAACTGTGGGAGTGAGAGAATGAGCATTGGGCACTAGCAGTGGTACATCATCCTTAATAAACAGCTACCAAAGTACCAGACTCCACATAAACGTGAGAGCAGCTAAGACTTACTGAATGCTTGCCACGGGCCAGGTATCACTTTGAGCACGCTTGCAAGATGACCTCACTTGATTGTCTCAGTAACCTTGAGGGCTAATGACTGTTAGCATCTGTCTTTCAGAGGAGAAAACAGAGTGCTCCAGAAGTCAGTGGAAGAGTGTGCAGGTTGTAAAGTCCTGGGCAGCAGGATTCTGCCACACACCAGCCCACAGGGACACTAAAAAAATTCTTTCTCATTTGGCTCATCACAGGGTGAGTCTCTACTCACTCTGTCTCTGTGCTCTGTGACCAACCAACGGGACACTGTTGAAGTGACGCCAGGCTGGTAGAGAAGCGAGTCAGGAACTCACAACTCAGAGACACGATCCTGATGAGTTATCAACGCCTTGCCTTCACAGCTCCCCGTGCTCAAGCCAAAGACACTGGCAGGTGGGGGAAGATGAACATCTGATTCCAAACACACACCTAGGCCTTGCAAGACCCAGTCGGTCACAACCTGGGGATGCCGGTGAGACCTGTAGCTGCGCCTGGGGACCCTCCTGCTGCCACACTACGCCCCAGCCCACCTTCTGTTTCCCCTGCTTCTCTGATCCCTGGTCCTCCCGTGTCTTTCACAGATGTTTACTTTTCCCAGTATCCACTCACTGGTTAGGGCAGCTACCTCAGGCTGTCTGTTCTAGCAAGAGGACTCCTAGCCACCTTTCTGCCGCCTCCACCTTATCTAATGATCTGTTCTGACCTCAACCCCACCCCCCACCCCCCCATCATCTTTCTGGCTTTGACAGCTCCACGAGTATCTACTTTATGGACTAGGAAACCAAACGCAAATGCTGTGACAGACCAACTAGGTAACATTCAAGGCAGAAATAACTGGGCACCAGACAACAGGGAGTGGTGGGGTCTTCAGCAAGCTTACTAGCAATCTAAAATATTAGATTCAAAAGTATTAAAGCACCTTCCAAACAAGTCTAGAGAAGTGATATTGGAATAAGGTCTTTATTTTGATCCATTCATAGACCTTGCAACTCTGGTTCAAATCTATTCCTTGGACTAACCAGTGTAGCATCCTAGTTCTGAAGTTATTACAACGAGAAAAGTTTGGGGAATCCAGTCTGCATGAGCAACCACTCACATACTGGCACAAACCAGAAGAATCCTTTCTGCCCTGATGAACCTGATGGCAGAATAATCTTTAATTTTATATGTAATAATTCTGGTATGTTGACATGGAAATCATGATTAAAGTCATTCGAAGAACCAGTTAGCTGCACACACAGACATTCTGACATCCAACTAACCTAGTTCTGCATCTCGGCCTTTCACAATCATTGTGCTGACTTACACACACACAGCGAGACACAGGTTGAGTCTGTGCCCAGTGGGAACAAGGAGACTCATTCTCTGGCAAGTGTGAGATGCCCTACTGTAGATTTAACTGATTGAGGGATGAGCCATGGAGAAAGGAGGTCAGTCTACCAGCTAAAACCAAAAGTGCAGCTTCTGTTTATACAATTATCTTGGAAAATACGTGTGCCATCCCCATATCAGACGCATTTATTTCACCTGATTTTTTCATTTAATAATGTTAGGAGAGTACTAATAAATAAATACTCTAATTGGAAAAACTGGGAGATTGGGATTGACACATAAACACTATTGATTCTATATATAAAATATAAAACTAATGAAAACATACTGTATAGCACAGAGAACACTACTTAATGCACTGTAGTGACCTGAATGGGAAGGAAGTCCATAAGGGAGGAGTATATGTATATATATGGCTGATTCATTTTGCTGTACAGTAGAAACTAACACAAAATTGCAAAGCAGTGATATTCCAATACAAATTAATTAAAAAAAAAAAAAAACAACTCTAACTGGAAACATATCAATTGCCAATAAGATTTTCTTTTTTTTTAATGGAAGGTCAAAACCAACTTACCTTCCCAAGCTGATTTTGCAAAGTTAATTTATCAAAAATAATAACATACATAACTAAAATTCCCTGAGGCCTCAAGAACTGATAAACAACTTAAAAGTTGGAGGCAATGTTTCCCACAGATACAGTCTCAGAGAGTTAATATTCTTAGAACATAAATGACTGATAACATCTGAAGAGACACACACTTTCATAGACAAATGGACAAAGGATATGAACAAGTCACTTGAAAGAGAAAATACATATACTGTTTTCACCTAAGAAATTATGAAATGTTAAATGTAAGTTAAAGTATCCAATGTTGTCCCAGACAGGAGGAGTGAAGAGCCTCCAATACAACCGAGGGAAAGACAAACTGATACATACTTGTGCAAGCTAAATTTGTTCATTCCTATAAAAACCTTAGAAAGACTCAACCCTTTGGCCCAATAATTCCACTTTGAAATGGAATAAAATCATTATGGATATACTCAAACATTTAACTTTAAGTATATTCACTATACATACTTTAAGTGATCACTCACCTAGAGCCAGATATCCTGGAATGAGAACTCAAATGGGCCTTAGGTAGCATCACTATGAACAAAGCTAGTGGAAGTGATGGAATTCCAGTTGAGCTATTTCAAATCCTAAAAGATGATGCTGCGAAAATGCTGCACTCAATATGCCAGCAAAATTGGAAAACTCAGTAGTGGCCACAGGACTGAAAAATGTCAGCTCTCATTCCAATCCCAAAGAAAGGCAATGCCAAAAAATGTTCAAACTGCCACACAATTGCGCTTATCTCACAGGCTAGCAAAGTAATGCTCAAAATTCTCCAAGCCAGGCTTCAACAATACATAAATCGTGAACCCCAAGATGTTCAAGCTGGATTTAGAAAAGGCAGATGAACCAGAGATCAAATTGCCAACATCTGTTCGATCATCAAAAAAGCAAGAGAGTTCCACAAAAACACCTATTTCTGTTTTATTGACTACATCAAAGTCTTTGGCTGTGTGGATCACAACAAACTGTGGAAAATTCTTCAAGAGATGGGAATACCAGACCACCTGACCTGCCTCCTGTGAAATCTGTATGCAGGTCAAGAAACAACAGTTAGAACTGGACATGGAACAATGGACAGGTTCCAAATTGGGAAAGGAGTACGTCTAGGCTGTATATTGTCAACTTGCTTATTTAACTTATATGCAGAGAACGTCATGCAAAATGCCAGAATCAAGCTGGAATCAAGATTTCTGGGAGAAATATCTATAACCTCAGATATGCAGATGACACCACCCTTATGGCAGAAAGCAAAGAACTAAAGAGCCTGTTGATGAAAGTGAAAGAGGAGAGTGAAAAGTTGGCTTAAAACTCAACATTCAGAAAACTAAAATCATGACATCTGATCCCATCACTTCATGGCAAACTGATGAGGAAGCAATGGAAACAGTGACAGACTTTATTTTCTTGGGCTCCAAAATCACGGCAGATGGTGACTGCAGCCATGAAATTAAAAGACTGCTTGCTCCTTGGAAGAAAAGCTATGACCAACCTAGATAGCATATTAAAAAGCAGAGAGATTTGCCGACAAAGGTCCATCTAGTCAAAGCTATGGTTTTTTTCAGTAGTCATGTATGGATGTGAGAGTTGGACCATAAAGAACGCTGTACCCCGAATAATTGATGCTTTTGAACTGTGGTGTTGGAGAAGACTCTTGAGAGTCCCTTGGACTGCAAGGAGATCCAACCAGTCCATCCTAAAAGAAATCAGTCCTGAATATTCATTGGAAAGACTGATGCTGAGGCTCAAACTCCAATACTTTGGCCACTTGATGCAAAAAACTGACTCATTGGAAAAGACCCTGATGCTCGGAAAGATTGAAAGCAGGAGGAGAAGGGGACAACAGAGGATGAAGTGGTTGGGTGGTATCACCTATTCAATGGATGTGAGATGAGCAAGCTCTGGGAGTTGGTGATGGACAGGGGAGCCTGGTGTGCTACAGTCCATGGGGTCACAAAGAGTCGGACAGGACTGAGGAACTAAACTGAAATGAACTCAATATTCACTATATTAACATCTGATCAAATATTTGAACAATCTGTTAATAATATATATTACAATCTCATTTTTGTGAGAAAAAAAATCGTAATGTGTGGTTAAAAAAAAATTGTACACAGAAGTAGATACAGCAAAGAAGTTATTCCAAAACGGTGAGACTTTTTTTCATGAATAACCTAAGAGGACTATTTTTTTCCTCAGTAATCATGTTACACCATTAGACTTTTTTATTAAATGAAAAAAAGTTATCATTCTTGTTATTAAAAAATAAATGCCTCTAGGAGAAATAAGCAAAAGTGATATTTTGGTATGTAAAGTTATTTGTAATATACTGACTTGAAATAAAAACATGCTGTTTAAGAACAAAAATGATCCTATAAGCATTTAAAGTATGAAGAAATAAATCAGCAAAGAGACAAAATTTACAGCTCTCATGTCTAAGTGATGGAATGATGAGAAATGTTTACCTTCTTTATTCATTTCTTTGTAAGAATGATGATTACTCTCTAAGAATAAATATATTAAATCCTTCTCTTTTCCATTTTACAACTACACAGAACAGCTTCTGAAAGTGCTAAAACTGAATAATTGAATTATTTCATGATCATTAGATGTTAAGGGGGAAAAAAAGCCATCACCTAAATTGCATTCAAGTATGAGACAGACATAGGAAGAAACAACAAAATATTCACAGATGCCATCTGTGGATGGCGAGTCTTAAGTAGTTTCTGTTTTTGTATTTTCCAAGTTTACTATCATGAATATGACACATATTTTAATCAGAAAAAATACGTTAACGTATCCCCAAGTGACCAAAAAAAATGTTTTCAACCAGTTACAGTTTGTATGTTTCATAAAAGCACTAAACAGCACTGGTATAATGTGTCAATCAACTTTATACACACTCTGCCTGGTAATGAAACCAGGAAAACAATATCGAATACATCCCTTGAATTAAGAGTAGGCTTATCAATATATTTTCTCCCAACGAGATACTTGACAAATGCTTTTGTTTAAGGGCTCCTCCCTGGATAAATAGGAACATGCCATAATCCACGATCAAATAAAGTTGGGAAGGAATCTGCCCTGCATGAGAGGCAAGGTGCTGAGAGATAAGGGTTTTTGCTCCACCCTGGTCAACCAGCCCATTTGGGGAAAAAAATAAAAATGCTCCCAGTCCAACAGGAGGTACAGCCATGTCTCCCAACTTGTTCAGTTACCACCTCACCATCTTCACATCCTGCAGGATCACCTCTGGAAAGACACTATGGTGATGACAGGCCAAGTGAAGGAAAGGGCTGCACTAGGCAACTTCCGAACACCTAGACCAGGATCCACAGAGACGGAGCAGCCCAGGCATGGGGCGGGGTGCGGTGCTGCGCTGGACCCCCTCCCCAGGCGAGCGATGGCCGGCGGGACCTCAGCGCTCCACCCCGGGCCAGCATCTGCCTCAGACGGAGTGCCAACACAGAACCACTATCTCCTATCACACCCCAAAGCTGTGGTCCGAAGGCCAACCTGTCCGCTCGGTCCACCCTTACACTGCCTGGCGGGCTAGGACAAGACCACGATCCCAGAGCGAGGGACCGGTGGGCGCGCCCTGCCCAATGCCCCGGCCCCCGCCCCTGACAGCCGGCCTCTCGTGCCGCCCGGGTGCCCCGACCTGTGACCCCGCAGACAGCTGGCCCTGGGAACAGCCTGGCCCGGTCGAAGTCTCGCTGCGCCGGGACGAGACGCCCAAGGAGACCAGGGTGGGAGGCGGTGGTCTCAGCTTCAAACCCCCCTACCCCCACCCCGGTCAAGAGGGGCCGCACTCCAAGACCGCGCCCATCATGCCAGCTCGGGGACCCAAGGGAGACACGCACACTCACTTCGCCGGCTGTCCTGCCACAGAGGCGCCTGAGGGCCGGCGTCCAGTCGGAGCCCTCTGGGTCGAGAGACGGAGGCCCGAGGAGTGGCCTTCTGCTGTGGTGACGACAGTCCTCTGACGCCAGGCACCAGGTCTGAGGCACCAGGGCGTGAGATGCCCAGGCCTGGCAGGCCTACTCTACTCCAGAGCTCAGCATAGGCCGCCGGGTTACAGCTCCGATTCGGGTTGCTGTCTTCGGGCATAAGCGACTGGAGACCGGATCGCAGTGGTCTTTACTGCTGGACCCCCACTTTATGTTGGAAGGATTTACACGGGGGGCCGCACCTTTACGGCTGGGGTTATACACCCAGGGCCCAAGCTTTATGGCTGGGGTCATACATCCGGGGCCCCAGGTTTACGACTGGCGGGCTTAAACTGGGGCCCTAGGTTTATGGCTGGAGGACTTACATCCGGGGCCCAGGGTTTACGGCTGGGTGAGGTATAGTCACATCCGGGGCTTCAGGTTTACGGCTGGGGTCATATATCCGGGGCCCCAGGTTTATAACTGGGGGACTCACATCCACGGCCCCAGGTTTACGGCTGGGGGATTATTTACAGCCAGTACATCAGGTGGGGTTTAAACCCCCACGAGTTTATGTCTGAGAGGTTCAGGACCTACTCCAGGCTTATGCATGAGAGATTCCTGCAGGCCCCCAGGTTTAGCGGCGGATCTGGGTTTACCTGTCGACCAGCGTTTAACTTCTGGCGGGAGTTACATGTGGCTCGGGCTTTAAATCGGGTGTTTACGTGGGGCCGCAGTTTTCGTCTGCCCCCGGGTTTGCACAGCTGCCAGCAGCCCTCCATCGCTCATCCAGCTCTGCTTGGTCGCTGGGGGTCGTCCAGTCTGGCCGGGTAGTGGGCTCACGTGCCTTGGTCCCCCTCATTGCCTGTGTTCACTCTCGCAGCTCTTCGGGAGCCTAAACCTCTGGCTGCCGGGGTCCCCTCTTCCGCTGGGCCCCGCTGAAGATGTGACTCACGTCTGAGACCTTCAACAGGTTTCGAGAGACAGCCAAGGGCTAGGTTCAACAACTGGGGTCTCTTGTTAGGGGCGGGCCCTCCTTCCAGACTGAAAAAGAGCTTTTCCACCAAATTAATGCTTGGAAACTGACCCACAGTCCCGCAGCGCCAGAGCTGCGGATACTCAAGATGCCCTGCGAGTTCGGCCCCGGGGTGCAGTAGGTGTAACCTCCTGTGCTTGCCTGCTCTTCCGGGCTCTCGACACCCTCACCTCAGAATTCCGCAACACAACACAATTCTTGTGCACAAAAGTGCCAAGAAGCAGCAAGGTGGGGAAGGCACATGGAGGGGCAAGTGCCTACTCCTTACAGGGTAACTTATTCTCCCACCACCTCCTGATAAGGAGACCTTGACCAGTCGATTGGGCTGTTGTCCTAGAAAGAGAAGTTAGGAGGAAGGGGTGATAGATCACATCCGAGACCTGAGAGTGGACAGCCAACGCATCCCTAGAATTGTTTTTTTCATCCTGTCAATCCAAAGACAGACCCCGCCTCCCCGCCAATCCATGATCCCGGTGTCCAGTCTAGGAAGGAGATTCAGAGAATACCATTAAGCTCTGGTTCTAGTTCTGACAAGGTAATGTAGACCCGTCTCTCCCTACTCGTTCACACTAAGGGCAACTATAAACTCCGGAGATGAGCAAGAGACAGAGTGAAGTGTAGAAGGAGAAAAGTGTGCAGATTAGGGGGCCCAGGACTCAGGGAGCCCCTGCCCCCTGAGTCAAAGATGTTCTGGGGGCTTTGGCAAAGGGGACGATGCACAAATGACTGCCATCCCTTCAGGCCCCCCAGCAGGGCTCAGTGGCTTCCCAGAGGCACCGGACAAACCAAGCAGACAACAGTAGCTTGACAGAGGCCCTGAGAATTAAACAGCCGTTAGAACCACAACCAGAAAACCTAGAACCTAAACAGGATGACTGCAAAAATGTGAGATTGTTATGGGATCGGTGGTTAAGAATCTACGCTTCCACTGCAAGGCATGCAAATTCAATCCCAGTCAGGACCTAAGATTCCTGCATGCCTCAAGATGAAGCCAAAAATAAATGAATAAAAGAAATGGGGCCCATAAGAGGCAAAATTCCAGGAAGCAATTTAACAAAAAATCACGTCATACCAAGAACCAGGAAAGTCACAAATGAGTAAAGACGATCAACCAATGTCCATATGAAAATGAATTAGACACTGGAATTATCAACAAGAATTTAAAAACAGTCATCATAAAAATGCTCAAGCAATCGATTACAAGTTATCTCCAAACAAATGAGAAAAAGTAGAATATAAAATGCAAGATAAGGAAAAGAACCAAACTGAAATTATGAAACTGAAAAATACAATAACTGAAATAAAAAATTTCACTGGATGGGCTTAATTAGTAGAGTGTCATTTTTAAGCTCAGCTCAAAGTCTTTGGCATTCTTCACCCCTTTGGCAAACCAGGTCCACAGTGGAGGCAAAGTCAAAGCTCAGCCCTCCATTAGAACCAAAAAAAAAAAATCATCAGAGACCAATCAGAAAAAAAAAAAAAAAGAGAAACAGTTTTGCAACTGGAAATCTAATAATTACATGCTCAAGAATTGCCCTCAAGCCTCAAGTGTATTTTTCCTTTTAAAATTGCATGTGTTCCCCAGTGATTAATGATCATTTCCTATGTGTTAAGGAGTATGCTAGACCGTGTAAAGACTTCTGCGAGCCAAATAGTCTTTGCACTCACAGAGCATAGAGCTGCTTCCCACCAGACTGTGTACTCAAGGTGGAGGGCCTGGCCTAACTTAGTATTCTTTCAAACCAAATTTCTTAGCATTTAGAAGCATGGCTCTTTGCAACCTTCCCATGGGGTCTCAGTGACCTGAGACATTGCCAGGGTAGAGAAATGTTTGCATGGGAGTAGAAACCACTCTGAGCCAGTTAGGAAGCACCTTCACTTTAGTCAAAAATGTCTCTCTGGTGTTTTCTGTCTTCCTGGAATGACCCTGTACTTAAAATTCAGATTCCAAGTGGATACGAGGAGGGTGAAGTATGTGGGTCCCAGTGACCGCAGGGATCATGAGGGTGGTGAGGACAGTGATGTGAGGGGGTGACGTGAGGACAGTGGGGACACCTGCAGCTGCACAGGCTCCAATCCCCCGGCACACACACTGTGGAAGGGGAAGCACTTCCGGGGGGCAAGAATAGGCTGCAT
Source organism: Budorcas taxicolor (assembly GCF_023091745.1). NCBI lineage: Eukaryota > Metazoa > Chordata > Mammalia > Artiodactyla > Bovidae > Budorcas > Budorcas taxicolor. The sequence goes on along the minus strand of NC_068922.1, from coordinate 44,374,311 downwards.
GACCAATCCATCATCTTCTCAAGTTCAGCTTATATTTAACCTTATTGTGTGTAATACTGGTGCCGAGCTCCTTAGATCAGTGACACTTCCAGGGACATCTGAGAAGCAGAGATTCTAATGTACACATCCTGATGAGAAGGCATCTTGCTCTATGCATGGCGAGGTCTTGATGTCCATGCTTTGAGGTATCTCTCTTTCATCTTGATGCTGACATGATCTTATGGACTGTGAATGCCTCCCATTTGGGATAGACTCCCCTGTCCTTAGAAAACCAACTCAGTGCCATTATTGACAAGAACTTGCTTAGGCCTGCCTGCTCTCTCCCAAATAGTCTTTTTATCTTACATGAGATCAAATCCAGATCTCCAAAAGGACACAGCAGATTGTTGAGGCCAGAACACAAGCCGGCAATAAAAGAGTGTGTTTCAGGAGAGTGTGCTCTGACTTAGTCAGTCCTACTCTTGGAACCAACCAGTGTGACCGAGTCTATCGATAGAGAAGCAGTTCGGGCATTGGGAACTCTGGACTTGGTCCAAGAATTTTCCAGCTCATCACAAGGAGTCAAATTTAATACATGTTGACATAATCTAATACTTAATAGCATAATTTATTCCACTGTACCAAAAGCCCATTCCTAATGGAGGAAAGACAGAGTTTTCTCCAGGCAAGAATACTGGAATAGGTTGCCATCTCCTTCTCCAGGGTATCTTCCCGATCCAGGGATTGAACCTGTGTCTCCTGAGGCTCCTGCAATGGCAGGTGTATTCTTCACCACTGAGCCACCTGAGAAGCCTTATATTTGTTATCTCACAGGTTTCAGTAGAATTGTTTCTTCTATTAAGTTGAATGATATATTCACATTATCTCTTAGTAGCATCCCTCTTCAGAGGCTGTCGAAGTACAAGGCACAGGGTTAGTAGGTGATGGATCAAGTCCTTTGCAAAGGTGAGGCCTGCTCCCACTGAGAACAGCTTCCTTCCTTCTCACTGTCTTGAGCTTTTTCACTGAGGAGTTTCGGAGCCAGTCAAGTGAAGAGATGTAAACTATGAAGGCAGAACAAATGTAGAGATTATATAGAGAATAAACTTATGAGGATCTCAAAATTCACTGAGTCAATGGAATTGTGAAGTCTGAGATGTCAAAAGGAAATGAAGATAAGAAAAAAAAGAAGAGAGAGAGGAAAGAAGATGGAAAAAAGGGAACGAGGAAAAAAATCAAATAAAATGATTGTGTTTTTATTCCAGTAAAGTGGCTGGGAATAGTAAGTAGAACACTGAGAACTGGAAAAGGGGAGGAAAAATAACTCAGCACAAGATAAGAGTAAAAGCCAGTGACAGCGTGTTGGACGTGGGCCAGAGAAGGATCAGAGGAAGTACAGACGTTACAATGTTCTGGAATATGGAAACACGGGGGCAGTCGATTATAGTGACAGCTTCTGCTTGAGCCTCTCTTAAGAGAGTTCTGAAAGCTTGCATGAGGCCAGAACAAATGACCACATAACAGACTGGAACGGCATCTCCCTCACCTCCCACGGGAGGGAGAATCTGGAAATGGGCCACAGCTTTGTCTCTCACTCTGGACAAAACCGTTTCAACGTCAGAATCCATCCCCACATTCCAAAAGTAAAAGATAGTGAAGCCTCTGTCCTAAATCTTTTACAACCTGTTTCAAACGAGGTTATTTATAGCTACAGCGTCTTACCCTTGCTAAGACCATCAGTAATTTCTCTGTTGCAAAATACAACAAAAAATATTCTGTCCTTGTTTTTACTTGGTCGCCTCTGCAAGATTAGATGAATGTTAGCCTCCCTGTCTGGTATTCCAGTTTCATTCATTCTTGGAGCCCTTTCCTTTACCCAGCCCTGAGGGCTCAGGGTTCCCTGAGTGATCTCACATGTTCTCCTCAGTGACCTTGGCCATTACTTCAGTGTTGTCACCAACTGTATGCAGATAGCACTCCATCTCCAGCTCTCTCCAGGTGTCTCCTAGGAGTCTCCAAGCATTTAACCTAATGGCATCTGTGCATTTTCATCTGAATATCCCCTACCCGGGCTGAGTTATTCTTGCCTCTTTCTATCCTGAAGCCCTGTGTCCACCTGAGCATGGAATCCTGTCAAAATCTCTGTGCGGTATCTTTTTCATCTTTTCATGCCTCTTTCCTGATTTCATGATTCCTTCCTCCGTCTCTCCTGACCGCCAGAGAAGCAGCCTTCTGACATTTTTGCCTTCAATTTTGCCCCCAAGTTAAATACTCACTGGAGTATCTTCCTAACAAACCACACACATTATTACAACTCCCCTTCCCACTTTAGAACATGCCCCTACCATCTTCAAGATAAGGCCCAAATGAGCATGAGAGTCGAAGTATTAGTGACCTGATCCTGCTAGCTCTCTCTGCTTCCCCTTGTCTGCAGGTCCTCATGCTCTATAAACCCTTCCTCCTGCATCCTCACTTTGAAAAGGATGCTTCTTCCTTTGTGCCCAAATTCCTTAGGAATTCAATTCCTTAGCCTCCTTTCAACCAGATTCTCCTTTAAAAAAAAAAAAAATTTCAAGACTTTGCTACATTGTCCACACCCCCGGGAAGCTTTCTCTGCTGTCTGTGCAGTTTGAAATAGTCAACCTATGAATCTTTTAGCCCACTCGAGACTAGATCATAGCAGTTATCAACTTGGATTTTTTTAAATGTTTATTTTTATTTGGCTGTGCTGGATCTTCACTGCCGAATGCGGGACCTTTAGCTGCGGCATGTGGGGTCTAATTCCCTGACTGGGGTGAAACCTGGGCCCTCTGCACTGGGAGCACAGAGTCTTAGCCACTGAACCTCCAGGGAAGTCCTCTCAACTTGGATCTTGATTACCTATTCCCTTAGTTGTCTGTCACCAACTACCCACTCCCCGACTGGACTATAAGCTCTGTGAAGACAAAAAAAAAAAAAAAAAAAAAATCAGTTTATTTGTTTTATACGACAATACAACAGTTACCTATCACAGTGAATAATCTACAATAGTGAAAGTAAAAATGTTAGTCACTCAGTCGTGTCCAACTCTTTGGGACCCCATGAATTGTAGCCCACCAGGCTCCTCTGTCCACGGAATTCTCCAGGCAAGAATACTGGAGAGGGTAGCCATTCCTTACTCCAGAGGATCTTACCGAACCAGGAATCGAACCCAGGTCTCCTGCACTGCAGCTGGTTTCTTTACCATCTGAAAGAAAGAAAGTGAAGTCACTCAGTCGTGTCCGACCCTTTGTGACCCCATGGACTGTAGCCTACCAGGCTTCTCCATCCATGGGACTTTCCAGGCAAGAATACTGGAGTGGGTTACCATTTCCTTCTCCAGATCTTCCCGACCCAGGGATTGAACCCCAGTCTCCCGGATTCCCACTGGGTATATCCTCAGTAAATGTTTGTGGAGTAAACACATGAATGAAAGGGTGAAAGTAGTTTAACTTGCAGAAAAGAAACCAAAAATCTGCAAAACTTTAAAGAAAACTATAATTGGTTATACATGTCAACAGACAAAAGAAAATCTGGCAAAGAAGAAAAAAAATCCCAGAGTGTGTGTTCTCTTTACCCAAACAAATTTCCGTTGATGTGAAATTTTAGGAAAAAACTATCATTTGCTTAGAATTTTTCTGGTGGCTCAAAATAGCTGAGATGGGCTGAATAGCAATAGTGTATGTATTCGTTAATAATTTTAAAAAATAAATAGCAAACACATAAATATCTTCCTTAATGTAGGCACATAAGAAAAGACAGTAGCTGAAGCTAACAACATTTCAAAATAATTTTCGATCAGTAATTTGACAACTTTGCTTTACTGTTCTTTTCATTCAGTACTGCTGATGTAATCCTTTTTTTTTTTCAGTGATTTTCTTTAGTCTTAAACTTTTTAGTAATGTCTTTTAATCTTGGTTATGTAAAAATCCGAAGCGCATGTCTAGATGTGGGTCTTTTTTATTTGAGTTGTTTGGTACTTTGGGAGTCCTTTTGGTCTAAAGGCTCATGTTCTTTAGGTTTGAGAAACATTTTTGCTTTGTTTCTTTTATTATTTCTTTCTATTCTCTTAGTTTTCTTTTGCTGAAATTCCTGCTCTTTTTTTTTTTTTAATCTTTCCTGAATTGGTTGTCTATGTATTTTACTTCTTCCTATCATCTTCTTCATCTTTGTATTTTTCTCAAATTATACCAGACTTATATAAATAGCTAATTGACATTTTGAAATTCTACTGTCAATACTGAGAGGAGAAAGAAGGTTGAAACAATGACAGTACCTCACAAAATATCTTTGTTGATAACGCTGATTGAATTAACTGTGAACTAAGGAGAGCCATAAAGCTGTTGCTTGAATAGCAAGGACGGACAATGGAACTCATTGCTGGTTGGTTCACATTCAAGGAACATCAGGAGACATTGATTGGGCTCGCCAGCTCTATGCTAGCTCTAGGTGTTGTTGATTTGTGATAAATAAGGCTTTGTCTTTGACCTCCAGAGTCAAACATTTGACAGTTTCATTATCCTGCCATCTTTTATCATTGTGAAAAAAATCCCAGGGTTGGAATAAAGCCCCTCATTGAATTAAGATATAAAAAATATTGTTTTACTCCTAAAAATCTTACAGTTAATACCCATCTTTGTAACCCATCAGAACATTACCAGCCAATCAGGGTTTGTGTTCTTTCCTTTCCTCCTGGTTCCCTTTACCATCCTGGGCAGAAACATACCTGCATTCATTATTTACCTGTGATGAGAGCTGGCTGCACCTCACCGCTTTCTCCCCACACTTGAAATCAAAGCCCTTTCTTCCGTTGTTACTCATTCAGTCCTTAGAACCAATATTCTCTGTTAATTAGGACTCCATGAGCTGCCAAATTCTCAATCTTGGAAGAAAAGTTACATTAGTTCCAGAATCTTTTGTTCCTCATGACACTTTTGTCACTGTACATATATTTTTGACTCTACTTGCATTTTGGAGCAGGTGATGGGGAGAGGATGAGGGGAGCACCACCTCTCCCATCTCTCAGAAGCACCGTTCCCTTTGTCAGTTGTCACAAGAGCAGGATCACTGAGCAATGAGGCAGGCACAGCTCACATGGAAGAGGTCACAGATATCAGCAAGACTTTAATTCCAAAATCACAAAACTGTATCACACCCCTTCTGAACAAACTCCTAGAGATAGTAAAGGACAGGGGAGCCTGGCAGAGACTGCAGTCCATGGGGTTGCAAAGAGTCGGGACGGAGCAACATGAAATATTACACTGTTACTACCAATCTCAGCAGGATATCCATGACACACAAAAAAAGTCTCAGGAAATCATCCACAGTAAGAGAAACAGCAATATAAAATTGATGCAGAAAATATTTACCTTAAAAAGATGACAGCAATTGGAAATAGTCTAAATGCCCAACAACATGAAGGTGTTAAAATAAATGACATTATATCTATTTGGTCACAATTCAGACCTGTATGTTTGGGGCTGGATGGGATTCCACACACCCCCCCCCCCCCACACACACACACACCCCCAAACACGTACACTACCACCTCTTATAAGCAATTCTCTGTCATCAGCTAGAAGTCCTACAATTGAACTCAATTCTGACACTGTCTACCTGGAGATCGCACAGGTTGAGGGCTCAGTCCCACGAGACTGCTTCCCTTCAGTTGTCAATCAGAAGTGTAGGTCATCTCCTATGTTTCTGATCTAATGGCTACAAATCACTGGAATCCAACATCCCCTCCTTGGGTTTGATGAATTTGCTAGCATTGCTCACAGAACTCAGAGAAACACTTTACTTAACTGGCTTGCTTTCTTATCATAAATGGATATAATTCAGGAGCAGGCAAAGGGAAGTGATGTGGAAGGCAAGTTCTGGGGAAGGGCTGGGGGTTTCCATGATCTCCAGGTGCCAAGCTCCCCAAACCTCCATGTGTTCAACATCCTGGAGGCACTCCAAACCACTCTTTTTGGGGTTTCCTGAAGTCTTCATTAGGCTTTCCCAGGTGGGTGGTAGTGGTAATGAACCTGCCTGCCAGTGCAGGAGATGTGAGAAACTCAGGTTCAACCCTGGGCCTGGAAGATCCCCAAGAGGAGGAAATGGAAACCGACTCCAGCATTCTTGCCTGGGAAATTCCATGGACAGAGGAGCCTGGTGGACTACAGTCCATGGGATCGCAAATGTCGGACAAGACTGAAGCAGCTTAGCACTTAATACGAAGGCTTCATTACAGAAGCAAGATTTTTTAAATCATCGGCCATTGGTGACTGATTCAAACACCAGTCCGTCTCTTTCCCTGGAGGTCTAGGGGAGGGAAGACCGTTCCTGAAAGTTCCTCCCTGAAAGTTCTAACCCTTTAATCAAGGTCTTTCCTTTTCTCCTTTGCTTTTCGCTTTTCTTCTTTTCACAGCTATTTGTAAGGCCTCCTCAGACAGCCATTTTGCTTTTTTTTTTATTGGGGTTGCTCTTGATCCCTGTCTCCTGTACAATGTTACAAATCTGCGTCCATAGTTCATCAGGCACTCTGTCTACCAGATCTAGTCCTTTAAATCTATTTCTCACTTTCACTGGATAATCATAAGGGGTTTGATTTAGGTCATACCTGAATGGTCTGTTGGTTTTCCCTACTTTCTTGAATTTAAGTCTGAATTTGGCAACAAGGAGTTCATGATCTGAGCCAGAATGAACAGAATGAAGCAGGGCAAAGGCTAATAGAGTTTTGCCAAGAGAAAACACTGGTCATAGCAAACACCCTCTTCCAACAACACAAGAGAAGACCCTACACATGGACATCACCAGATGGTCAACACCAAAATCACATTGATTATATTCTTTGCAGCCAAAGATGGAGAAGCTCTATACAGTCAGCAAAAACAAGACGGGGTGCGATTCATGGGGTCGCAAAGACTCAGACACAACTGAGCGACTAAACTGAAACTGAAATTGAGAGTAGTCCTGGTCACTTGTCTTTCTTCTTTTCTTCCTGGTTTTACAATAGAATCCTATTTTACTGTTTGAAGCCTGACTATTTTTCATCAAGTATTACAGATATCTTTTCACATTAATAGATAAGGCTCTAAACAGCTACTTCGGGTTGATATGTCATGCTACAGAATGGATATTGGGAAATTGTGATCTATAATAAATATTTATTTGGTTTTCTCTCCTGTTCTAGCACAGAGCTCTAAAACCTTTGGAATTTCCTAAGTGATACGAGATAAAGATGTTGTCTGTTGTGCTAATGAAGTGACTTTTGGAATGCACCTAAGTTACCACCTAAGGTTGGAGGATGGTGGCCAGGAGAGGTGACTTTGATTCAGTCAGTTCAGTTCAGTGGCTCAGTCGTGTCTGATTCTTTGCAACCCCATGAATCACAGCACGCCAGGCCTCACTGTCCATCACCAACTCCTGGAGTCTACCCAAATCCATGTCCATCGAGTTGGTGATGCCATCCAGCTGTCTCATCCTCTGTTATCCCCTTCTCCTCCTACTCCCAATCCCTCCCAGAATCAGGGTCTTTTCCAATGAGTCAACTCTTCACATGAGGTGGCCAAAATATTGGAGTTTCAGCTTCAGCATCAGTCCTTCCAATGAAAACCCAGCACTGATCTTCTTTAGGATGGGCTGGTTGGATCTCCTTGCAGTCCAAGGGACTCTCAAGAGTCTTCTCCAACACCACAGTTCAAAAGCATCAAGTCTTTGGTGCTCAGCTTTCTTCACAGTCCAACTCTCATCTATACATGACTAGTGGAAAAATCGTAGCCTTGACTAGATGGACCTTTGTTGGCAAAGTAATGTCTCTGCTTTTCAATATGCTATCTGGGTTGGTCATAACTTTCCTTCCAAGGAGTAAGCGTCTTTTAATTTCGTGGCTGCAATCACCATCTGCAGTGATTTTGGAGCCCAAGAAAATAAAGTCTGACACTATTTCCACTGTTTCCCCATCTATTTCCCATGAGGTGATGGGACCAGATGCCATGATCTTAGTTTTCTGAATGTTGTTTTAAGCCAACTTTTTCACTCTCTTCTTTCACTTTCATCAAGAGGCTCTCTAGTTCCTCTTCATTTTCTGCCATAAAGGAGGTGTCATTTGCATATCTGAGTTTATTGGTATTTCTCCCAGCAATCTTGATTCCAGCTTGTGCTTCTTCCAGCCCAGCGTTTCTCATGATGTACTCTGCATAGAAGTTAAATAAGCAGGGTGACAATATACAGCCTTGATGTGCTCCTTTCCCTATTTGGAACCAGTCTGTTGTTCCATGTCCAGTTCTGTTGTTTCCTGACCTGCATATAGGTTTCTCAAGAGGCAGGTCAGGAGGTCTGGTATTCCCATCTCTTTCAGAATTTTCCACAGTTTATTGTGATCCACACAGTCAAAGGCTTTGGCATAGTCAATAAAGCAGAAATAGATGTTCTTCTGGAGCTCTCTTGCCTTTTCCATGATCCAGCGGATGTTGGCAATTTGATCTCGGGTTCCTCTGCCTTTTCTAAAGCCATCTTGAACATCTGGAAGTTCACAGTTCACATATTGCTGAAGCCTGGCTTGGAGATTTCTGAGCATTACTTTACTAGCATGTGAGATGAGTGCAACTGTGCAGTAGTTTGAGCATTCTTTGGCATTGCCTTTCTTTGGGATTGGAATGAAAACTGACCTTTTCCAGTCCTGTGGCCACTGCTGAGTTTTCCAAATTTGCTGGCATATTGAGCGCAGCACTTTGACTGCATCATCTTTCAGGATTTGAAATAGCTCAACTGGAATTCCATCACCTTCACTAGCTTTGTTCATAGTGATGCTTTCTAAGGCCCACTTGACTTCCCATTCCAGGATGTCTGGCTCTAGGTGCGTGATCACATCATCATGATTATCTGGGTCGTGAAGCTCTTTTTTGTACAGTTCTTCTGTGTATTCTTGCCACCTCTTCTTAATATCTTCTGCTTCTATTAGGTCCATACCATTTTTGTCCTTTATCGAGCCCATCTTTGCATGAAATGTTCCTCTAGGATATATAAATACAATTAATGCTGGATGGAGACTTGTTTTCTGTTTGTCCTCTTATTTTTTTCTGCTAATAATTAGCGAAATATGCATTTTGAAGCTAGTAACAGTTACACCCTTATAATTTGTGTGATGCAGTGCAGAAGCACTGAGGTCTGGGGGGATAGTATGGGGAGACAGTATGTGGGGATTCTTCTAGTTCTTCTATCGAGACATTTAGGAAGACTACTGAGCTACCCTAGTCAAAGCTATGGTTTTTCCAGTAGTCACGTATGAATGTGAGAGTTGGACCATAAAGAAAGCTGAATGCTGAAGAATTGATGCTTTTGAACTGTGGTGTTGGAGAAGACTCTTGAGAGTCCCTTGGACTGCAAGGAGATCGTCCATCCTAAAGGAAATCAATCCTAAATAGTCTTTGGAAGGGCTGATTGATACTGAAGCTGAACCTCCAATACTTTAGCCACCTGATGTGAAAAGCTGACTCATTAGAAAAGACCCTGATTCCGGGAAAGACTGAAGGCAGGAGGAGAAGGGGATGACAGAGGATGAGACGGTTGGATGGCATCACTGACTCAATGGACATGAGTTTGAGCAAGCTCTGGGAGATGGTGAAGGACAGGGAAGCCTGGCGTGCTGCAGTCCGTGGGGTTGCAAAGAGTCGGACACACTGAGCAATTGTAGAACAAGATCGAATCACATGAGTCTGTATCCCTACCTTGAAAATGAAGAAGTCTTAAAATTCAGTAACAGGTGCTTCCCTGGTTGGTCCAGTGGTTAAGAATCTGCCTTGCAATGCATGGGTCTCAAGTTTGATCCCTAGTAGAGAAAGTAAGATCCCACATGCCAAAGAGCTAGAGAGAAGCCTAGGAAAGAAAGACCCAGCACAGCCAAAAAAAAAAAAACAAAAAAACTATAACAACTATAAAATTTGGATCGATGGATTTTGTTTAAACTTCTGTATCTCACTATACTATCTATCTATACTATCCGTATACTGTCTATACTACTGAGCTACTGAACTGTCTATCCACCTAATACACACTGACCACCCAGCAGAGCCGAGGGCACCACTGTCTCCCAGGCAATACAGCAGTGAGCAAAAACGGAGGAAAGTAAGAGTGTTCAGCAAATCGAAATATGATTTTAATGAAGTTTGATTTCAGGAGGGCCACTTAATTATATAAACTCAGAACTCCTTTCCGTTCAATCCGGGGACGTAATAAAAAGTATCCAGTTCAACCAAGAGTCATGGAAATCGTGAAAATAGGAGCTCCTAACACGTCTGCAGAGAGCTGTGAGCAGAGTGCACAGCTGGGAGAGATGAAAACACAGCCTTTTCCTGGGTATTGTTTCTCCGGACTGGATCACAGCTTCGAAATGTGTATGTCCCATTCTTAGCACAATGCTCTAACTTACACCCTAGTAAATATTTTTGCAAGATAATATTTAACGATAAAGTTATTTTGCTCACTAGACTTTCCTTGTCAACAACTGGAAATTGACCTCTAACTTGGCCAAAGCTGAACAAACAGTGGAGGTGGCTATTTGCATCTGTGGCTTCTAAAATGCCTTCCTTTTAAAAATCTGGTATGAAAGAGTTTCCTCTAGTAAAAAGAAAAAAAAAAAAAAAAAGAAGTGCCAAAACAAAAGCCTCCTATTATTCTCTTTTTCTTCCTTTTCTTCCCCTCCTTTCATTTTTTTTGTGGGCCATTTTTATGTCTTTATTGAATTTGTTACAACCTTGTTTCTGTTTTATGTTTTGGTTTTTATGGTTGTGAGGTATGTGTGATCTTAGCTACCCCACCAAGTATGGAACCTGCACCCCCTGCATTGAAAGGTGAAGTCTTAACAGTTAGACTGCCAGTGAAGTCCTTCCACTCTTTCTAGTTTTGAAATGTCCGTTAGACCAGAACAAGAGGAGTCTATTTTGGAAAGCCAAATAGTTAACATTGATGAGCAGAATGCCATTTGCAACTCCTCACTCGCTTGCCTAATTAAAGATGAGATTATGACATGTGGAATTATGTCATGTTATCCAGGGAATTTAAATTTTTAAGTGTTTCCTCACTATCTTGTCTCCTTTCCTCTCCCTGAAACATCTAGGGAAGTGATGCTGGTAGGTGAATACGCCCACAACTGCGCTGAACTACACAAAAAAGCCCCCATCTGTGTCAGGCAGAATGTTTTACTACCAAGACCTCATTCACTCAGGGGTCCAGACTCTGATGTCGTGATTTTACCACAACTTTCCTAAAAGTCGCTTCCCTTCTCTAAGCCTCAGTTTCCTCTCACGTTTTTGGCATTTGGCAATTTTATGAATGGTAAGAGGCAATAACTAGTGGGAGAAATTTTACAGAAGATCTTGCTTTTGCAGATTTAGAACATTCAGGCCAGTTCTAAGAGGTCATGTTCTGTCCACATCTGACCTCGACCTTACGGAAGAAAATACAAAGCATACAGTCCAACACAGCATCCCTCTGTTGCGAGTTTGGTGCTGAATAAGGGATCTGGGAGACAGTTTTTTGGATTGTTTTCCAAGCACCTCAGAGCGCCACTGGACCTCCGCCTCCACCACCACCACCACCACCACCGGGGCAGTTTGGAAGCTTCACCTCAATCCAGAGACCGTCAGCTGTGAGCAGCCTTGGAGGCGAGTTTCATCATGTTTATGGGGATTGAACTGTATAGGTGGTGGGATGTAGATCCGAGTCCATATGCAATGGAGAAATACTTCTTCCCAAAGCAGCTCAGGACTATTTTAAAGTCACGGCTAATGATTTACTGTCTGACGCCCTGGAGCTCGCCTGAGTCTAAAAATAGTTGCCCCTCCCCTCTCCGGCTTGGGGAGGGAGAATGACTGAGAACAGAGAGAAGTAAAACCTGAACCACCAGGAAACACACAACAAAGTCACATCCAGCCCCTGAGATCTGATTGTCAAAGCGTGGCTGTGACAGTTGATTTCCCATCAGTTACATAAAGGTGTTTTCAGGATAGAAATAAAATGAGAACCAACTGGACACATCCTTTGGGCTTAAGACCAAGTCAAAAATTGTATTACATCACCTCTGTAACAGCAGCTTAGTGACATCTGAGAAATGACTGGAGCGAATGGCCCGCTGAGGGCTGACGATTGCCCCTTGGCCCAGCTGGGGTTAGCCCTCAGGCTCCTCAATTCCAAAAGATGGACTTCACGCTGGTGACAAAGAAGCCAGCCTTTCTCTCCCCAAAGCAGACCATAGGTTATTTGGCCCTTGTTCAAGGACTGAAAACAACACTTTGTCCTAGAATTTCTGGGAACTCATACTTGTGTAAAGGAACTGACACTGCTTTGTGTGTGTGTGTGTGTATGCGTGGGGGGCGGGGGGAATCTTTAAGGAATATTTGATTAATATACCTATGCCAAGACCTCCCTACGATAACTTAAATATTGGGAAAGGAAAATTCAGGCCAATTTTTTTCTATTATTTTTGCTATTGTTTGGCTTCCCTCTGGCCATTTTCTACTTACCTTACTATACTTCTTTATCCATCCAGCCATCCATCTATCTGTCGTAGGATGGAGAGATTAAATGGGGAAGTTTCAAGTTTCAGATGGACTGTTTCACTTGCATTCCTATTAACATATTGTACAGTGACTGTTTAATCTTTGGGCAAGATATTGAGAGGAGAAGGTGTGGGAGAAAGACAGAGACCCTACTTGGGTGCTTGAATGACCCAGCTGGACTCAATCTTTATTTCCCTGTGTCTATTTCCCTGCCTCAGACTGCAGATAAATTTAGAAAGCACATTTGAATACAGGAAATGGTTTCTGATAAAGAAAAACATGCCTCCCCTCCCTCCTCCCCCTGAAATACACACACACACACATACACAGGGCGACCTCCCCACAACTCAGACATAGTCTGTGAGTCCTGTGTTGCAGGAGGCCCCCTAGTCTGGGAAGAAGGACACGGTCCAGTGTGGCTTGTTTCGCTACTTCAGTTGAAGTTCAATTCCTCGAGTCAGGTTTCTTTTACCCTTTGAGGTCAGTCATGATAGACAAGCTGCAGAGTTCCATATGGGAAATTCATAGATTCCAAGCATTTCAGTTTCTTTACATTCAAATGGATTAAAAACTAAGGGAACACATGACGCTTGCATAGTCATTGTATGGGAGCAAAAATATGATGCCATATTTTCTCATTTTATAAGAAAATCCTGAAAGAGTCTTATGTTTAAGCAAGGTACCAAATGCTTTATGAGATCTGTTCTAAGGCATGATTTACTGCATAACCATCATGTAGGTGACTAAGGAAAATTTGCACTATGAGTTGTTTAGTACTTAGAAGAGTTTTAAGTGGTGTAGCTTAAAAAGATATTACAGCAATCAATTATCGATGTAGGGGAAAATGCCACATTGTATTGATTGTTTTGCACAAGTACAAGTTTTTCCATTGCAGTGTATTCCAGTGGCATTATTCCTTGATTTTTATTAATAATAAATTCAGTACAGAATGTCAAGAGAATATTAGGAGCTATTTTAGAATACATATTTTCCCATTAAATTTACTCATAGTCTTTTCCATAAGAAGAAATATGTTCTTTTGTAAGAAAATATATAGTTGATGATAGAAACTTTTCCTCACCTCACTTAAAAATAAGAATATCTTATTTCAGATTAGTCCTCACTCTAAAAGAGTTTAGAAATCTTAGAAATGTGTAAATCTTTTAGAAATACGTCCTGTATCCCCTTTAATTCGATCTCATCTTTTTACGTTTAACATGATTAGACTTCTAAATAGTGGCCTCTCTCTCAGCAAATCAAAGACAAGAACAAGAAAGCACTCAGGCTGAGTTCAGGTCTCAGAAATCTGAGTCAACTTTCTCAAGGATGTATCAGTGTAGACTCAGAAATGCACTCATTTGAAAGGAGGCAGAAGTCAGCTCAAAAAGTTATATATTAAGGCGGGATCCAGGAGGGAAATTCCTGTACTGTAACTCTACATTATTTGGAAACAGTGATAGGAGTGAAGGAGAAACTGTAGCCAAAGGGAACAGGTGTTGGAGAAATTCCTGCTCAACTGCCAGGCCTTGGAAAGGACCCAGGGGCCTCTGCTCCCTGCCGGGCCGAGGTTCTCAGGTCAGTGCCGCTTCTCGGTAGACGCCTGCTGCCCAGAGAGCTGATACAGGACCATCTACCCCGGACTCAACAACAAGGGTTTTTTCTTTTACTTTGGCTTCACCGTGGGGCTTGCAGGATCTTGGAATTAGAGCTGGAACCTCAGTGAATGCACCGAGTCCTAACCGTTGGACCACCAGGGAATTCCCAAGCATCGTTTTTAAAGGTGCCATTGTGTACTGTTACACTGTACTTTCATCATTTATTCAGTAGGCCTCATGACCTATTTATACAGGTAGTCTGTGTGATAAAAACCACATGAGGACTCGAGGAAACTGCCCTATTTCATAGTCAATTTCTTGGGGGAAATTTTTCCAGATATTCTGGAGGAAGAAGCCTGCTTGTATGGCCCAGGAATGATTGGCAAACCAATAATAATACTCTGTTGTTGTTTTTCCAAAGAGAAGAAAAACATCTCATCAGAGAGAAATCTGAAGGCTTAGAACCGAGGTCATGTGGTATTGTCAGATGCTGTGTCAGAAATGACCATCGAGGAGCGAGGACCTGAGGAACACGAGGCAGGGTCAGAGCTGTATAGGAGGGGCTCCTGCCTGGTCTCAGGGACGAGAGGTGAAAGTCTGGGAAGGTCCTCAGGCCCCGGGGTGATAGGGTGAAGGTAGGAGAGGGCAGGCTGATTTCCTCCAATCTAACCAGCGACTGTTGGGATATTTGCCAACAACACACTCTGTGTTTCAGATTGAGAAGTAGAACCTCAAGGATAAAACTGTCCGAAAGCATCTAAGCCAATGGTTCTCAGCTAGGGGTGATTTGGCCCTTCCCCTCAGAGAAGGCGATGGCGTCCCACTCCAGTACTCTTGCCTGGAAAATCCCATGGACGGAAAAGCCTGGTAGGCTACAGTCCACGGGGTCGCAAAGAGTCAGACACAACTGAGCGACCTCACTTTCACTTTTCATTTTCATGCATTGGAGAAGGAAATGGCAACCCACTCCAGTGTTCTTGCCTGGAGAATCCCAGGGACGGGGGAGCCTGGTGGGCTGTAGTCTATGGGGTCGCACAGAGTCAGACATGACTGAAGTGACTGAGCAGCAGCAGCAACTCGCTGCCTTTGCCACGGGCCACTGGGCAGTGTCTGGACACATCTTGGGGGTCATAACTGGGGGTCCAGGTACTACTAGTGGATGGTGGCTAGAAGTGTGGCTGGTCCTCCCCCAGTGCTCAAGGTGGCCCCACCCGTGGGAATATCTGGGCTGAGACATCAGTAGAGATGTGGAGACATAGTCTGAAGTAGTTGGAAGGAAGTAGATTTTAAATGTGTGTATATACACAATTATTAGCATGTTTCTCATATAATGCAAATTATATATAATCTATATAGTATACAAGTACATAGTACATATAATGTATATAATAAAATGTAACATGTATTTATATAGTTATTATTTATACATAATAATATATTAAATGTATTATATATCATATTTTCACATATTATAATACATGGGCTTCCCTGGTGGCTCAGATGGTAAAGAATCTGCCTGCAGTGCTGAAGACCTGGGTTCAGTTCCTGGGTTGGGAAGATCCCCTGGAGAAGGAAATGGCAACCACTTCAGTATTCTTGCCTGGAGAATCCCATGGACAGAAGGCCCTGGTGGACTACAGTCCATGAGGTAGCATAGAGTCAGACAAGACTGAGTGACTAACACTTTCACATTATAATATATAAATATAGTATGAGTATATTATAAATATATTTATATAGATATAATATATATTATTAATTATATAGCATTATGTGATTTATCATAAATTTTACATACATTATGATTATTTATAATTTGGTTATACATGCAAAAATATTAATAGTTATACATGCATGTATTTATAAGTCTATACATACATATATGTACATAGGCATATGAAACAGAAAGAAAGTGCTGGGTTAGAAAGCTAAACTTGTTGCCTTACAGGGGAAAATAACAATAGTGTGGTCCATGTGCCTGGCCCCCCCATGACCTCACATAGCCTGACAAGCCTCAGTTTCCTCATCTGTAACAGTGTGATAAAAATAATGTCTACTCCAGTGGGCTCAAGGATGTAATTGTATAACACAGGGAACATAACCAATATTTAGTAATAACTGTAAATGGGAACTAACCTTTAAAAACTGTAAAAAAAATTTAAAACTAATGTCTACTGCAGAGTTTCCAAGAATATTAAATAATATAAAATATTTATGTTGGTGTTTTGTGAGCAATAAACCCTGAATAGATATTTGCTCTAATTTTTCAGTTTTTAGCATTGCACCTGAGCTGTTACACAGAAATGAACCTAAATTTGAGGTGACTGAGAAAACTCATGTATTAACATGAGATCCTTGGTGTTGATTAATAAAGAAATGAAGTGTGATTCTCAATAAGAGCTCTTTTTTTCTAGTCCTTGCCACAGACTGTAACGGGAGTGAAGTGGTGTCTATTGGGAGAATCCCCACTGCAGCAGCACGACAGGGCATGAACCTCAGCCTTTCAACTGGCAGAAGGACCCATGTCCATCGTAACAGGCTCTGGGGCCTTCAGGGAGGAAGCCCGAGAGCCAGTGGTGAAGTGAAAGTTGCTCAGTCGTGTCCTACTCTTTGTGACCCCATGGACTATTCAGTCCATGGAATTCTCCAGGCCAGGATACTGAAGTGGGTAGCCTTTCCCTTCTCTAGGGGATCTTCCCAATGCAGGGATGGAACCCAGGTCTCCCACATTGCAGGCAATTTCTTTACCAGCTGAGCCAGCAGGGAAGTCTTGGGACTAGCCAGTGGGATAGCCACGAAACCAGGGTTCACCATGAGCTGTCGCTTCTCGAGTGCTTCCAAGGAAAAATTAACTCACCTGCACAGAAGTGTCTTTTCTCACCACTTCTGGTGAGGTGTGAAAAGTGAAAGTGAAAGTGAAGTCGCTCAGTCGTATCCGACTCTTTGGGACCCCATGGACTGTAGCCAATCAGGCTCCTCTGTCCATGGAATTTTCCAGGCAAGAGTACTGGAGTGGGTTGCTATATCCTTCTCCAGGGGATCTTCCCGACCCAGGGATGAAACCCAGGTCCCCCGCATTGCAGGCAGACGCTTTACCATCTGAGCCACCAGGGAAGCCCTGTGAGGTGTAACATTTTTAATTGGCCATGTGGAGCTTTTGGGGCTGTGGTTTATGCAAGAATGTTCCAAGAACCTAACCAGTCCAGGAGGCGCAGACGAGAAGGTGATGGGAGCTGCACACCCTCCCAACACTGTCTGCGCGTCTGGAAAGGGACTTGGGACAGCTGACCCCAAGGAGCCTCGCCAACAAACGTCCCGTGAGTGACTCAGCGGTGCACTGGCCGCTGTCCTGTCTGGATTTTCCTACAGGAGGGGGTCGGCGTGGAGCAGGGGCAGTGGGCTCCTTTTCTGTATTCACTGTGTCCAAGTACTTGAAGATCTTTACTTTCCCCAGGACCCCACACAGCTCCCCAACTGGGGATGCTCCAGAAGAGGGAGGACGAGTCCTGTCCCTTCCACACAGAATGGGGACACATCCTTCCTTTTTTAATATAAATTATGAAGTTCCAGATTGAAAGAACAAGTGTTTCTTTTTAAATTTTTCCTATGAGAGAAATACCCCCTAAAAAGGAGCAAAGAATTCTCTAACACCTTGCATGAACATAACATCCATTTAACTAAGAGACATACGCTGCAGGGGCCACACACACCTTAAAGTAGGTAATTAAGTTCTTAGGGCAGAGTCCCAGAGGTGGGAGAAGGTGCCTGTGGTGTGTATGGGTGGTGGTGCCTGCCTCAGCCTGATGGGTGTGATGAGCTGGGCATGTCCCCATCTCCCCCTCACACCCCCTCTTCCCCTCCTCTCCCCGCACCCTCCTCCTTCTCCCACTTTATCCATCACAGCAGAGCTGCTCCCACAGCTGAGCACATTCAGGAACATGGCACTGAGCTGGCTTTTTAAACCCAGGAACACAAGGACAGTGAAAGAGAGGCTTCAGGGATGCTCAGCTCTGGCTTCACTGAACTTACCTGTTTTCCTTATTCCAATTATTATTCGAGCAAATGGAATCACGTGGAAGATCTGACAAGTGGGTGGAAGGGGATGGAGAGCAGAGGACACCGAGTTTTTCAGACACAAGAACAACAGCAGAGACGTCAGCGGGACGGCTCCATCCTCAGCCACGCTGGCTTGTGGTGTGGAGGTGTCTGGTGGGTCCACGATGCTGGGTCACCTGAGACAGGTGTCCTGTGAGGCTGGCTTATGTCCTGCCCGTCGACTTGGGGACAACTGTGACTTGGGAGCCTGTTGCGGCCTCTGCCTCACCCTCATGTCCCAGCTCCCCCGGGGTGGTGGGACTCTGTGTGTCGCCCTCCCACCCATCCTAGAGAGAGATGGTTTGCCCTGGGGTCCTCTGGGTGCCGGGCCACCATAAACCCCCCTCTTTCCTTTCCCAGGATCAGACCCATGATGCACCGTGTGGCCTCTAGATGGATTCAAGCTGCAAACCTCAGGCAGAAAAGGCCCAGCCAACACGTGGTAGACTTCCCCGGACCCCCTCCAAGGTAAGGTTATTGAGACAATGGGCTCCTAAAACAATCAAAGGGGCTTTTTGCTTTCTTCTTCAAATATGTTCATGTTATCTTCAGAATGATGTAGAGTTACAAGTGTTCTTGAAACTTGGCCAGTGTTGAAGGCCAAGATACAGGGTGATCATGACAAGAACAGTAAGACTGACCAGCGTGGCCAGGGGACACCTCTCAGGTCCCCATTTCTCCACCTCTGAGCTCACAGTACTATTCTTTTAAAACAGTTTTATGCTTAGGAAGGATCCTTATGCCTTATCCTTAGAGAAACTTGAGCTTAACTTTCAGCACCAAGGAGAACACTGAACACTGGTAATGACCGGGTCTCTTCTTTTACAAAGCAGCCCCAAAATATGCACACGTCTTTTCTCTCTCTCTTTTTTTTTTAGTACATGTTTAGGAGTGAGAATCTGCATAATATTTAGGATGAAGAGAAGCTGAGCTTTTAATTTCTGAGCAAAAGGCCTCGGGTAACTTTCAAGTTCCTCTGAATCTTCTGATTTTCGCTCTGGTTCAAAAACCATAGCTCCACGTGCAGTTGAGAGGGCATTTTCTCCCATTTGTGACTTCTGCATTTGGTATCGAGTCCTTGGTTACGTGCTTGGCTTCGGGAATGAGGCCATGCTCTCTTTCAAGGAGGCCCAGCATCAGAGCACTTCTCTGTGATGGGAAGAAGAGCTCAGAATGAGCCAGGGACCTCCAACCCATCCAGGCAGCAGACACCAGTGTGTCCTGGCTTGTCCAGATGCCCATCTGGACGATGTAGGGGTGCAGAGAAGCTGTTCTTAGTGATACGCCTGATACAGGAAATGAAAGACGGAACCAATGGTTTCAACCAAGTGACAGCAGAACTGAAAGTCTGCAAATAAAAATTACAGATCCTTAATCACAACTTTCTCTCTGCTCAGATTGTATAAAAGCACACAATTCTATAGGAGACTTGTCTTTATTTTTTGTCCAAAACGTCTTGAGTCATTTTGACTTCTGTCTCTTGATTTAGGTTTGACTCTGAAAGCAAAGCAATAGTAAAACACCTCATTTCCCTGCTCTGCACATTCTGCACTCGGGGGTGTTCTCCACCCAGGGTCCTGCTCGAAGGACCATCCTTCTGTCACAGCCTCACCATGCTCAGCTAGATCTACTCTCTGGGCATCCTTGAGACAGCAGAGAAGCACCTCAAACCCTGACTCTTTGTTTCATTTCTAAGCCAAATATTTGGAACTTAGAAAAAAGCGTATGGAGATAAAGCCATCACTGACTGTGGAAAGGTGTGTTAGCCAAAAAGAAAAAAATAAGTTGGACACAGCTATGAAAAACTGAAGACTAAATGAGCTGCAATTATAAGCCAAAGTAATCTTTTCAAGACCCCAGCCCCAACTGTGTAAGCCTTTCATCCTTGGGGTTCTTGCTTTTGACTTACTGAATCCACAGTTAGAAACTGGGACTCGTATGCAAACAAGCTTGCCATTCTTTGAGCATCTACCTTTGGATCCAGACCCATTCTGCAAAGTGTTAAAAGACCAAAAGGGTGTATTTTTTGCATTTGAGGGAAAAGGGAACTGATCTGATAGCAGCCTTCAGAATTCTCTTGTGGGCGAATAATGAAGCTCAAATTGCTGACGAGTGACTCTGTCCTCCAACATTTGTTCTCAGGAAACCTTCGGAGAACTGCAGCTCACGAGGACCCCCTCCCACCCACCTGCTCATTGGAAGTGACAGTTGAGTTAAAATTTGTTTTTCTCTCTATAAGAACACAGAAAATGGATTCATATGGGAAGTGACTTGCAAACCCAGGCTCTTCTGTTGTGAATATACCACGTCAATATATTTTAGTAAGCATGCGCTACTTATTGGACCTGAGAGCCTTTAGGCAACACCTTAGAGTTTATTTTTTTCAGTCTGTAGATTTTATATTTTTAATGGGAGGTACCTAAGGGCAAATGGATTCCTCCAAGCTTGTCCTAAGTGTCATTCTTGCTGAAGCAGGAGCATGTGGCAGACAGAAGGATGGAAACCTGAGATGACACAAGCATGTTTAGCAAATAAGGATAGAAACAGTTTCTTCATTGGGTTAACTATAGGGATAAAGTAACCTTCTATACCAACTAACACAAAATTACCCCCAAAACCAATTATTCTGGAAATAAATTTTTTTAAGCAATAGTCATCTGTAAGGTTAGTACATCCCCCATCTCTGAGTCTACAGCATGCTGCCCCACCTGACTCTACAGGCTGAATTGAACCCACAACCATGAGGCCATGAGCTAAGCTGGGCTCTGCTTCACCGTCTACTCCCCAGCCTCCTGCACCACTCCTTTCTTGGCCTCTAGAAAAGGTAAGTTCCCTTCATTTGAGAAGAAAGGGAATTAATATTTGAAAATGCCTGTTTCATATGATTCCCAGAGAGTTTTGCAAGGAAGATATTGTCCCTTTTTCACAGATGTCATGCTGAAGGCTCAGAGAGGTTGAGTGACTCACACATGGTCACACAGCTCAGGCATGGCAGAACTCGAATGGTTCTAAATCTCCCTGCATTCTGTTGTCCCAGGCCTCCTCCCAGGGCACAAGTCACAACCCCACTATCCAGTTTTGTGAGGACACACCTCGAATCTCTTCAGGCATCTCACCCAGGTGCTTCCTTCTGGTCTGAGGCTGAGGGCGTGGTGCCTCTTGGACTCAGGCCCGGGAGATTAAGTCCTGGTGAGATGCGTCAGGCAACCTTCCTAAGCCTGACGGATTTTCCCAGAACAGGTACGGATGGGTGAGGAAAGTGCAGAATCTTGCTCGACAGCCCCACCCCCAGAGCCCCTTCCTGACTCACAGGCCATCTGGGGGCGAGTTGAGAAGACCTGAGTCACTGCAGCTGCCAGAGGGCCGCACCCCATGAGCCTGAATAACACCCCAGTTACCCTGAAGTGCTGAGGGGTCACCAGCAGTTTAGCTGAATAAAGGTCTGTATGATGCTTTGGGCTCAGGGACACTGGCTGCTGCAGCCTTAGGGGCCCCTTTCTTAGACAGGGATGGGGGTGCCTGCTCTCATGGGTTTGGGGGAGAGTGAAGTGAGAAAGTATTTACCATGGATTCGTGGGCACGCTCTCTCAGCCCCATGACAGACATGCCATCTGAAAAGCAGCAGTGGAGTCCAAAAGCCCAGGCTGCAATGCGTGCTGTTGCAACCCATTCTCCATCCACCGGTTGTGGCCGGCCCACGACCTCCAAGGTAAGAAGGCTGCCACGACCATGACTCAGCAGGAAGCAGACAGAGTGGGGAGCCAGAAGGCCTGGGTTCTGATAGGCCTAACATTAAGGTCTTGCTACATGAGAGTCCAAGGCATTTGTATTTCAGACTCAGGGAGCAACACACAGGGAATAACAGGCAGAGAACAGAAAGCTGCGGCTCTGAAACTGGTCTTGTTGAAGCTACACTCTGTGGGAGTTAGACGTGTGACATTTGAGGAGCCTGGGCTCCGTATCTATAAGACGTTATAGGATTGAGCTCAAAGCTGAGGCAGATTATACTGTCTGTCATGTGTTGAACCCTTTGTCATTCAGTTGCTAAGACATATCCAACTCTTTGTGAGCCCATGGTCTGCAGCATGCCAGGCTTCCCTGTCCCTCATCGTCTCCCGGAGTTTGCTCAAACTCATGTCCATCGAGTCAGTGATGAGATCCAACCATCTCATCCTCTGTCACCCCCTTCTCCTCCTGCCCTCAATCTTTCCCAGCATCAGAGTCTTTTCCAATGAGTCACCTCTTCACATCAGGTGGCCAAAGTATTGGCGCTTCAATTTCAGCCTCAGTCCTTCCAATGAATATTCAGGGTTGATTTCCTTCAGGATTGATTGGTTTGATCACCTTGCTGTCCAGGGACTCTCAAGAGTCTTCTCCAACACCACAGTTCAAAAGCATAAGTTCTTCAGCACTCAGCCTTCTTCACAGTCCAACTCTTACATCCACACATGACTACTGGAAAAACCATAGCTTTGACTATACAGACCTTTGTCAGCAAAGTGATGTCTCTGCTTTTTAATATGCTGCCTAGGTTTGTCATAGCTTTTATAGGTTTGTTGAACCCTTGCCAGCAGGTAAATTCCTCCCATCTGGGCTGTGCTTCCTGGGATGGGGGAACCTGAGAGGGAGATGTCCTCTATTTCAGGAGGGGACACTCCAGAGTGTAAGGGACTCCAGGAGATCTCGTCTTATGGTTAGAAACTTCCAAAGCTGCCCTTCGGCTCAGGTCTGCTGGATCCTAAAGCACTTCCACTTTCTGACCTAAGGTCTGTGCAGAGACTCGTCCCCAATGGTCCCTCACTCACTTCATTGCGGTTGTAGAAAGGGGATGGATGGATGAGTTTGGCCATTGACTAATGCATTGTGAGGGGCCTCGGAAGGGATGTTGAGGAATTGAAGGGGAAATTTCACAAGGTAGTGACCAGCCCATCAGTTCTGCAGGTGCAAGCCTCAAGTGTGGTCTGTACCCTTGGAGCCGATACTGTTTGTTTGTGGCTGTCACTGCTGTTACTTGCTAGGAGTTGGGGGTGGTGGGCGGTGAAGGAGTCCGGTCACTGTTCTGTTGTCCTCCAGTCCTGAGCTGACTTTGCTCCCAAAGTTTTCTCTAACCTCAAAGCACAGCAAACTCGAGCCTTCAGGATGACAACGTCAAGTGTAGACAAAGCATGCTCTGAGTTATGCAAATGAGGGTGATCTGACCATTTCATAACCAGGTGGCTGCCAGTCAGTTCAACCAGTGTTTAGCAACACCACCATCTCAGAAAACCTTCTGTCTACCAGCAACGCCTGTCCTCTTTATACGAAGAGAACTCTCAGTAGTGGGCCCATAGTAGAAACTGATGGATTGTTAGGCAAAGATGAATATTATCTACGTGACATGCATATCCAGGACAGGAAACTACAGCAGCGTCTCCTTGTAAGGCAGAAACCAGGCAGCTGCAGTCCTGATTTCTGCCTTTCATTTAAGTAGCTTGCTGGAGCAGAGCTGGCAAAAGTATAGGCATATTCAACAAACAGCCTTAACTGCTCAAGTCATACCGAGAATAGTAGCTGTATCTGTATGCGCTATTTTGAACTGACATTTTCTATACCTGTGAATTTCAGGAGAGTATTTTAAAATTATTTTTCCCAGATGACAAAAAAGAAAGCACAGCAATCATCTGAATCTGAGTCGAGCGAACTCTGATGGGAATCACCCCTCTTGGTACCAGGTCCCAAGCTGAGCTCGTTCCGTGGATCATTTCTAGTCCTAATGACAGTCAGTGCCTTGGCTATTTATTGTCATCCCCAGTGTTACAGGTGAGAGAATCAAAGCAGAAGGAGGTAAGAAAAAGGGAGGTGGGTGGGCTGCAGCATCCTAGTATTTGAGCCCAGTCTTCCAGGGATGCTGAAGCTCCAATACTTTGGTCACCTGATGAGAGGCAACAGCTCATTGGAAAAGACCCTGATGCTGGGAAAGATTGAGGGCAGGAGGAAGGGGGTGGCAGAGGATGAGATGGTTGGATGGCATCATCAACTCAATGGACTGGAGTTTGAGCAAACTCTGGGAGATATTGAAGGACAGGGGAGCTTGGCATGCTGCAGTCCATCAGGTCTCGAAGAGTCGGACACGACTGAGCGACTGAACAACAACTCCATTTGGGGTGTCTTTTCTGTGTGTTTGCTCCTGACGGCTGTGGCACCAGCCTCAGCGATCCAGGGAGACTGGCATCTGTGCCTCGGAGACACGGAACATCTTGACTGAAGTGACAGAGCTGGGGTGGACCCTGGCTGGGGACCAGCCTTCAGGCACCGGAGCATTTTATTTGTTGCTGAGATGTCCTGAAAGGATGTTTCCCTGGGGTGGCTCATAAAAATCAATCGACTGGGAAAGTTGCTAAAAAAAAAAATGATGGCATGTGAGAAAAGTTTCTACCCAAGGGATGTGAGACAGAAACAGCCTTTTATCTAAGAGAAAAGTGGACGAGGCCTCGTTTCCTCTAGGTCTCCTGGGGCCGGGGACAGAATCAGGAATGTTGGTGTGGGTGTTCTAGTCAATGCCTGCAGCCCATGTAGAAAGAGCCCCTTGCTCAGGTGACTAGTCAATACCTGTGGCCCCTGGAGCAGGGCCCCTTCCCCAGGTGAGAGCAGGCTCAAAGCTTCTGGAATTCGTCCTGGTTACACAGATGCGATTCAAAGTCAGTTTTTTCACCTCAAAAGCTCACCGGATCATGTTACTTTCAGCAGGGAAAAGACTGCAAGCCCTTGTAGTGTGTGATCACATCCAACACATGATGAGTCACGTGATGATGACAGCTTAGTCACCCACTTGACCTTGAAGGAAGGACGACCCCCCAGGACTGCAAGCAGCAAAAACGATATCCCATGGCAGGATGTAGGAGCAGGCTGTGAGACAGAAACTTGCAGATATTTTAACTGGTCATCAGGGACTCTATGCCTATTGCTCAGTTGTGTCCAGCTCTTTGTGACCCCATGGACTGTAGTCTGCCAGGCTCCTCTGTCCATGGGATGCTCCAGGCAAGAATACTAGAGTGGGTTGCCATTTCCTTCTCTAGCGGATCTTCCCAACCCAAGGATTGAACCCACGTCTCCTGTGTTGGCAAGGGGATTCTTTACCTCTGAGCTATCCCGGAAGCCCACCATTTATTCTTCCTGTGCCAAAGACTCATAACCAGAATCAAAAATGCATTGTATTCAGTGTGGAAGTAATACGTCAAAACACTTGAATATTTAAATTGTACTAATAAGTCCAGAAAGCCAGTTTTCCTACAGCTTTGCTTTCATTTCCCCGAGCAGCTCCACTCAGAGGCATGAGGCTCCTTCTGGAGAGTTCAGGGTGCCTCTATTCAATTCACACGAGCTGAAGGCAGGGGCACTTGCTAAGTGACGCCCACTGGCCACAGATCCAGCTGGTATCATTTACACAGAGCCACGCCCACCAGTGCATGGATTTCCCCAATCATTTTCCTCTAACCTTCAGATACTTCCTCTTCTTGAATAACTTTTCCATTTAAGGAGACCAGGGAGAAGAATGGGCTGAACATGAGGCATGCTCAGCCTTTCTGGCCACTGATGGATAGACATCTATCTAGGGATAGACATCCAGGAATAGGTGTACCATAGAGTCCTCACACAGTGGATAAGTTGGGCAGCTGGATTTTATTTAGTGCTTATCCTTGGAATTAAATTCTCTGTGCTTTGGACCCAGGAGAAAGTGGTGGTAGGGTCATCCTTTCATTCATTCGTTGAAGAGGCATTACTAGAGTACCCTCACCAGGGGACATGTAAAACTGTGGGTACAGAGTCTTGGCCGAAAGGGACTCCTACTCACGGGGAGGGAGGGAGAGAAGGAGGGAAGCAGAGAGACAGAAGGAGAGGAGAGGGAGACTAAGGAAGCCCAGAGAAAAGAGGCAGGTGATGGATCCAGATTCTGGAGAGCAGACAAGGCCTGGGGAGGGGGGACACTTTCCTCCCTTTCTGATGATTACCCCTTGGGGTGGATGTGCCAGGTACTCACGCTCTACAGCACAGATGGAAACAGACACGTTTGCGTCCTGATTGGGAGCTCCCAGGCTGTCAGGTGTAGAGGCTCCAGCACTATTGCAGAAGTCAGGGGGGCATCAGGCGTGACTCTCAACCTTGCGGCTGGGCTGTGTGGTCAGATGGGGGCCCCTGGGGACTGCTTAGCAGGTCTAATGGATCCATAGTCGAGGGCTGTGAGCTGATGGTGAAGGACCATGGGTGCAGAGAGAGCACTGTCATTGGCACGGCTTGGTACACACACAGCCAGCTTTGGTCTGAAAGGCTCAGCTCTCTAGCTGACCATCACGAACGAGAAACCAGGCACCTCCCACTGGTATCAGAGGAGGCAAGCAGGAGGCAAGGGACAGGAGCTTCAGGAAGGCGACCCTCCGGGGCTGGCGTGGCCTGGGAGGCTGGGGGCTAGGTTAGTGTATAAGCTACAGTTTGAAGAGAAGGCTTGGGACTCAGTCTTCTGCTCTGGCAGCCAGAGGGGCTTGTTGCAAGGTGCCCGACAGCTCTTCAACACTCTCCAGTTGAGTGAGTGAGTGAATGATGAATGAATGGGCTTTGCCCCTGATGCTCCATCACTGACTCCCTTGGACTATGGAGGATGCAGACGTGGTTCTGCCCCACACTTTACACGGAGGTGGACACCTGTGATGTCTACAGCACCTAAAAATTGGAGACATCAACAGGTAACAAAGCAGAACCTATTATGACAGTGGAGAGAGATGGGCTGGCTTATCTCTCGGGCTGCCTCCCACTGACCATATGGCTTGGTTGACTGGGCTTTGGGTTCATTCCCTGCAAGAGGAGAATGTGGGTGGCTGCCCTGCTGACCACTGGCAGCCTGAGGAGCAAATGAGGGTTGACTCACATGCTCGCTGTCGACTTTGTCACCCAGAGGGGCAGCCTGCATCCCGTCATCCCAATGCTTGCTTCTCGAAGGAAATGGCCATGAGATGATTTTACACACAGACTACAGTGACACCAAAACAAACAAAACCTCTGCAGATATACGGCATTTTATTTACACTAAGGAGATGTCGAATGCATGTCGATAGGGGTTAGCATGTAAGAAAATGGGTGGTGAAAATTAAAAAAGAAGCAAACAAACACTGGTTAACTCAAAACAAGACAAAATAAAGAAAATAACCAACAAGTGTATCTGAAGGTAAGTGCAGAAATTTTAATTGGAGAGAATGTATGCCAAATTCAAGTTCTTCTAGCATCTAGGCTGCTGCCTGCTCGTGGATGAGATATTCCAGACACAGAATCCATTTAATCAGGAAGAAAGTAACAAGTCAAATAATGCACTAATTCCAGAGAACTGTGAGGAGACTGTGGTTCAGTGGCCAGCCAGGCACAGCCCACCTGACTCAGAAGAATCAGACCTGTCTCAGGGCTTTTCTGGTGGTTCAGAAGGTAAAGAATCTACCTGCAATTCAAAAGACCTGAGTTCAATCTCTGGATCAGGAAGATCACCTAGAGAAGGGAATGGTTACCCATTTCAGTATTCTTGCCTGGAGAACCCCATGGACGGAGTAGCCTGGTGGGCTACAGTCCATGATGTCAAAAAGAGTCAGACATGGCTGAGCGACTCATACACTCTCAGGATTTACAGCTGCTTCTAAAAATGGCAGTCACAACCAAGACCTCTGGGTTCTGTGTCATTCGTCAAAAGCAATGTAAGTTCAGCTCACTGAGCCTGTTGGTCAGTTCAGTGGTCAGAGTGCTCACAGCTTTTAGCAGGAAAGTGCATCTCTCTCAAAGACTTGCAGAACTCCCTTCCTGTAAGATTGCAGTGCAGCAAGCATTTCACGAAGAAGCTGCTTTATTGATCATAAAATGCAACATAAACATGGGCTTGCCCTTCACTGAATTCACTGCAAAATTATGTTGTGGAAATTAAATGTGGCTGACTTTTTCCTAATGCTGTGTGTTAAATTCCACTGCTAGACAAATTCGACAGGAAGACAAAAATTATTTTCCTAATTGAGAGATAAATATCCACCATGGGATATGATCATGACTACTATTGATCCCTATATCCCTTGTCTCTAATCTTTCAATGATCTGAAAAGGGTCTCACTCTTCTCATTTCAGAGATGGGGGAAAACAAAGCTGAAAGGGTTTCTAGTAACCATCTCCAAGCCAGGGATCAGCGATTCATTTCGAGAGCGGCAGGTGAGAGCGGTCATCGCTGCCTCCTAGGAACACAATAGGGTAATACCTGCCCAGTCTTTGCAAAATACAATTAATAGGATTCCCTTAAAAACACACACACAATTCTTAGCATAGGCTACTGTTAAGGATTTCCAAGGAAAGTCACCATAAAGAAAGGTGAACGACATTCCCTGAATGACTTTCCCCATCCTCGTCCTGTCTCTTCATTTCCAGGTGCCATTTGGACTACTTGCTGGAATTCTCACCTCCTTAAAAGGCAAGCTCCTTGTTACCTACGGGAAGTGCCCAGTGGGTGGGTCATGACTGATTAATGATGAACCAGAAGCTGCCAGTAAGCCTTCCTCTCTCAAACGCCATAAACATTTCTGGCCAAAATGGGACTGAACCTGCTCCCTTTGTCCCCTCCTCCTGAGTCACGTCAAGTGCGCCCTGCAGCAGAGGCTGGAGAAACCCAGGAGGTGGGTGGTGATCCCCTGGGCCGTCCTCACGGGCTACTCTTCACCGAGCAGAGGCTCCCGTCCCGGCTTTACTGGGGCTCATTCAGGTCGCAGGGGCAGCCTCACCCACACCGGACTCTCAGAGGTCTCAGCTCCTGTCACCCCCTCTCCATCATCTGATGTAGCTGGACGACAGACAGACATTCCAAACCATCAGTCCTTAGGAAACATTGAGATTCTCTTCCATTTTCTTCAACTAAATATTTTCTCTATCTGAATGTTGCCCAAAGGCAAGTTTACCACAAAGAGTTAAAGTTTTACAGTTAAAACACTCACACATGTATACATATATGTCTCTTGGGAAGTCAGCACAGCTTTGGAACTTTCAAGTAAATGACCTATTTTGGGGAGGATGGTAAACTGAGTGAACATAGGGGTGACAGTTGATGAAGATTTTGTCAAATTCCTGCTGAAAGGGAAGACAGGGCACAGTTTACTTACTGCCACTTCACCTGCCCCCACAGGGTCACCACTCTGCCATCTCCGCGGCCATGCAATCGGCAAACGACACCCAGGCAGGGCCGCCTTTTTTTTACTGTGAGTTAATTGATAAAGCCCATGCTTGTCATCACCTATCTTGTGCATCTGGAAGCAAGTCTTGCACAACCACAATGAAATGTGGTAACATGAAGCTTAAGAAATCAAGGGGAACAGAGCTAGGCTCAATCCATACATGCAAGTCACCAGCATGGGTGCTTGGAAAGCAAGCAATTACAGAGCTTCCAGGATGTGATTTCTGCATCATGGTGAACACGATCCACTGTCAGCAGCTAAGCCTTGTAAAAAGTTACTAATTGTTTGTTCACGTCACCTTCGGATGGGAACTACGAATTTAAGGAAGAGTTCTAGATCATATGACATCTTTTTTTTTTTTTAGTACAATTATGTAAAGGGAAGTCAGCACAAGGTTTAGCAACATGAATGTGCAGTGTGACACACACAAAGGGCATTCTAGTTAAATCTGACTTTTATTGAAAATTCTGTGCTTACTGCTCAGTCCAGCATGGCTCCTATTAGGACATGCGGTACCCAGACTCCATCTCGTCTTTGTCTCTTACCATTCATAGACATTTAGAGAATTCTCATTAAAATTACTTAGAGTGAAACAGAGAGACCATGTTATAAAATAAATCTGGTTAAATACACTTTGCCGTATTGCCTCATTTATGTGATGCATGGACCTAATTTTCTTCTCTTTGTGTCTTAACTATGTACATTAGGTGATGCTTGCCAATTAATGCAGAATATCACATCCCCGATTGCTTTCTCGAGCTTCTTAAACATTAAAAATAAATACGTGCCATCTGTCTCATTTCTTGAAAGCAATTCAAAATGGTTACTTTTGTTTGCTTAGGATTACAGCACAGTTTATAGCTTCAGTGTTTCTGAATTATAAGAAAGTTCTGTCTCCCTTTCTTAAACGTAACTTGATTTTAAGGTAAATCCATCAGGATGAGTGGAAGGCTCTGGTGAGACAGAAACCAATGCCAGAGGGTGATTAAACCTTTGGTCTTTGGCATTTGAGAGACGTGGCCTGGATGCCAGGCCTGATGCATCCTACTGAGCCACCTAGAAAAAGCAGCTTCATCTAGTGGTGCCTCAGTAGTCCTCACCTGTGAAATGGGGATAAAGTCTGCCATGTGGAGTACACTGAGAAATATATATGAAGTCACACACAGACACACATATATAACATATTCCCTCCCCAGTTCGTAGTTAAGACACAACAAATGGTAGATACTATCGCTTTCATCATCACCCAGTTTGAGGAGGGGAATATTTCAAGTTGGGAAGGAAAGTTGTTAAAAAAAAAAAGCCTAGCTTACCACAAGCCACAACTACTGAAGCCTGTGTATCTGAGAGTCTGTGCTCTGTAACAAGAGAAGCCGCCGTAGTGAGAAACTGTGGCACCACAACTAGAGAAAAGCCTTTGCGGCAGTGAAGACCCAGCACAGCCAAAGATAAAAAAATAAAATAATACATAGATGCAATTTTTTAAAACTTAGAGAAAAAAGAATAGCTCATGGTGGCATAAGGTTAAAAACTAAGAAGGAAGTTACATAGGAAAGCTACGTTCTTTCTCCACAGCAATTAAAATATAAAAGTAAACAACCTGACTCCATCACCTCCCCCGCCCTCTGGGCACACAGGTCAGCTGGGAACCTGTGCCATGGGATTGGTGAGCTGGGAGAACTTAGAGGCTTTGGGCCTGCCGTGGCTACAATGGCTGTTTTCAAAGAGTTGTTTTTTGTTTTTGTTTTGAATTTTAAAAAATGGTATGTATTATGGCACCAAATGTCTAAATAACTTAACTGTAATTAAAGGGGCAAAAGGATATTTGAGAACGTTCCCCTTTCCATTCTAAGTCAGAGCAATTTTCTCAACAATACCGTCTACTGTGGCGTGAGAGAACTTTCTAGATCTGAGCGGAGCATTCCGAGGAGGGTGGACGTGTAATTTGAAGTCCACCCTATACTCACAGACCACAGAATTGCAGTGCTCTACAAAACACTAGATACATGTGACCAAGCCCAAAATATTTCAGCAGTAAGAAAGCTGAGGTCCAGTGTGGCTCAGCAAATTGTCCAAAAGCACACAGAACAGATCTTTTCTTTTAGCTAGGTTTCAACACTTTTGTTAAGCAGAGTGAAAATTTTTGTCCTTCTATAAATATCCTGGGTTTACAGCTGATTCCTTGCATGGCAGTTCTCCTAGCAGCCTTATTTGAACATAACTGGGCTGTTCGGCATAGTCCTCGCATGACAAAGTGGTCAAGTCTCACTAGTAGTTGAGAATGCATTATCAAGCCTTTATTTAGCGCTACAGTCGGGGCAATCCAACTATTAGTCATCCTGACATGTGCTTTGAACACAACACACCCAAGAGTCCTGGCAAAAACTGCATCTGCTTCCTTCACCCTCCCACACCACACTCCTTTCGAATGGCTGATATTTTTACCGCAGTTCTAGAAAGAAAATTACTTAACATTCCTAATCTGGGGACACACTTCAGCTTCTCCTCCCCAATTATCAAATTAAAAGGCAGCTTGTGTAAACCCTGCTCACGAGGCCAAATGTAGAACCGCTACAGACGCAGGGGGCCCTTCCTGCAACAACTACAGAACTTCCCTAAACTAAGAACGAGCTTAAGCTCCATCTCTCGGAAATTTCCAGCATCCCACTGCCCCCTCCAGCAGGCACACACCAGTTCCACCCTGTCCCCACTAAGTAGCTTAATATGATCTGAACACAAACTCGTTTGCCACTCATCACACAGCAGGACTATGATCTCATGCTGGGAAATGTTTCTAGAAAACCAAAAGCTACCCTATTTTCAAAAAAAAAAAAATTTGCGTTGAATGAATCCCATCTGCCTGAAGGGAAAAACAAAAAAAAATTGGGCGATCAGGTAAATAATCTTTCACCTCCTGCCCTATTTTGCTGGTCTGACCAGAGAAGGTGATGGTGGGGCAGGAGAGGTAAGGGAGGGTGTCCTGAAGGCCAGAGGGATGGCTCTGGTGCCTGCTGTCCCCACTGTGTCCTTTCCACCCTCTTGGGTGACAACCCAGCCAGGTGTTCGGGCCAGGTTGGGGGTGGCCCCCATCTCTGACGGCCTTGGTGGAACAGGTGCCCAGGAGCATCTGACCTTGAACAGGTCCCCAGGAACATCGGAAGTGAACAGGAGGTGCTTGTTCAACGTTCCTCGGATGCCTCTGCAGTTTATTCCCAGGCTGGGGTGACAGTGAAAGCACAGCCAGAGTTTCCTCCTGAGCCCCAAAGCCTGGTGGCCAGGCCCTGGAGAACCCAGTGCGCATCAGGGGACCAACCCCAGGCTCCTATTTCCACCTTTGCTGCCAGGACGGTGAGTGGGAGGGAGACAGGCAAGTGGCTGCTGGGGTTGCATAAGGAAGATTTCCCAAGGAGGAGCCCAGTGATTAATCTGGCAGGAATTTGTTTCAACACTCCCTCCCTCCACACCACCCCGCCACACAGAAAAACAGCCAGACTCAAGATGCTGATAAGAATTCTTTTATGTTATTCCAATAAAAAATACATTCATACAGAAATATAACAATCTTGCAAAAAACAATTTCAAATAAAATCTTGTAAAACAAAATTTTACAAAAATCTTACAAAGATTTTTTTTTTAGATAACAGGGTGCTTCAAAATAAAAAGAAAGAAATTTCACTAATAGAAATTTTTTTTTTAATGTCAAGCAAAAAGTTTCTGCTTGATTGAGGCTCAGTTATCACCTGAACAGAATTGTAATTCTTTATGTACTTGCTTATTATGAAAATTACAGGCATTGACATACATGGCACCCAGCCCCACCCAATCAAACCACTCCACGGTGTTTCATAAGTGAGACAAGCCAGTGCAAGTTTTTTATTTTTTGTCTTTTGTTTATCTTCTTGCTTAATGGAACTGTTATGGCTAAGCACACAGCAGGGCCAAAAAAGGAGTTGTTTTTTTTTCTCTCCAAAATCCAGCAAATCAAGTGTCTGGATTTGGAACTGCCAAAAGAAAAAAGTGCATTTTCCCCCTCAGCAAAATAATTTCTTTAGGTAAGTGTATCCATCAGCCCAGATTAAAAAAACAAAACAAACCAGTTATATGAGCTTTTACCATTGCTCATTTTCAGGAAGATCAAACAAAATACCAGCCCAGCCAGACTTATGTGCATATATATATATATAAATATATATAAAGAGAAGAGCCACACCCTTGACCAGCAGCTGCACGGAGGATCAGCTGTCCATGCTGTGGTATGCCAATTCGGGGAAATTACTTGTTGGAAAAACTGGAAGAATCTATGTGCTGGAAAAAAAATAGCTTCATCTGCATAAAAAATGCTCTCAAAAAGAATCTCTGTGATTAGCTTACTTTTAGGTTAGATCTTCAATAAGGCTGACATTTGAAATCAAAACCTTAGTGTGTCTGAGACCAAACAACCAGCGGGCTAGTATTCCGTTCATGGCAGTTCTGAATGGCCAAGGGACCCTATCCCAGACCCACCAATTATGATGAGTGACTTGGCAGTCTGGAAGAGATCTGATGCCAAGGGCCTGTGGCAAATTGTTAAATGAAAGATAAAGCCTTTATAAAAGTTATAGTTTTCATTTTTACCTCCTTTATGGCCATTTTGAAACAGGTCTTTACAGGCTGTGGAATTTTCTAGCTATACATTCTAATTTCTCCTTAAAAAAATATTTATATATTATTCATATATATGTATATATATATATACACACACACATACACATACTATACACACAAATGTACATACACAAGAATTTCGCCCACTTTTAAAAAAGTAATATACCTTCTGTGTTACCAACAGATAGCTAGATAGATACGCGAGAAACTTGTGCCTTTTAAGCAAATACATTGTTTTTTAATACTTCTGTATCTTTAATACGTGTGAAAATGTTACATATTAAACACAGCCGGTGTATGATCTGTACAAGTGTTGTGCAAAGTCTATATTGAAGTCTCACCCTCACGGTGGCAGAAATGGTCTGATTTTCCAATTATCATGTGTTTCCCACTTGAACACTGACAGTCAAGTTGTCTAAGCTATTGAGTAAATACTGACTTGTTTGGGGAGTTTTCATCTATTTGACTTTGTGAAGTAGGACCTTAAAGAGATTTTTTTTTTCTGTATTAAATATTGATACAGTACAAAGCCAGGTGAAAAAAGAGCCTTAATAAAGCATGCATCACCCATTCCCCTGTATGAGACCCCCACAGGAGGGGCCACTTGCGTAAGGCACCATTATTAAGATCTACAGTGCATTAACAGCTAGAAAACCAGAAATGAGTCCTCAAGGCATAAATAAGAGAAATTTAGCTGCATGAGAAAACAGTTTCTAAGCTTTAGTGGTTTCATCCACCCAACTGAGAAAAATTTTAGGTTCTGAGTCTAGTGGGACATTAGACCAGCAATTCCCAGCCTTGGTGTCCCGGACACCCAACTTGTGCCCAATGTCTCCTAAGGGCAACTTGAAATTCTCCAAAAAGGTAATAGGAATTCGGAACCACTGACAAAATAGTCCTACACTGCACAACGCCTCTCTAGAAGGGGAGTGTTACGAATAAATCCAAGGGGCGGGAGTTGGGGTTGGAGGGGGAAGCATCACGTATTGCCAGGCCCAGATGGCTAGGGGGTCACCTGATTCGACCAATCGTTATCTTAGCTGCTCAGTGAACTTGGAATCAAAACGGTAGTCCTGATTTAAAAATGGAAAAGCAGATAATTCCCCAGACCATGCATTACTTTT
The DNA here is from genome assembly GCF_023091745.1 of Budorcas taxicolor. NCBI lineage: Eukaryota > Metazoa > Chordata > Mammalia > Artiodactyla > Bovidae > Budorcas > Budorcas taxicolor. The sequence goes on along the minus strand of NC_068922.1, from coordinate 44,339,095 downwards.
GTCTTAGAAGGAAAAGTTATCCACGTGTTATGTTTGTAGGTACACAGCGTATACAACAGGTAACAAATGAACTCTGTCGCAGCAAGCAGCGCCAGCTACTCACTTCACACAGCTGAACCGAACACCGAACGCTCCCGTCACACACCGGGGGGGAAGGGGCTCTCCCCACCAACACCCACTCGTCACTCGGGGTCCTGACTGCCCACGCCTGCCCTCCACATCTTCCCTTCTTCTTGACTTTTTTTTCTCTCCTCTAAGGCGCAGACACCCCCTCAGGAAATGACGGATGGTCATCTCGTCTCACGGAACACGCCTCACACACAGAACATTCAAACTCTTTTTTTTTTTTCTGTCTCTTGCAGTCTCGCCAGGGAAAGGACGTGCCTCGTCACCCAGTCCGTAGGAGACCCTCCACATACAGCCCACCCACCACTAACATTCTCAGTGCACATGCTCACGGCAAAGGCTTAGGGACCACTCAGAGGACAGGTAACCAGTGGCGAGCCGGGGCCACCCAGACACCACACACCCCGGGTGCCCTGCCGCTTCGGACGTGACTGTTCTCGCCCTCGAAAGACCTTCCCAGTAGGTCCTGGAGGCGACCGGGCAGGGTGCAAAATGGCTTTGGCTGGAACACGCACCCTCCTTCCGCGGCCGTCTCAGCCTGGAAGCCTTTTTAGCCCGCAGGAGTTGCCGCTCTGCCCCCTCAGAGGTGTCTCTTCATGTGCAGGGCCAGGTGGTCGGACCTGGAGAAACACCTGTGGAGAGAATCGGGTTCCCAGACATCAGCTCTCCTGCCCTGCCAGTCACAGACCTCTGCCCCGAGCTCCCCAGCCTCAGCCTCTCCCCAGGAGGGCGCACTACCCACACCCTGAGCCACCCCATCCTCATGTGGGGCAGGAAATTCCAACTGACAGAAATATCTACATCAAAGAAGCCACCAGTGAGTTCTTGGGAATGTCACTTGACTTCACTACCCAGCCTTCAGATCTGAAATCTGATCAAGGGTTGTTGCTCGGAAAGTGTGAATGAAATCACTCTATTCTCAGGCACTCAAATACCTGGGGCTTCCTAACCTGGACGACTGGCAAACAAGAGCCTTTTTAAAAAAAGTCCTGGGCTGAAAAGAGAAATGCCACTGCAGGCCCGGAGGACGGCTGCCCGCTGCGGGGTGACGGCATGCCTGCTCCCGGGGATGGCACCCCCGCCCCTGTGGTTCATGCACGTACCTGTCACAGTGAGAACATTTAAAAGGCTTGGCACCAGTGTGCTTTCTGAAGTGTCTGGTTAACTCATCGCTTCTTGCAAAACGCCACTCACACCCTTCCCATGAGCATCTGTAAGGCTTTTCTCCTGGGAAGAGAGCACACGACAGGCACGCCATTACTTCACTGAGCAGTGAGGGAGGGGCCCCGCGACCCCAACACACGGCCGGGGAGTCCTCTCAGGAGCAGGCTAGGCAGACACTGCCCTCAGGAACTCAGAACACACACCCGTTAGGGCTGGGAGGTGGCCCTCCCGAGCTACCAGGCAGGGGCTATCTCCTGACCTAGCCTGGGGACTCCCAGTGCTGGGGGACGGACCCAGGCTTGGCAGGGCCGCATGACCGTGGCCAGAGCCAACATGGAAGAATGACAATTACTCAGACCGGAGAAATACTTCCGAGGTGATGTGTCAGGCCACTGGACCCACAGCCTTGGCCAGGGCTGGGTTTTTACTGCTTTCTCCATGGAAACGGTTTCTCTCAAGCACTTATTTTGTTCCTTACTCACTTCCCCATGGAATGAGGCTCTGTAGTTTCCTCCGGGAAACTACATTTCTCTAAAACCGAGGTCATGAGTTTCTGGGAAGCCCCATTCCAAAGCCTTCAAAGCACTTTCTAAAGGACCAACAAGACACCCAGTTGACTTCATCCTTTGGCCATTGTACAAATAGGATTTCACTAAAAGTGCTACCTGAGAAATTAAAAAAAAAAAAAAAATTCCCACAGCTAGTCCTCAGTGTGCTGCTGGGACCATTGGGAGCTGGTCCAGGGCACCTGGGTCCTGATTTCAGCTCTGCCTTGAGCTGCTTTGGGGAATCCCCGTCTCCTCTCGTTACTGGCAGCATGAGATTCTGTGTGACGTGACCCTTAAGACCCCTCTCAGCTCTAAGATGTCTGTGACATTCCAGCAGTTATCCTAGGCTGTCACGGTAACTTGAAACGGAACTACTCTCCAGATTGTGATATTTCATTAGAAAGATATCGTTTTAAAAACTGGCATTGGAAAGCAAAGGCAGCATGACATGCAGAGAAATCCTTACTAGGCACCCGCTGACGATACCGCTTCGCAGTCGATAGGGTCAGGTAAGAAGACCCCCCATGGTGGCTGGCACCCATGTGTGCCACACGGCCGGGCCACCCAGCCCCAACCCTCGAACTTTGTGTCCACAAGTCAGAGGCCAACTTCACATAACATGATGCATGGACACTGCCGACTGGGCACAGTGGGGCCTCTGTAACCCGGGTGGTTGGGAATGGGCAGGGGACTGGGTGTAGACAAAGAATGTGATTTACCTCTTGTGTGTTTAATCAGAAAGCGATAGACCATTCATCGGGCACACAAGTCCAGTCTTTCAGCGCTAACTCTGTCCTCCCCAGAGACCCAACTCTTTCGGGGGGGAAGAAAGGAGGTGAGGATGTGTCTGCTCCGACAGCCTCCTGCCCAGCCCCCTCCCAGGGCGGGTAAAATTCAGCAGCGCCCCACCGCCCAGGTCGCAGGAGGGACTGACCTGTGTGGGTGCGCTGGTGTGCTTTCAAGTGGGAGCTTTTGGTGTAAACTTTCCTGCAGCCATTAAAGTGGCAGCGATGCACCCGCCTGCGGCCGTCGGGGGAGGCGTCCCCGCTGCCCTTGTCGCCTGGCTTCCCTGAGGTCCCGCCCCGCGCCTTCCCGGGGGGGTGCAGCTCGCCAGGCACACAGCCCCACAGGTGCGACGGCTCCCTGCTCAGTTCTGGGGAGGACGGAGGCGTGGAGGTGACCGAAGAGCTCAGATTCCCCGAATTGACCAAGACTTCGCTGATGGGGTCAGAGGTAAACTTGGTGGTGGGCGAGAGCTCCTCAGAGCTGTCGGAGGACTCGCTGCTCACATCCGAGTTCAGGCTGTTGGTCTCCAGGTTGTAGCTGAAGCCGGGGCTGTGGAGTGCGTCCTCAGGAGGGCCAGAGGAGGACACCTTCAGGTCCGCATCCTCCTTTTTCTCCCGAGCCAGGATGATTTTGGTCCACAGATCTTCCTGGCTGTCGAATTTGATCTCAGAGGCTGACACGTAGCAAGGCTCGCTCTGCAAGTAACGTTCCAACTCCAGGCAGGTCTGTGCGAAACAATCACAGGGAGGCACGTGATTGTGACCACACCGAAAATGGAACCGAAAGCACAATTCCAAAAAAAATCAAAACATGCAGGAGCCAAGGGCAGATCAACTGTGGCCTTGCCACTATAGGACTCCGTGTCTGTAGCAGAGCAAGAGGAGAGCTATCTCTAAGAACGGGACACGTTCAGAAGGAAAACCAGGGTGAAGCCTCTCCCCGCTTCCCCGAGGTGGACCACAATGGCCACAAATGGCTGATGGCCACAGAGGAGCTAGCTTCTGTTAAGAGTTACAGTGTTGACGTTTCTAATGAGTTTCTGTTAGCCACACAAAGGACACCAGCCTCCAACACCCCCACCCCCACCCGACAGGTTTAACCAGATTATCAGACAGCCTCCAGAACCCTGTGCATGAAGGACACCCAGGCAGCCTGCTTCTGCGGGCCTGCTGCCCGCAGCACGGTGAGCTCTGACATGGCCATGCGTCCCCTCTGGAGAACCGCTGACAGCACAGGCCGCGCCCAGCCGGGGCAGACGCAGCCAGGGGGACGTCTAGGGTCAGGAACATCAACCGAGCTGCCCAGAAGCTACCCGTTTCCTGTGGAGGAGCCCAGACCTTAGTAGGCTTTCAAAGAATGCCATTCCCAAGTGCAGGGCCATGTGCGCACACAACTTAAATGACTTCCACAGTGGTCAGAGGAAAACAACAGGAGTGGAAAAATGGTTCCAGAATGGCCATCTGCTTTTGTAAAGGATGCAGGAGGGGAAATTCCTTTCCCGGCCCTGCTGGGAGTCCCACAATGGACTAGAACTTTATCTGCTGGCCAAGAGTACAACTGTATGAGTCATCACTCTATTTCTTTCACGCAATGCCAAAGGAGACTTCCTTTTGAAATTCTGACCAGCGGCCAAAAAAAGGACCCGGTTCAAATATACATGCAGTGTGTCATGGACAGAGTGCCCCCCCCCAGCCCCACAACCAACCTTTCCAGAAGCTACAACTGCCGAGACACCAGCATCCCCTCTCCCCACCATCTCAAACTTTCTAGCCACTGGAAAAGAAAAACGGTAGGAAACATTTTAGGATTAAATTATGTCTGCCTTATCTTCACTAGGATCAACTGCCTACATGTCCATATAAGGTTGTCTATACAACTGCAAGTCTACAGATTTACATTGCTACAGCAAACGCCGCTCTCTTTTTTAAGCAAATCATTTTCAGGGCTAGCCAAGCCCACCCAAAGGGCTCAGCCTTGCTTATTTAGCAGGGTGCCTGCAATCAGAATATATCCTTCCCCCCTCCCCCCGCCAGACTCTTCACACCACAAGCAGGAGCAAGCAGAGGGGGGAAAAAACAATCATTGTTTTCTTGTTACCCCTAAAATTAGACGTCTAGGTTACAAAGCACCCTCCAGTGTTCTGAGGAGAGACTGGCAAGGTATCTTATGGATGTTCCAAAGAAAAAGGAAAGCATGTTTACTGAGACCTTGTTAAACTTTAATAATCTGGCTAATTTAAAATCCCCATTATGCCTAGGAGCACTGGGGACCAGAATGAAGCTCTTGGGGAGAGTTTAAAAGCCTCTGAAGGCAACCCAGAGCTCAGCCTGGCTTGTGGCCCAAATCCCAAATGCCCAAGGAAACTACTTAGATCGATTTCAATCACATCCTAGGAAGCTTCTTTAGTAGGAAAAGCTGGGAGGGGAGAGGGAAGGGAGGGCTGTGAACAATGAGGCAGGCATGTGAAGGTTGTTCCACTTTGCATTTCATCCCCCTTAAAAGCCTTCTAAGCTTTGAAACCCACAGAATATATGCGATCTGCTAATTCACTTTGTGACAAAAAGCAAACAGCCTAGTAGGGCAGAGACAACCCCAAACCCTCCTATCTTTTAAAGACAATGGGACAAGTGTCAGAATCTCTCTCCCTTCAGGCAATCCTAACGCAGGAGAAGGGGGAAAAATTGAGTTTTTTAAATGTCCAATGACCAAAATTCCAATTCCACTGAAAAATGCCGGAAACAGACTCCTCTTCCCAAACTGAGACTAGAAGCAATTCGGACAGGCTCATTGTCATATGACTGATAAGTCACTGGTTGTGCAAACATTGGTTTCCCCCCCCCCCCCCCTTTTTTTTTTCTGGTCAACAAAAGAAGCAGGTAAGAAAAACAAGGCAGATGGAGGCAAATCTTAAGGATTCCAAAGGTAAAGAAACTAAAAATGGCCTGGTAGAGAAAAGGAGCTTGTGGGTGTTTCGCTGGTGAAATTCTTAAGTAAAAAAAGAAAGAAAGAAAAACCTGTATGTACAAACACCAAAAAAGCAAAACGAAAACAAAATCCCTAAAAAAAAAAAGAAGAAGAAGAAGAAAAAATAGCCTTGGCAGTACATGCGGGTTCATATGACCAGGTCCAGCTGTGGAGAGCCTGGAGCTGGAACAAGCACCAAACTTCTGCCAAGGGCTGGGGCCGAGATCAGGCCGCGGAGCTGGGTCTACGCTCAGGAAGACGGTTCAGCAGCCCCAGAAAACAGCAAGAACACGGGGAGCGCCCGGCGCCGCTGCGCCCCACTCAGATGACAACTCCGCTCCACGCTCTGAAAGGCCCCTTTAAAGTGCCTTCTGCGCCGGAGGCAAAAGTACATTTTAACAATAATTATTTTAATTTTTTAAAAAAAAATTTACCCAAACCATTAAAAAAAGAAGAAAAAGAACTGCACCTCCAAGCACACACCGTCCTGCGGGTGCATGCACGCACTCCATGCTCGGCGCACCGGGACACCTGGCTCACGAAAATCCTTATTTACCTGTTGCCAATATTCCTCCAGGGAGGGCAGCGCCGAGAAGTAACCAGTCTCGTGCACAATCTGGAGTTCCTGGAAGATGCTGCACATTGGGAGCACATCCATGTCGGGTTGGAAGAGACCGTCCCCGCTGCTGTAAAAACAGGGAGGCGTGCGGTCTGCAGTCGGGAGCGCGGCGGCCGTGCCTGCAGCGCCGGGGAAGTTCATGCAAACTCAAGTGCGCAGCGATTAGGCGCCGCGGGTTCGGGTCCTGGCCGGAGCCCGGAGACGCGCTCGCGAGCCCGCACAATATTTGCAAACACCGGACTGACTGCAAACGTAACCCCTGCAAAACTTCCCTATTCAAAGCTCCGCTGCCAGCCTCCCCTCCTCCCCGCCCAGCTCCCCCCGCCGCCGCCTCCCCACGTGACTCGCCCGCGCCCGCCCCGCGCGCCGCCCAATCACGCCGCTCCCGGCCCGGGGGCTGCGCGGCGATGATGTCAGCTCCGGCCAATCGCGGGCGGCGGCTCACCGCGGCCCCGCCTGGCGTGACCGAGCCTCTCCATCACCGCCTTCGCCATTGGCAGAATTCGAACTTCGGCCGGTTCTGATTGGGAGGCGGTTTCGCAGGCTATTTTTAGCAGGGTATATAAGGCGCGGGCCGTCTCGCGCCGGAGGAGTCGGAGCTGGGAGGTGCGCGGCCGAGAGGCTGCGTGCGCCGCGGCCGGTCGGGCCGAGGGGACCCGGTGTCCCTGCCCTTCTCGTCCCGGTCTCGGTCCTGGCCCCGGTCTTCCCGTCCTCGTCCCCGAAGCCCTGGTCCCCGTCCGTCGGGCTGATCGCCCGGGCCCGGCCCTGGTTTCCCCGTCGTCGTGTCCCCGTCCTTGTCCCCTCAGCCCTCGTCCACGTTCGTCGGGTCTGTCGCCCGGGCCCTGGTCCCCTGACCCTCCGCCGAGCTGAGGGGAGCGCGGCTGGGTCTCCTCTGTCCCTTGCTCCGACCTCGGGCTGGCCGGCCGTTCTCTATCCCCCTCCGTCCTTCCACCCTCTCGGTGCCCCCTCCTGCCCCAGCTGTAGATTCCCGTCTCCATCCCCGTCTGTCACCCTCTTTCCCCCCTCCTTTTCGCTCCATTATCCCTCTGTACCTGCCCCGTTTCCATCTGCACCCACCACCGCGCTGTGTCCCCCTCCCTCCCCGTTCCATCCCCCTCTGTCCCCAGGTGGCACCTGTGACCCCGGAGTGGGGGGCTGACCAGCCCTACAGGTGTGCTGAGGGACAGGAGGGCCCTAGTCGCCGGGCTGTTTTGTATATGAATCTGAGTTTCCTCCTTCAGCCTCCCTCACAAGGACAGGGCACTTACCTGGGGGACCATGGCGGTGCCACATCCTCACCCTGCTGCCTGCCTAACCTGCAGGAGCAGAGTGGCCTGGAAGACCCAAGTTGGATCTCCTGGCTCTTGAGGGGGTTATGTACACTCTTGATTCTCCCGAACACATTTTTATTTTTAAAAAGAGGGCATCTTGTTGGGGCAGGTGGGGTTATAAATAGAGGGAGCCTATAACCAATCTTAGTAGGGTCCCCCATCCACACCAGCTGTGTATATTTTAGAAACCCAGGGTCTGATCCCAAACCTACAGAGTCCGGGCCATTGTGTTTTAATCAAGCTCTGCAGGTGAATCTGTTGCCGCTGAAGTCTGGGAAATGGGGGTTCTAGACACTGTCCCTGTACTTGTTGTCTACCATATAGACATTGTCATTGTACTTTTCGCCTACCACAGAGCAGTCCTCATTCCAAGACCCATTTGGAGACCCTCATGAAGATTAACAACTAGACTTGTCCCTAGTGAATGTGAAAACAATTCAAGTTATGTTGAGCTGACATTTAATGTGTCTTTTTTTTTTGCTATATAAATTATCTCCTGAAATATACCATAATGTTCATTTTCTAGCAAAATGCCAAGACCAAGAAGAATATGCCTTTTAAAATTTGAAATAGAAAACTGAATTATAGCTACTACCTCCATTTTTATTTCAAAATAGAGTTTAATGAGACATCTTTTAAATAAATTTTTTTAAATGAAGTATGTAAAAGACTTTTGAGAGGATTTTGTATGTTAGATTTTAGCAGACTTGAGTTTGCCTATGACCCTGTGAGATTGTAGGCAGGGACCTTTGTCAATCAAAAGTTAGGGAAGGATAGTATCTTATTGTATCCATTGTATTAAAAAGTCTGTAAAGATGATTCATGGTGAGCTGATTACAATGATCACTGGCTTGTGTTCAGTGGTCTTTTATCCTGGAAACAGTGTCATGACTGGCCCTGCATAGAGGAGACATGGATTGGGACTGGCTTGCCTGGAACCAGCTTCAGATTGTGCCCACCCATTGTTGCCTAGCAGCTGGTGGTGTTTGGGACGTGGGTCTGAGAGTGAGCTTATATCAGGGAGTAGGTTTTCTCAGTAATTGGTGGCAATGATCCAGGGAAGCAAGAATCCAGTAAATATGCAAGGGAAACAGCACCCTGAACTGTAAGGAGGAGAGTTAGGTGAAGGGAGAGAGACACTGTCCAAGGGAAGGCGCCATGTTAACTCTCTGTGCAGTGCATGTGGGTGTCATGGTTACAGTATTCTTATTCACCTTTTGGACAATTTTTCTTTTGCTTTCCTGTAATATTTTATTGAAGTATAGCTGATTTAAAACATATAAATTTCAGGTGTACTACATAGTGATTCACAATTTTTCAAGATTATACTCCATTTATAGTTATTATGATGTATTGACTGTATTTCCTATGTTGTACACTATATCCTTGTAGCTTATTTTTTATACATTATGGTTGGTACTTTTTAATCTCCTACCTCTATCTTACCCCTCCCTCCATCCCTCTCCCCAATGGTAACCAATAGTTTGTTCTCATCATCTGTGAGTCAGTTTCTGTTATAGTCATTTGTTTGTTTTACATTTTTGAGATTCCATATATAAGTCATAATATATTTATTTATTTTTCTCTGTCTGACTTATTTCACTGGGGATAATATACTCCAGGTCCATCCATGTTGTTGGCAAATTTTCATTCTTTTTTATGGCTGAATAGTATTCCAGTGTGTGTGTGTGTGTGTGTGTGTGTGTTTGTGTGTGTGTTTTCATATCTTGGCTATTGTCAATAATGCTGCTATAAATGTTGGGGTGCATGAATCTTTTCACATTAGTGTTTTCATGTTTTTCATATATATGCCCAGAAGTAGAATTGCTGGATCATATGATAGTCCTGTGTTTTGTCTCTTGAGCAACTTCCATTTTGTTTTCCATAGTGGCCACATCAAGTTACAGTTCCACTGACCATGTCAGAGGATTCCCTTTTGTCTACACTCTGACCGACATTTATTGTTTGTGAATTTTTAAAAATTGAAGTATAGTTGATTTACAGCCTTGTGTTTCAGGTATACAGCACAGGGATATAATTATGTATATGTATGTGTGTGTGTATATATAAATATATATATATATATTCCTTTTCAGATTATATTTCCTTATAGCTTATTACAAAACATTGAGTATAGTTCCCTGTGCTCTGTACTAAGTCCTTATTAGTTATCTATTTCATATACAGTACGACTGAGTGACTTCACTTTCACTTTTCACTTTCACGCATTGGAGAAGGAAATGGCAGCCCAGTCCAGTGTTCTTGCCTGGAGAATCCCAGGGACAAGGGAGCCTGGTGGGCTGCCATCTATGGGGTCACACAGAGTTGGACACGACTGAAGTGACTTAGCAGTAGCAGCAGCAGTGTTTGTAGACTTTTTAATGATAGCTGTTCTAACCAGGGTGTGCTTAGTCTCAGTTGTGTCTGACTCTTTGTGACCCCATGGACTGCAACCTCCCAGGCTCCTCTGTCCATGGGATTCTCCAGGTAAGAATACTGGAGTGGGTTGCCATGCCCTCCTCCAGAGGATCTTCCCAACCCAAGGACAGAACCCAGGTCTCCCATATTGCATGCAGATTCTTGACCATCTGAGCCACCAGGGAAGCCTCCCTAACCAGGATGAGGTGATTTCTTACTGAGGTTTTGATTTGCATTTCCCTGGTGGTTAGTGATGTTGAGCATCTCTTCAGGGTAATCATTTATTGTTTTCAATGCATTTCTCTCTCTACTTTCCTGTAGAATGTAAGTTTGTCATTGTCTTGTACGTGCACTTCTCAGTGCTTAGATTATATAGTTTATTTTTTAAATAGTCAACTGAATTGGACACAATACAGATACACTTAAAATGGTAATTTTCGGGGTGGGGGGAAGGTGTAGAAACAGAATACATAGGTTGAATTTCAAAGAGAATAACTTTCATGATTTCCCTCTGTATCCATTAGCCCTTCAGAACATGCTACTCACGTCCTATGGACTGGCTAGGTATTTGGGATTCATACTGTTCACAGAGCAGGCAAAACTCCCTGAGACAGAGGACGATGCAGGAGATGCATGGGGAGGTCGTTATCTTGAAGCAATGGCCTTACCACTCCTGGTGCACATGCCTTCTTGGTGGGAAATAATGTCAGCTTCCTACATGAAAAAGGGTATGCATGGGATCTAAGCAATACTGTTGCTGCTGCTGCTAAGTCGCTTCAGTCATGTCTGACTCTGTGCAACCCCAGAGACAGCAGACCACCAGGCTCCCCGGTCCCTGCGATTCTCCAGGCAAGAGCACTGGAGTGGGTTGCCATTTCCTTCTCCAGTGTATGAAACTGAAAAGTGAAAGTGAAGTCGCTCAGTCGTGTCCAACTCTTCGCGACCCCCTGGACTGCAGCCTACCAGGCTCCTCTGTCCTAAGCAATACTACAGCTGATTAAAAAAAAACAACATGGAAGAATCATAGAAGGTGAAAGTCATTCAGAGAGTGGAAGCATGGCACCATACGAAAGATGGATTGTAGACTCTAGTTGTGTTAGGTGTGCAACCTGGATCGTGTCCTTTAAATGGAGTTGAAAATTAGTTTGGTAGAATTGAAGACTGTGCATCACAGTCCCTGGCTCATGGCAGGGAGTGGTCATTCAGTAAGCTGAAAGCAGTCAGCATTCAGACGTTCATCCATTCGTGAATTCAGCACCCGTCCATGCTCACGCCTGCTGTGCGTGGCTGTTCTTCGCTGAGTGTTAAGACTCTGAGATTCAGTACATGTGGTGGCTGCTGCCTCTGCTCTTTAACAGGCCAAAGAAAATGAGGATTTTATAGATGGTCTGGCTTTTTATTGTTATTGAGGGGAAGAAGCAACATGGAAAACATAGATGTACAACGTTTTTTTGAAAGAACATAAAAAAATAAGCAGAATATTGGAACAGATACTTCATAAGAAATATATATATATATATGTATATATATATATATATATGTATATATATATATATATATATATATATATATATATGGTTGGTAAATACATGAGAATGTGTTTGACATTGTTCATCATCAGGAAAATGTGAAATATAGCCCGCTGAAATAGCTGCAGTTAAGAAGCCCTGAGTATGATGAGCAACCAGAACTTTGCTACAATTTGGTGAGGATGTAAAATGTTACAACCACTTGTGTAAATGGTCTGACTGTTTTTAATAAAGTGCAACATACACGTGTTCTGTGACTCAGCTCTTCCATCTGCCATGTGTTTAAGCAAAAGCTCTGAAAGAATGTGTTCACAAAGAGATTTGTACAAGATCATTCATAGCAGTTTATCCTTAATAGTCAAATGCTGGATGCTGCCCTGGTGTCCATCACAGGAGATGTGGTATTCTTGTCCAGTGTGGTACTGCTTGTCAGCAAACAGAGCAAACTACTGCACGTGTGGCAATGCCAACACATCTCAGGAATGTTAGAATGAGTGAAAGAAGCCTTATACAGATGAATATCTACTGCAAGATTCAGGTTACATGAAGGTTTACGCAGCGTGTAAAATTGATGTTTGTTTGCTTCTGGCCAGTAGGACTGGAGTTTTGACTGGGAAGGGGCATAAGGAAGCTGTCTTCATGATGAGTGATGGGTCACAGTCATGGGTGACAGGTTTGTTCTATGTTTGGATGGAGGTGCAGATAATGCAGGTGATTGCATTTGTCCCTACTGATCCATATTTAACTTTCTGTAAATTTCACATGCACACACGCACACATACACACACATGCACACAAAGAACCATAAACAAATTTGAACTAGTTAATAATGGGGAAGCTGCAGAAGGGAAGTGTACTAAGGTATGCAGTCTTCTTGGAAGAAAGACAAAGAGACAGAAAGGATGTTGATTTAAAAGCATCTAGTGAGTCAGAATATAAAATTCATATTTGTCTATCATATATTAGTTTAGTATAGATGTAGTATGGATGTTTGTGCTTAGTTTAGTAAGTGCAAACATGGTGGCTTGAAACAACTGAAATTTATTCTTTCCTGGTTCTGGAGCCACAAGTCTGAACAAAGCTGCTGGCAGGGCCCAGTCCCTCTGGGTGCTCTGACAGAGGGTCCTCCCACTCTAACAGCTGCTGGTGGCTCCTGGCTTCCTTGGTTTGTGGCCTCATCCCTCTCATCTCACCTCCCTGGTACACGGCCTCTTCCTCTTCTGTCTAAGATATCCCTCTCTCATCTATTCTAAAAACACATGTCATTGGATTTAGGGCCCACCTGCATAATCCAGGATGATCTCATCTCAGGAAGCTAATTTAACTACATCTGCAAAGCCCCATTTTCCAAATAAGATCATGCTAATAGGTTCCAGGGTCTTAATGTGATTATCTTCTGGGAGGTCTTTTTGTGTGTGTGCAGTTCATACAACAATATAAATTAACTTGCATTAAATAGTATTTAGTAGTAGAATAATGGAATGTGATGGACTCCATTAGTTTCCTAGATGGTCAACACTTAACATTTTTGGATAGTAAAGAATACGTTACTTAAAATTTTAGAATTTTTAAAAAGATAATATGGTCACTTTTAGAGTTTAATCTGGGTCCCTGGTAAGACAGGAAAGAATCTGCCCACAATGCAGAAGATCTGGGTTCGATCCCTGGGTCAGGAAGATTCCCTGGAGAAGGGCATGGCAACCCACTCCAGTATTTTTGCATGGAGAATCCCATGGACAGAGGAGCCTGGCAGGCTGCAGTCCATGGGTTTGCAAAGAGACAGACATGACTGAGTGACTACACACACACACACACACACACACACACAGAGCTTAATCCTTTTGTTCTAAAAAATAAAAGCTAGTATCCATCAGCCCTTTCGGGCACAAGTCTCAGTGTTCCCATAAAAACTTGATAGACATGGGGGCCACCCATGTTGAGGGTGGTGTGTCCAGGCTGCAGAGCTGGCCTATGCTGAAAGCAGAGGAAAACAGAACTTCTGGCCAGTGGATGAGGGATTTGGAATAAGGCCCCCTTCCTTCCAGCATTTCAGAATCAAGTCATCAGTCTGGAGAAGGCAGAGGAGACCTTTTGTAGAGGCAGGCGGTGCAGCGGAAATGTGGGAGGGAGGTGTTGATTTCACTTAGGAATGGGGAGTGTCATGATGGTGGTCTTGACAGTGGTGACAAGCAGATTGAAGGACCAGAAGTGATGCTGGCCTGCTGCCCAGTGTTACAAGGAGGTGAGCACTGGGAGGGTGACACTGGAGGACACGAGGGGAATTTTTCTTGGAAAGCAGTTCCAGCAGGAGTGTGGGCCAGCGGATGGAAGATGGCACAACAGGCAGGCAAGAGGGAAGAAGGAGCTGGGCAGTGATGATAACCAGGAAGTGGCTCTCATGAGGTGGGCCGAACAGAAACAGAGCTGGACACCGCATCCTTTACCAACGACTATGCTTGGGGATTTCTGTGGATTATCCATGTGAATCCTTACCATCACGCCACTGCTGAGGAGTTAAGTGAAGAAGAAGTCAAGGCACAAGAGTTTATATAACATGCTCAAAATTATTTAGGAGGAATAAGGAGACATGACATTTTTTATGGGCTTCCCTCATAGTTCAGTTGGTAAAGAATCCACCTGTGATACAGGAGACCCTGGTTCAATTCCTGGGTTGGGAAGATCCCCTGGAGAAGAGAAAGGCTACCCACTCCAGTATTCTGGCCTGGAGAATTCCATGGACTAAGTCCATGGGGTTGCAAAGAGTCAGACATGACTGAGCGACTTTCACACAGTGAAATGTTTAGCAGCCCAAGCTTGGCTATCATAATCTCATTTTATAGACCTGGAAACTGAAGTAAGCAGAGGTGAAATGCTCCCTTCCCCGGGGTTGCTTGGCTGTGTATTGTGGCCCATGGTGAAAGGTGGGGAGAGCTGGGTGGGGGGATGCCCTAGAGTGATGGGGCTGGGAAATGGACCAGGGCAGTCTGAGCACCAGGTAGGACCACAGAGCTGTGTGGTGCTAGCGATGGGGATGAGAGAAAAGAAGGCAGGTTTCATTCTGAGGATAACAGGATTTGGTACCAGGGAAATAAAGCAACTTGTAATCCATCTCAAGTCTGGAGTGATGAGCTGGGGGCCTGCAGACTGGCCTTGATCACGTTATCTCGTCCTCCTGGCTGCTGAAACTGTGGCTGTCACATTGCTGCCCCTGCTTCCTCCAGCCCTCCCAGAGTTGGTCATCCAGGTGTGTGTCCAATCTTCGAATATTGAGAGCCCAGTGCACCTGTCCTTTGGGACTCAGCCCCAGTGCACCCCTGGAAGGCTTCCCCGTCAGTCCATCTCAGTGCCAGTCCCCTCGCCATGCCCCCTGTCACCTCTGTGCTGTGCTCTTTCTGTCCCCGAGACCTGTGAGCTCCCTAAAAAGAGGCCCTGACTCCCATCCTCACATCTCATCACCACAACACGGCATTCAAAGATGGATAGGGTTTATAGTTCCAGTCAGATGCTTTATCAGCTCAATTAACTTCCTGCAAAATGGTGCCTGGGAAGCCAACTTTCCACATGTTCCCCTGTTTGGAGGTTGCTACTGTCTTGTGTAACTTGTGAATCCCAGTCTTCCTTATTAGACTGTCCACTTCGAGGAACTCTTATCTGAGTCTTCAGCCACCCTTCCTTCCTTGGAAACATCAGTGGGCACCCATCTCAGGAGAATTTTCTAAAGGAGGTAATGTTGCTGACTAGCATGTAAGGCAGCCTCTGATAATTAAGATTCAGAGCTACAGTTTACAAGAAGGCAAAAAGAAAGGGAAGATTGCCAAAGATTAATGATTGACACACTTGGTATGAATGCAAAGCCTGTCATCAGGCACTAAATTGTTAAAAAGAATTTGAAAAAATTACGATTGAGTAAAACAACAGAAGATCTGCAAAAGTAAGTAAGACTAATGTCTGGGTTTGTAAAATAAATTTTATGTTTATTTTTGCTGGTGAAGGCCTTTCATGTTATTTTGATCAACTATGTCCTATATAAAAATGAACCACCAATAATGCCATCTTAAAATTTAGCAATCAGTAGAAATTTCCCAAGGAAATTAAATTTCAAAGGACGAAAGTAGTAGAGATGATCAGGTTTTGAGCACCTGCACTGCTCTGTATACATGACACCAACTGATCCTTCCAGGATGTCTATACCAACCTTAAGCAGTAGAATACTCACTTCAGTTCAGTTCAGTCGTTCAGTTGTGTCCAACTCTTTGCAACCCCATGGACCACAGCATGCCAGGCCTCCCTGTCTATCACCATCTCCTGGAGTCTACCCAAACTCATGTCCATTGAGTCAGTGATGCCGTCCAACCATCTCATCCTCTGTCATCCCCTTCTCCTTCTGCTTTCAATCTTTCCCACCATCAGGGTTTTTTCCAGTGAGTCAGCTCTTCCCATCAGGTCGCCAAAGTATTGGAGTTTCAGCTTCAATATCAGTCCTGCCAATGAACACTCAGGACTGATCTCCTTTAGGATCTCCCTGCTGCCCAAGGGACTCTCAAGAGTCTTCTCCAACACTGCAGTTCAAAAGCATCAAGTCTTAGGCACTCAGCTTTCTTTATAGTCCAACTCTCACATCCACACATGACTACTGGAAAAACCATAGCTTTGACTAGATGGACCTTTGTTGGCAAAGTAATGTCTCTGCTTTTCAATAAGCTGTCTAGGTTGGTCATAGCTTTTCTTTCAAGGGGCAAGCATCTTTTAATTTCATGGCTGCAGTCACCATCTGAAGTAATTTTGGAGCCCCCCCCAAAATAAAGTCAGCTACTGGTTCCACTGTTTCCCCATCTATCTGCCATGAAGTGATGGGACCAGATGCCATGACCTTTGTTTTCTGAATGTTGAGCTTTAAGCCAACTTGTTACCTCTTTCAGTTTCATCAAGATGCTCTTTAGTCCTTCTTCACTTTCTGCAATAAGGGTGGTATCATCTGAGGTTATTGATATTTCTCCCGGCAATCTTGATATCAGCTTGTGCTTAATCCAGCCCAGTGTTTCTCATGATGTACCCTGCATATAAGTTAAATAAGCAGGGTGACAATATACAGCCTTGACGTACTCCTTGGACTTCATGGACTCCAGTCCATGGTTCCATGTCCAGTTCTAACTGTTGCTTCCTGACCTGCATACAGATTTCTCAGGAGGAAGGTCAGGTGGTCTGGTATTTCCATCTCTTTCAGAATTTTCCACCGTTTATTGTGATCCACACAGTCAAAGGCTTTGGCATAGTCAATAAAGCAGAAGTAGATGTTTTTCTGGAACTCGCTTGCTTTTTTGATGATCCAGTGGACATTGGCAATTTGATCTCTGGTTCCTCTGCCTTTTCTAAAACCAGCTTGAACATCTGGAAGTTCACAGTTCACATATTGCTGAAGCCTGGCTTGGAGAATTTTGAGCATAATTTACTGCATGTGAGATGAGTGCAATTGTGCCATAGTTTGAGCAGTCTTTGGCATTGCCTTTCTTTGGGATTGGAATGAAAACTGACCTTTTCCAGTCCTGTGGCCACTGCTGAGTTTTCCACATTTGCTGGCATATTGAGTGCAGCACTTTCACAGCATCATCTTTCAGGATTTGAAACAGCTCAACTGGAATTCCATCACCTCCACTAGCTTTGTTCATAGGGATGCTTCCTAAGGCCCACTTGACTTCACATTCCAGGATGTGTGGCTCTAGGTGAGTGATCACACTATCGTGATTATCTGGGTCATGAAGATCTTTTTTTGTACAGTTCTTCTGTGTATTCTTGCCACCTCTTCTTAATATCTTATGCTTCTGTTAGGTCCCTACCATTTCTGTCCTTTATCAAGCCCATCTTTGCTTGAAATGTTCCCTTGGTGTCTCTAATTTTCCTAAAGAGATCTCTAGACTTTCCCATTCAGTTGTTTTCCTCTATTTCTTTGCGTTAATTGCTGAGGAAGGCTTTCTTATCCTCTCCTTGCTATCCTTTGGAACTCTGCATTCGGATGCTTATATCTTTCCTTTTCTCCTTTGCTTTTCACTTCTCTTCTTTTCTCAGGTATTTGTAAGGCCTCCTCAGACAGCCATTTTGCTTTCTTGCATTTCTTTTTATTGGGGATGCTCTTGATCCCTGTCTCCTGTACAATGTCATGAACCTCCATCAATAGTTCATCAGGTACTCTGTCTACCAGATCTAGTCCCTTAAATCTATTTCTCACTTCCACTGTACAGTCATAAGGGATTTGATTCAGGTCATACCTGAATGGTCTAGCAGTTTTCCCTACTTTCTTGAATTTAAGTCTGAATTTGGCAACAAGGAGTTCATGATCTGAGCCACAGTCAGCATCCGGTCTTGTTTTTGCTGACCATATAGAGCTTCTCCATCTTTGGCTGCAAAGAATATAATCAATCTGATTTCGGTGTTGACCATCTGGTGATGTCCATGTATAGAGTCTTCTCTTGTGTTGTTGGAAGAGGGTGGTTGCTATGACCAGTATGTTCTCTTGGCAAAACTCTATTAGCTTTTGCTCTGCTTCATTCTGCACTCCAAGGCCAAATTTGCCTGTTACTCCAGGTGTTTCTTGACTTCCTAGTTTTGCATTCCAGTCCCCTATAATGAAAACTACATCTTTTTTGGGTGTTAGTTCTAAAATGTCTTGTAGGTCTTTATAGAACTGTTCAACTTCAGCTTCTTCAGCATTACTGGTCGTGGCATAGACTTGGATTACCACGATATTGAATGGTTTGCCTTGGAAACGAACAGAGATCATTCTGTCGTTTTTGAGATTGCATCCAAGTACTACATTTCAGACTCTTTTGGTGACTACGATGGCTGCTCCATTTCTTCTAAGGGATTCCTGCCCACAGTAGTAAATATAATGAATGATCATCTGAGTTAAATTCACCCATTCCAGTCCATTTTAGTTTTCTGATTCCTAAAGTGTTAGCGTTCACTCTTGCCATCTCCTGTTTGACTACTTCCAATTTGCCTTGATTCATGGACCTAACATTCCAGGTTCCTAGGCAATATTGCTCTTTACAGCATTGGACTTTGCTTCTATCACCAGTCACATCCACAACTGGGTGTTGTTTTTGCTTTGGCTCCATCTCTTCATTCTTTCTGGAGGTATTTCTCCACTGATCTCCAGTAGCATATTGGGCACCTACTGACCTGGGGAGTTCATCTTTCAGTGTCCCATCTTTTTGCCTTTTCATACTGTTCATGGGATTCTCAAGGCAAGAATACTGAAGTGGTTTGCCATTCCCTTCTCCAGTGGACCACGTTTTGTCAGAACTCTCTACCTTGACCTGTACATCTTGGGTGGCTCTGCATGGCATGGGTTAGTTTTGCTGAATTAGACAGGCTGTCCATGTGATTAGATTGGTTAGTTTTCTGTGATTGTGGTTTAAGTCTGTCTCAGGGCTTTACGCATAGGTTGGTGTCTTTGTCTGTAGTGTTTAGCACAAAGCCTAGAATCTAGCTGCTGCTCAATAAATACTTTTTGAAGGCTGATAACCTGAGTGACCTTTGCATGCACAAGGGATTTATCTACAGGTTAATGCTGTAGTATATTCTAATGTTAGGAAACAAACATAAAATTGGCTTTTTAATTCAATTGACTAATGATTTTGCTTAGCACTTCTGCTCCCAGTTGATCTGATTAAGAACATGGAACACCCCACATTGGTCATTCTCTATGATTTAATTCCTGTGATGCCAAAGCTGCTGAGAGTGGAGTAAAGGCAGGCTTCACTTCCAGTAAAAAATCTTTGCTTGGGTCCCTTGTATGAGTGCATCATTTGCACGGTTTTCTGGAGGGGTTTCTTTCTCTTTTAGGAAGGGGTCCTCTCCTTCTCTCTGACTCCAGGATCCCACAGGAGCTCTGGGCAGTGTGGGGGCCTTGTGGCATTCCCAGCCCAGTGGCCGCCTTGCACACCGAGGCTTCACCAGTCAGGAGGCATCACCCAGGGGTCCTGGGTATATGCGAAGGACTCTGGGAAGGGGTGTCTGAGGTGAGAGATGTAGGTGTCAGGGCCCAACTGGAATTCTTACAACAAAGGCTGTAACAACATGCTTCAGTTAAAAACATGCTTTCTTTCCAGGACTGGTTGGCAATGAAACAAGCTCATGCATGCTTAGCTCATAGTAGAAGTTCTGCTAATTATAAGCAGGATTTTGTCTAGGGCCCAGGGACAAATTCAGCCTGACTCCTGGGAGGATTCTGCAGAGAGAAGACAGGAGTCATGTCAACTGGCGACCACAGAGGCCGTTCCTCCCGGTAAGCACAGTGGTGGGCATGGGGAGAAGGACAAGATGGTGGAGGGTGACCGTCTCCCCTCTGCTCAGTGACAGAGGCATCAGGCCACACTCCATCCTCCTTCCCTGCCCTCCTCCCAGCCTCAGACCGCGGGACTGTTCCAGAGTGGCCCCAGGTTGGGATGTCTTCTTGGTCCTTGATGGCCAGTGTGCAGTGGGCAGAGCCGGAGACACCTCTGTGCAGCCTGCCCTGTGACTCTGGTCCCAGCACAATCAGTCTTCCTTCATTTCTTCGTTTGCTTGGCTTTTATTTCCCTCCAAAAGTCTTGGTTGGGAGTAGACACACCTTGACACTAGGATATTCAGAGATGCTCACATTTGCAGACACACTCAGAAACACACATTCACACACACAAAAACACAGACATTTACAGGCAAGTGTATTCACAGGCATGCTTACATAAAGATACACACACACAGGATGGTCACCTGGCTGTACTGAGCAGAGTTCTCTCTTGGGATGTTCTTGTTCCAGTTGGCTTAAGGCAAATTACAGCCTGAATATCTTTAGACTACTTTCAAAATATAGTATTGTTGTGATAATCTAATTCATAAAAGCATGCCAGGTTTCAGAGTGTTTCAATAATTAATTTTAGGGTCTGAGTCGGTTGCAAATATTTGTCTAGAATTACCTATCCTCAGACACCTCGCTATGGAAAGAAAACCCTCTGGATGATGAGCTATTTATAGCACTATTTTAAAAGTTTACCTTTTTGAAAGGCAACATCTCTTTGGGAGTTAAATCCTGAAGCTGCCTGGCAGAAAAATTGATACTTGGAAATCACATGTTGTCATGGTAGCGAGAAAACCTTACGGTGTGACTGTTTCTTTGTGCAGTGAGCGTACAACTGCAAAGCCTTGAACTTCTGGGGTGAGAAATCATGTCGCTCTCCTGAGCCCAGGATCCCTTATAGATGTCAGAGCAGAGAAATGTTTTCTTAATGCTTTAAGGTAAAATATTACATGACAGAGCCCAAGAAAACACAGGACTCTAAAAAGCAAATTGACAAAATCTGTCATTTTAGAAAAACTGAATTTATTCAGGACTTCTCGTCTCCAGGAAAATCATGGAGAGGGAATGTCAGGAGCTGTGGTTTTCCTGAATAGGTCTTGGCTTGTGTACTTCACGAGCCATTCTTGAGAAAAGTCAATTTTTCACACATTTACAGAAATAATTTGCTTCAGATCTGCAATGATGGCTTGAAACCGCATGTGTTTCTGAAACTGCCAATCCAGGATAATGTCTGGGGTATCTTTTTTTTTTTTTTTAAATACTACTTAAATTAGATCTGTGCAGAGTGTGGAAACAGCAGATATCTGGCAATCCACAGACCAGTCAAGAAAAATTAAAAAAAGAACTTTCTTTGAGCAGACGAAACGACAGTCTTGGGCCATTATCAGCAGAGTTGTGTGTAGCGAATGCACGAATCATTTCAGAGATAATGAGACATTAAGTTTTTTGGTTCACTATTTAAAAATATAAAACCAACAATTACAGATGGAAACTATTCATTCTGAGATTTAAGGAGGGAAAAGAAAAAAAAAATGAGAGAGAGAGGGCCTATGTCTTTTGAATGCTTGAGCATGCTATAGAGAACTGAACCAGGGCAGTCCTGATTCTCCCATGAGGGGAGAGGGCAAGGCTTGAGAGAATGGACGAGCAGGGCCTGTGTGCCCTGGTTCTGGGTCTGCTTGTGACCCAGGCCGGGTCTCCAGCCAACCCTCTGTCTCCTGAGCAGTAGGAGGCCCACAGTGGGACTGAAGGTCCCCCACCGAGCCATCCAGTCTCCCCTCACAATCCCAAGGTGGGAGAAAGTGAAAGTGTGAGTCTGACTCTTTGTGACCTCATTGACTGTAACCCACCAGACTCCTCTGTCCATGAGATTCTCCAGGCAAGAATCCTGGAGTGGGTTGTCATTCCCTTCTTCAGAGGATCTTCCGGACCCAGGGATGGAAAGTGGGTCTCCTGCACTGCAGCAGATACTCTACTGTCTGAACCACCAAGGAAACCTCGAAGTGGAAGGAGTTTATAGAAAATACATAGTGCACAGGTGGAAGTGTGGTTTACTATAAAAGTCAGTGATTGACAAGAAATGTCAGGCATCTAACTCCATTGTCAGTGAAGCTTTTCTATTTGAATCACTTAAGGGCTGGGTGGGGGACTTCGTGAGCAACTAAAGATCAAAATTTGTTGAATCCTTCATTCCTCATTTGAAGCACATTTTAGTAGAAAAGGCATGGTTCTTGAACACCTCCATGAACTATCACACACACACACTCAGTATTTAATAGGCAATCCGATTTAGTCATTTATGTGGCAATAGGTTTAAATGTCTTATACTTTGAAACATATTTTTTATGTTATTCATTTGCCCTGTGTAGATGCAAAGCTGTATTGGACAAAGGCAAAATTCAGTTCAACCCTGGTCATAGTGAAGTTAGTAAAAGCTAAAAATGCAGTACCTTCCAATGTCTCCAAGTGTGTCCATAACCATTTTTAAGTTTGCAGTTAGTAGCAGTCATTTACTATTCAGAGGTGTAAAAGGTTTTACAGCTGAATGGCAAATACCAGATTCCATATCCTTAAAAATATTAAGCATACATTTCCTTTCATTAAAAAATACTCACTTGATTCTGTATGATACTTGTGAAGCTTATTTTGCAATAATTTGATGATGATATATCTATTGAGGAACTCTCCCCTAATTTCCTAGAAAACATTCATTAAAATCTCAAAGTGGTCTCTGATACATTTTTTCCTCAAAGAAAGTGTATTATTTGGAAAACAAACACTGTTGCCTTGCGATAGGTTTTTTTTTTTTTTTTCAAGTGAGCCAGCACAGCGGAATAAAATATATGATTGGTCGTGGCTGAGTCACTTCCTGTTTCAATAACAAGAGTGTCATTAGCAAAACTGTAAGCAGCACAGTTTGTCACCGTGTGTGTGGCTTTGTTTGTACACGTTGCCAGAAACAAGTTCTTAGGGAAAACACACTCATTGCTCTATTACCAAGAAAGAAAGTTCCGGCGAGCGGTTTTGGCAGCAGCTGTTGCCTTGTTTATTATTTATCTTTATCCGAACCTTCCCTAACAGAAGGGACAGTGTTTGCCCAGCAGCCTAAGTGGAGCTGCAGTTTTGCCCAGGGAAATCATAATTCACTCCTGTCACCAAAGCCCTAACATGAATGCACAGTGGCTTCCGAAGACTGAGAGTTGCGCTCCAGCTGCGTGGCAGAGGGACTGGACATCAGGGAACCAAGCTTTTGCTTGGCTTGGCTACCAAGTGGCCATTTGAGCTTGGATTTGCTTTTCCACTTCTACAAAACAGCAGTGTTGAAGTGCACAGTCTCAGAGCCTCCTTCCAGCGAAAATGGCTCTTTTCCTGGAATCAGGAAATTGAGCTGGCTGTCTTCACATATGGGTGTCTGATGCTTGCTGAGGTTATAACCTGCCCCCCTCCCCCCACCCTGAGATTCCCCACCCCCACCCCTGGGGCTCATTAAGGTGATTCGTCTGTAATTCATCACCATGCTACCTCCAGGGCAGGATGGCTCCTGCCTTGGTGCTACCACTTGTGAAAATTGCTGTAACTCGGCAGCTGGAGGAGTCCAGACCTGGCCCCGAGTCAGATCAGGTAGACGACATTGTCTGGAGCTCTGAGGGCAAAGGTGAGGATGGGAGAGGAACAGAGGCCCCTAGTCCTCATGCTTCTGAAATCCTGCCCCGGGCTGTCTTGGACGCTGACGTGATTTGGCTCAGATTCTCAACACGGAGGCCCACGTCAAGGACCTGCTGGGTTTATCTGCAGGAAATCACCTGGCCAAGCCATAGGTGTCCACCCCCTTGAGTGAGGGTGACCTAGCATCTTATCAGAGGGAGCCTCAGACCAACACCCAGTCATGGCTGTGCCCCAGTTAAGAATCCCGTTGCCTGTGAGGGAATAATCTGGACTCACCGTTTCTCTTTCAAACCCCTCCAAGAGAATTCGTTCCTGACGACATGGCTCTCTCGATTGTAGGCTAAAAATGCATCCTGAGTTTCCTGCTAAAGACACCATGAAGCTGTAATAATTAACATCTTATTTTCATTCACTAGAATTCTACACTGACCTCTAATCTGGTGGGAGGTATTCCATAAGTGCTAAGTCAATGTTTGTTCTCGGTTGTAAAAAATGAGTAAAATGGGCAAGACCCTGCTTTCCTGTCACTGATAACCCAGGGTGGCTTGTGTGTGAGCAAAGCTTGCACACGGCTGGGTCGGACTCGGCTGTAACTGCCAGCCTGGTGCCTCCTGCATGGACCCCACTGATTTCTGGTCCGTGTATACTCCGTATTCCCTCCGTGCTCCATGTGGGACTTGGCCACATGCACACTGTTTAAGATGCTGCCGAAAATGTCTTAATACTTTTTCCTTGGAAGCCTGGTA
The DNA here is from genome assembly GCF_023091745.1 of Budorcas taxicolor. Classification (NCBI taxonomy): domain Eukaryota; kingdom Metazoa; phylum Chordata; class Mammalia; order Artiodactyla; family Bovidae; genus Budorcas; species Budorcas taxicolor. Next base: position 44,314,863 of record NC_068922.1, on the reverse strand, counting down.
TTCCTGGGGAGAGGGTGAACTATGGGAAAGTGTGTCACCCTCAGGAGTTGGGCCCACAGAATGTTTATGGGCCACGGGTCCTGGTTCTGGTTCTGATCAGACACTGTGTGGAAAGCCTCAAGTGGGCTCATTCAGGGTTTTCATCTATTCAGGAGTGACGTGGTCCACCCCTTGAGTTTAGAAGTAATTTGGATCTCTGGGTCCTGGGCAGAACCTAGGAAATACAAAGTCCGCTCCTCAGTTGCTCCTGCTTATCAAGAGCTTGTGGGTTGTGCAAGAACTGGGGCTGTAATTTCCTGCTTCCGCTCATGTTAAAGCAACAGTTGGGTCATCGATGGTCTCCAGCCTGTCCCCTGTGGGCAGTGTCATGGGGATGTGGATCCTCCTACCTGGGAGGGACAGAATCCACCTGGTCTCTCACTCCCCATTTGTCGGTCTCAGAATCATTCCTCTAGGCTTTCCCTTACCTGGGGATCTAGCTGCAAGCTTCCCAGTCCCCAGTCCCTGTGGGTTTCCTTACTGGCTTCTCACCACTCTACTTCCCAGCTCAGGATGTGGTAAAGACCTGCAAGCCGGCCTCCTCTCCCTTGGCTTATTTCCGCCATGAACCTTCTCCCCTAAGGCCCTGGCTTTACTCAGGCTTCTCTTCCCTCCTGAAAGCATCCTGCCTCCTCCTGACCACATCGTCCCCCATCCATGGTATGACGGCTCTTCTGTGCGTTTGCTGCGCCCTGTGCCCCCATGAGATGCTAGAACGTTTCTTTGACAACTATGGTTTCATTTGCACAGCATCTTCAGTTACGGATGAGGGTCAGGGATGTCTTTTTCCCTGGCTCCCAGCCCACCATGGATGCGTGGTTTCTAGACAGAGCTTCCAGCTGTGGGACTGTGTGCCAGCCTTGCCTTGGTCTCAGTTCCCTCCCTTATGTCCTGGGGACGCTCTGACCTGTCTCAGGGCGTCTCCTGGTCCTCTGGATAGAGGCTGTCTCCTTCTAGCTCCCAGCAACCCTGGGGAAGTTAGCTTATTCATTCTCCTTGGAAAGCTTCTCACAAGGATGGTTCTACCCCAGGTCTGTTAACAGTGTTTCACATTTGAGGTTCAGAACAGAATGCTGTCAGCTGGCTTGCTGGTGGGCCCCACGTCCCCTGGCCCCCTCCCCCTCTCCCAGGGCAAGAGGCCAGGATCAGAGCTGTTGGCAGGCAATGAGCAGCGGTTCCTGCTGCTATGGTTGTCAACCCTGCTGCTATTTTGGGGCCTGTATTGTTCACTCAGGGTTTCATTTTCCTTTGCTGTCTATTTTGGCACGACCTTGCTCCCAAACGGCAGGCTCTGTCGTGGCCAAGGGTTCATCCACATCTTTGTCCAAGTTTACGTGGTGACATGTCACCTCCAAAAGGAAAAAAAGAAATGTGAGAGCCTGAGAACACGATCTTCCATGCAGAATTGTTTTTAAACACTTCAAAGCAAAAGAGACATCTTAGAACATTTTCATTTTCATACGTCAAGTTGAGGAAGTCAGATTTACCCCGTGATGTGAATTAGGGGAACGAGATGGGCTGTGAGGACCAGTCTACAGTGTGTGCATGCGTGTGCACCTGTGTGTATAGGTGCGTGTGTGTTATGTGTGTGTGCATGAAATCCCTCATCTGCTCTTCTGTTTTCTGAATGACATGCTTCTTGGGCCGCCAGGACCAAGGCTCTCTAGTCTCACTGAAACAGCCTGTAGATACGTGTGTCCCTGAAAACTTCAGTGTGTGACTGTATAGTCATGCAGGGGCTGGCACAACGAGCTCCAGCTGCAGGTATGTAACATGCACTTGACAGCATGTGCTGTGCTCACTAGGGTCACAGTATTTTGTGTCTGTCTTCAGCTTAATTCTGAGTGCCGGACCCAGGCAGTTGAGGAGGACAGGGGCCAGCCAGGAGGTATGGGGTCTCTACGTGGAACTGGCCATGCTTTGGGGACAAGTGAGGAATTAGCCTTGACACTGAGGCTTGTACAAACCGAAGAGTCTTATCTCGCTCCCAGATCTGGCAGCTCTGCTTGCCTGGTTAACTGGGCTTCAGGAAAAACACTCACAGGTGAAAGACCTTTGGCATCCACTCCTAACTTTCAGTTCCGAGGACGGCGAGTTCCCGGTACAAGGGAGTGGAAGTTGACGTCACCAAAAAGATATTGCCTTGCTTTGAAATCTGCAAGCACTTTCAAAGTCCTCCTGTACACAGGGCTGAAAACGCGTTTCCCAATTGTCATGGGCAACTTATAAACAGATGTTCCAGAAACAAATAAACCAAATACAAAAACACGTTGGTTTGTGTTCAAGAATGCAACATGGTATTTACATGTGCCTTACTATGCTGTTTTCACTGACAAAGTTCCAAGAAGAGATTGTTAGGACTGAAAGTCCAAAATTAGCTCTAGGACAAGAGTGAAAAATTTCGACAGGCGCTCTGAAATGGTTTGTGTGTTTGAAGCCATATATGGGTGAAAGTAGCCATTTCAACAGGAAGTAAAAAAAAAATAAGGAAAACTTTTTGCACACAACAGAAAAATGCTTACACTTTCATCCGTGAAAAGGTGTTCAAATTCCCAAGGCATGCTGAATGAGACTCCAGGTAGGTTTTAAATTTGCTTTTATAAAACTTATTTGAAATGCTTCACTAACTTTCAGGGTGGAATCAGGAAATGTTGCTTCCACTAATTATTATTTAACAGTTGGCTAGCATTTCCCTTCTGTATGTGTGCTCCTTCTCATAACTAAAAACTAGTGAACATTTAATTGAATTTTGATGATAATCTTAATAGCATCATCGTACATTTATTCCTTAAAGCAATTTCATGTTTGCAAATTGCTTTTGCATTCCTTTTAGCTAGTTACATAACTTACTTTGCTCAAAGAGTAAAATTAAATTCCTACGAATATAATGTGTTTTTGATGCTTCAGTGTAAATACAAATATGTCAAGGAACGCACGGAAATGATCTCATTTCAAGAGGGGTTCCTCAGTGCTCGTCACCAAGTGTCTCTCTATGGCATTTCTGTTGGAACACATGCAGCCGTCCTCACAGGTCTAGGAGTGGCCTTGAGATTAAGTTCTAGAATATGGCATAACTAATGAGAACTTCCTACATAGCACAGGGAACTCTGGCCAATGCTCTGTGGTGACAAACAGGGGTGTATTTATGTGTGTAGCTGACTCAGTTTGCTGTACAGCAGAAACTAACATCACATTGTAAAACAACCATGCTCCAATAACAGAAATTTTTAATAATAAAAATAAATAAAATATGGCATTTCCTGGCATGCGGTCAGTTGAGTCAATCATCTAAACTCTCATCCGCTGACATCCTTGACTGTCAGGCCTGGAGCTGGTTAGACTCCAGAAGCGGTTCCAAACTTGGTGTTCAAGGAGGGGTCCCTGCTGTTTAATGGTCACCCTGAAGGGCTGGTCAATTTCCACTGTGGAAGAGCAGCTAAGGGAAGCCCCTCAAGCAGGTGCTCTCTTTATCGGAAACTCTTTATAAGAAAATCCTAAAGTCGGACAGCCATCAAGGAACAGTCCAATCTGAGTAACCTCAGAATGCTAAACTGGGTGAAGAATGGCTCTGCAAGAGAGTTGCTGTTATTCTTACTGTTAAAAAATAAAAATTATCTTTCTACAGGGCTTGTGTTCTGGCTCAGCCTCCAGACAGCCAGTGGACCTACAGGGGCTGGAGTGGGGGGTGGGAAGGTGAAGAGGCGGCTGTGAGTTGGGAAGTTGCATTTCAGGGAGAGCCAGGTTTCACAGTCTAGGTGTGCGTAGGGCTATGCCATACAGCACCCAGCTGTCGTCCATGCCATCAGTTTAGTCAAAATATTGCAGGGTCATCTGTTTGGAGGCACCCCAGGTAGAAGAGAGAGAGGTGGACTTTGGGCATTTAGGAGTGTTTCCCTAACCCACTCAGCAACCTTTCCCTTAGAAGATCAATCCCCTGCCCCCTCGGAAATGCCTCCAGGGCTACAGTTCTGATAACATCAGGAGGCCTGAGGATGTTTTGAGGACTTTAATCTCCAACCTGTGTCCTCTGCCCACACCTGCTGTCTTTACCTAGAGTCAGGAGAAGGGCCTTAGGCTAGTCTAGTCTGAAGCCACCTGGCTCCCCAACCTCTTTTCTCTGGAGGGTCCTCCACTAGTCCACTCTCTGCTGACCCTTTCCCCAGTTGTGTCGACTGTGGCTACCAGGACAGTCTACCTCCAAAGATCATGCTCCCCTGGGCCCCCAGCGCACCTTCTAATTAAACCACTTCTCCTGCTTGGAGCATCCAAGATGGTGGCAGGTCAAGTGGCTGGTGAGGTCTGTCTTGGGTAAAATGTACAACTTACAGGACAGAAAACCTCCTTATTAACAAAAGAGAAATTTCCCTCATATTCTTTAATTCTACAAGAGGCAGGGCCTTTAAACATTTTTCTGAGAATTGGAGTTTTTCTTTTATTCCTGCTTAAAATGAAAAAAAATTGAGATATAATGATCATATATACTCTATTATATATTAGTTACATGTGTACAACATTACAATTCAATACATGTATATACTGTGAAATGATGGCTGCAATTAAGTCTAGTTAATATCTGTCACCATCCATAGCTACAAAATTTTTTTTTCATGCGATGAGAGCTCTTAAACTCTACTTTCTAAGCAACTGTCAAATACACATTGCAGTATTGTTAACCATAGTTACCATGATGCATATTACGTGTGTAATACAGTAAGGAGTTTTACTCCTTAATGTAGAAATAAGCGGTTTTGAAATTTGAGTCACGAAGCGATCAGTTTGGACCTTCTTAGTAGATATGTAGTATATACTTTCAAAAGCAGTGCTGACTTATGAATAATGCTTGTGAGAATTAACAGAGTACAGTATAACCTCATCAATTTTTCCACCTGGAGAGGAAAGACAAAAATCGATCACACTGACCCATCAGCAGACACGACCTGGGCGTTTTTGAATGAGTGAAAACTGCAGATCCCAAAGGGCCCCTGAGCACCTGCGAGGCCGTGGAGATTGTGCTGGTAAACACTGCAGCCCTCAGGTGCTGTTCACTGGGCCATTGTGCAGATGGCTATCAGGGGATCCAAATACCATCTTCCTCTCCATCAGGGCTTTGTGTTCGCTTTATTGACGCACGTCCCATATCACCATAGTAACACTGCTCATTCCTGCCATAATTCCCCTCCAAGATAGTATGGTACTTCAGGAGGGCCGAACAGAATCCATCGGGACTCAGGTTGGGACATGAGAAGGCACCCCTCCCCCAAATTCTGTCAGGCTGAGACTCTACTCCATAGGATATAGTACTTCATATTCCTCACATATATTGCTGTCCTTTATGATAAATATATTTTAGACATTAGTTAAAAAAAAAAAACAAACAACCTTTTCCCTAGATCTGAAACTTACAGGTATAAGAGCTAACATTTCTTTCCATTTTTAGTTAAGCCCTAAATGTTTCTGAGCTCTTCATTTCCAGAATGGGCACAAGGTTGATACAAAACCCAAAGACGGATTCTCCAGGACCCCTGTTCTATGGCTTTGATGTGCTTACCTGTGGTTTGGACCCATGACTAAGCTCTCTCCTCCCCCAACTCACACTGAGTGTTTCCCGGCGGTCAGCGTGTTCCTTGTAGATGGCGTTGATTTCATAAACACTCATAATCCACCATGCTGGGTTCCCTTTCAGTGACCATTCATCATCCTTCTTGGATTAGAACGTGTATCAAAATAACTCTCCCAAAGATACCTACCTCTGCCACTATCTCTCATAATTCACATGGAACCGCCAGAAAATACTGTGCGGGCGGCTAAAGGACATGTGTTCGCATGTCCTGCATGGGGCAGAGGTTTCCTTTCTGGTTTGTGGCCCTGACTTCTCCTTCCATAGCCGGCCACCCTGTCCGTCCTCCCACATCCATCTCCTGTGCTGCCTCCATCTGACCATTATGTCTCCACTCCAGGTTTTAAGCAATTGAAAGGTGCACACCGCAGTGTTCATTAAGTCACAGCTTCCCTAGGATTGGGTAGAGACATACTCTGTTGGCACTAAATGACATTCTCACCTTGTCTGGTGTGGTTCCTTGGTATGTGAGGGAAACCAAGAGCTTAACTAATGAAATTTGGTCAGTCTCTAAATCACATAGCTGGTAACTTTCAAAGCCAGAATTCAGGTCTAAGTTGAGTTGACTCCCCAGTCTGGGAGGCTAATGTCATGTCTCGTCCCTGACATTTTCCTACCCCCAGGACACATCCGGAAGTGCCTGCTGCTCCCGCATGGAGACGGGGGCCATTTGCCCTTCGTGGTTGTGCAGAATCCACCCGCTTGATTTCGTTCCGTTAACTAGACTCACGGAGCACTTAAAACACTATCATGATATTCACTTTCTACATGAGGAGCATCACAGGCTTCCGAATGTGAATGTTCTCCAGTACTCTAGAGGAAGTGAAATCCACCAGTCTTTCTGAATATGGCTTTAGGTCCACACTTTAGGCATCCCCGGGGATCCTCTGATACCTTCTTCACAGTGACATCCTATCTTCTTCTGCCTGACAGTCGTCTCGTGTATAACAAGTGAACAGAAGACTTCCCTTTGTTTCCCCTTCTGGCTCTGCAAAGATACAGAGCGGGGAAAGGGGACTATTTTACAGTACTGATGAATTTGGTTTTTAATCTGTGCTTCCTCTCTTGGGTGTAGTGCGGATCACATGGTGAAACTGGCACATCTGTGTGAGTGTCGTGAGCCTCTGTAGGCAAGCCATCTCAGAAGGCTGAGGTGACTGAGTTTACTATTACACCTTCAGAAGCGGATTGCCCCAACTGTCACCCTTGGGATAGAGAGGAGAGCTCCCCATCCCACATATGACAAGTCACTCTGACCCTGATGTGTGGCTGTGGAATTAAACCTGGGTCAGGCTGTCACTTCCTAGTAACAGCACTTCATTCACTGCCTTTACTTTTATCCCCCCATCCTCTATTCCTAGGATCCTGTAAAAGATGTCTAGGAGTTGGATACTCCAGCACCCTCCCCAGGGCTCTGGAATCACCTCGGGTCAAGGAGCTCCCTTCCTGTGCTCCTGGGTGTGCAGTGTTCTTGCCTGGAGAATCCCAGGGACGGGGGAGCCTGGTGGGCTGCCATCTATGGGGTCGCACAGAGTCGGACACGACTGAAGCGACTTAGCAGCAGCAGCAGCAGCAGCGCATCACTGCTGCTGTATGCAGGTTATTACCACCTGTAGCTACTTTTCCTGGTGACTTTGCAGGCCAGGACTTGGGATGGGCTCAAGCATGCAGTTCCCACATGGGGCCCCTCATGCCATTGCAGCTGGACCTTGTCCAGAGCTGCTGTCACCCGAAGGCTGCCTGGGCTGGAGGGTGGTGTGCCTTGGTGCTGCTGGCTATGAGCTTGGCCGAGATACCACCTGGAGTGCCAGCAGGTGACCCCCATGATGTCAGACTCTGCGGAGCTGGATGTACAAGCATCCTGAGAGAACTACATCTGGGTGCACAGCCTTCCCTGACCACACTTCAAGAGCACCAAGGCTTCACGTTCACCATAAGCTGTAGTTGAAGCTGACGCACCTCCAACCAGAGTCAATGGGGAGGGACATAGGCCCTACCCCACGAAGGGAGAAAACCCAAAACATGAGGTGCCGTTTGTCATCTGTGTTATGCTCGTCCCTAATTCAATCACGCATTTTTGGGAGCAAGTTGACATTGGGTCCTTCGTGCTCTCACCGGCCTGCTTAGAAATGACACAGTGCAACATGGAGGCATTTTGCTCAAAGAAGAGCAACACAGCAGTATCTTGATGTGACAAGCATGTCAGACTGGGGGTCAATATTTGCTGATCACAATTAGATTTTGTGTAGCATATTTCTGACTGCACATATAAATAGATTAGCTATGTAGAAGGTTCTAATGGTGCTCTAGCCTCATTTTCTGTGGAGATATAACCTTGGAAGTGGAACCTGCCAGCCCTACATGTCTTCTGATACATCCATTTAAGACTGTTCTCGCCCTGAGGCTCACTTATTTGTCCAGTTCTAGACTTGGGTTCTGAGGAAGGAGGCAGTTGTTCGCCTGCTCTCTGTTCTCCATCGCCAAGGAAGGAAAGAGCTGGGCGTCTGAACTCCACCAGCCCAGAGCGCTTCACTCGATGCTTCTTGCTAAGAAGCGCATGCTTGTGGCTGCGTCTAGAGAATCTTGTTTTCCAGGAAGCTCGTGAGAAAAACAACAGAGCTAAAGTAAGCCCAGGGGAAAATGCATTTGGGGCAGGCTTCTGACCCAGGAGAAGGGTTCATCTGTGTTTGTATTAAGCACGGCCCCACCCCCAAGCCAAGCTTCCTAAGCGGAAGGTAGACAAGCAGGCTGAGGCCACGTGACATCATTTTCCATCCTGGATGCTCCTCCCTATCTCAGTGCAGGAATGAGTCCAAATGAACCCAACAGAAACCTGGACCTGCACACAGGGGACTTCACTGTTTACTGTCCCCATTTGTCTGTGACCTCAAAGGTTCAGGACATAAAGGGTGACTGCTCCCCATCAAAATCAGTGGACCCATCTGTAAACACACAGCAAGGTAACAGATTCCACTGCTCAGTAAAAGAACACGGCTCAAGGGACACTTCCATTGGCTGGGGAAATAGCCAGCCTTCTTGGGGAAGTTACACTCGTGACCATATCACTCGTACTCCTACGTAGGAGCGTGGCTGAAGTGTGTCCACATTCTTGTCTTTTGCTCTTGCTTATGAACTTCTTCACAAGTAGGTCTGAAGTCCCTCTTCAAGCTTTCCTATCCTTAGGGGAAATATACACTACAGCTCACTAGGAGCGCTTAAAAATATTTACTTCCTATCCCACAACTCAATTTGTAGAAAGTAGCAAAGACTGTGCAGGGTTGGTTGTCTTGAGAAGGTTCATTGAATGAAAGTGTGATACAAGGTGAGAGAAAGCTGTACAATAGAAGGTAAACAACGCAGGTTCAGTTCATATTCTGCTTGTCAACCCACTGCCTTAAGGTTGATCAGGAAGGCTGTGGGGGTCATTACTAATACATCTATTTTAAAGTTGAAGTATAGTTGATTTACAGTGTTTCAGGTGTATAGCATGGTGATCTAGTTGTGTGTATTATATATGTTACGTGTATATAATATATAGGTTATTATGAAAGTGAAAGTGAAATTTGCTCAGTCATGTCCAGCTCTTTGCTACCACATGGACTATAGCCTGCTAGGCTCCTTTTGCCCATGGAATTCTCCAGACAAGAATACTGGGTTGTCATTCCCTTCTCCAGGGGATCTTCCTGGCCCAGGGATTGAACCCCGGTCTCCCTCATTGCAGGTGGATTCTTTACCAGCTGGGCCACCAGGGAAGCCCTTGTATGTGTTATTATATATATACATATATTATAAATATATATATAAATTATATATATAAATGCCACAATGGGGACTTTGGTAAGCAAAAATTTTACAATAAGCTTTCAATAAATAAGATAAAAATGTTTTTCTCATGACTAATCTTCGGACATTCTCCAAGAACATGTTCAGATAGTGTAACATGTGGATGCTGACATGATGTTTTTGTAAATTAACTTCCTTTTGGAAGGAAGACACAGAATCAGGATGTACCCACACAGTTGAGCTTTAGTCATAGGACCAATGATTTCATGCTCATGTGCAGATAATTTACTGCAGCACTTTTTATTCTAAAGCAGGATATCACCTTAGACTATTTTGAAAGATGGCATTCTGCAATTTTGTGGTGTCTTCGGCATCTATTGCACTTTACAGAAAAAGATGCATTTGTTTCAAGAATTCTGCTAAAAGTATCTAAGGATGGCACCTTTTCCAAGGAATACATGTATGTCATCCAGATGTAAGCTTAGGAGGGTAGCCTGTCTGTTTTCTATGATGGTGCAGTCAAAGGTGGTAGAGATGTCAGCTGTTTACATTAAATGAAAATACATGAGTCTTTTCCATCCCAAACAAACAAAAAAAATCACACTCTTTTTTTCTGAAATCATCAGAAGTTATTGGAAAACATGTGAAGTTAACTGAATTCTTTGTTCATTTCATTTTCTCCCTCAAATAGCAACTCTGTCCCCTGATCTACATTTGGTGAGTTAAACACAGTATTTAGTGTGAATTAAAATCTACAAGGCCCTTAATCGTGGCATCTTTAAGACTGAACCGTGGAAAAGAATACTATTTCTGTCAGGAATGACATTATTGCTACTACCTTCTCCGTTTGTCCCACTCTGTCCCTCCCCCACTGAGTCCACAAGCCCATGCTCTACATCCGGGTCTCCATTCCTTCCCTGTATTGAATTCATCAATGCAACCTTTTAGATTCCATTTATATGTGTTAATAAATGATATTTATTCTCCTCTTTCTGACTTACTTCGTTCTGTATAAATCACGTGTGAAGTGGACGCCTGCTGAGAGGTGGCTGTGTAACACAGGAAGTCTAGTCTGACACTCTATGATGGCTAGAGGAGTGGGATTGGGGAAGAGAAGGGTGCTCAAGAGAGAGGGGTTATATGTACAGTTATGGCTGATTATACATATATATATATCAGGCTTCCCCAGTGGCTCAGGTAGTAAAGAATCTACCTGCAATACCAGAGACTTGGGTTTAACCCCTGAATCAGGAAGATTCCTTGGAGAAGGAAATGGCTGCCCTCTCCAGCATTCTTGTCTGGAGAATCCCATGGACAGAGGACCCTGATGGGCTACAGTCCACGCGTCACAAAGAATTGGACATGACTGAGCGATTAACACTTTCACTTTCATACATACATCATTTATGGCTGATAAAGACCCTGGTGCTGGGAAAGATTAAAGGCAGGAGGAGAAGGGGACAACAGAGGATGAGAAGGTTGGATGGCATCACCAAATCAATGGACATGAGTTTGAGCAAGGTTTGGAAGTTGGTGATGGACAGGGAGGCCTGGTGTGCTGCAGTGCATGGGGTCGCAAAGATTTGGACACGACTGAGAGACTGAACAATGACAAATGACTGATTTGCACTGTTGTATGGGAGAAACCAACATAATATTGTAAAAATTAAAGAGAAAAAAGAATAACGTTATGTTGTAGGAAGCACATGAAACATGATGTGACTTCTCTCCCTAAGGACACTGTTTCTTTAGCTAGCTCTTTTGTTTAAGGAGGAATAAAGCGGAACACTTTCGTTTTGGTTTCTGGGAAATTCGGCTATTCTTCCCTCCTGTTTATCAACAAGATGAGTAAGTGCTATCAGCCACACTGATTAGATACTTGGCAAATGTGCCTAAGACCAGCCCCAGCTATGTCCCATGATCTTCAAAGAGAAAGAAGACCTGGATGAAAAACAACATAGACTGGGAATAAGATGCTGCCATAGAATTGAAGGAGAGAGTAGGTGACAATGGAGAGTCTTAACGGATACTGAGAATTATCTTTTGCCTGTAACCCGTCTGATTTCCACTGATACTAACTTATTTTATGAAAGGAAAGGAAAAGCCTGTAGTTCTTGTCCATATATTCCCTTGTTCTAGGTGTGGCATTAAGGTTTGTGGGAATGAAAGTGAAATGTTGGAATACAATGATCAGGGTGCTTTCAAGCACTTTATATCACTGACATTCCCAAGCCCAGTGTGGCCTTTGTAGAGATATCAATGTCTCTTAAAACAGAAGAAGACTCAGAACTGGATGAAATGTAATAACTTCCTTGGGGAGCCACTTGGCTAGTGAAGTACAGATTTGAGGGTTAGAGCTAGTCAGTATGCTAATTCTCTCTTCTCTAAGTGGCATAGGAAACAAATAACTTTTAAAGTGTATATTCTGCTTGTTTCTATGCAGTATCAGAAAAAGAGGCAATTGCCTTTTCACTTTGGTATATTAAGAATGAAACATTTGAAATGCATGCTTAAAAAATGAAATATATACTTAGTATGATTATCTCACATGGTGGATCTCAGTGACTATGAATCTGTAGTATTCCTGGGATCCAAGTCACAATTTTAGATGCTTAGATATTCTACATAAGAACAATATCCAGAGTAGTCATCTAGTATGTTTAGGTTTTTTTCAATCAATTTTACTACTCTGAACACCATTACCAAAACAACTTTACTGTTTTGCTAAGGTGAAGAAGTCTTCAGAATGAGTAAAATACTGCTCTGTGGTTCTCATGACCTCCCCACAAGTCTATTTTCACTTGAAAACTCAATCTCTTAGAAGAGATTTTGTCTAAAATCTCTTCTGAGAGAAGAGATATTTTGTTGATCATTTTTGTTTGACTTTTTGTTGTTTAGGTCCAAGTTGAGCCTTTCTTTGGATAACAGTTGTCTGGTAGATGTGGCAGCTGAGTTTTCTTTATGGAAAAAAGTTTTAGTTCAGAAAAAATATTAAGTGAAAGACATATACAAACAACATAGATATATGGGTTTGCTATAAGTCATATAGACACAAAGCATTTTCCTGTGTTGTTTCTGGGCTGGAAATATTGCCTGATTGGTATTGGAACCCCAAGCAAAAAAAAAAAAAAAAAAAAGGATTTTTTTTTTAAGGAAACTCCATATTATTCTCCACAGTGGCCGTATCAATTTGCATTTCCACCAACAGTGTAGGAGGGTCCCCTTTTCTCCAAGCCCTCTCCACCATTTATTGTTTGTAGATTTTTTAATGATGGCCATTCTGACTGGTGTGAGGTGTTATCTCATTGTAGTTTTGATTTGCATTTCTCTAATAATTAGTGATACCGAGCATCTTCCTGCGTGCCTCTTGGCCATCTGTATGAAAAGCCTATTGAGGTTTCTGGCCAGGTTTTGATTAGGTTATTTGTGTCTTTTTTTTTTTTTTTTTAATATTGAGCTGCATGAGCTGTTTGAATATTTTGTAGATTAATCCCTTGTTAGCTGCTTCATTTGCAAATATTTTTTTCCCATTCTGAAGGTTGACTTTTTGTCTTGTTTTATGGTTTCCTTTACTATGTAAAAGCTAAAAAGCATTTAAAAAAATAACTAGAGAGGGAAGTCTGACTGTGAGTACACCTGTATTTAGGGTCAACAGTTACGGGTCAGCAGAGGCTTGAATGGTGTGTCCAGAGCCTCAGGGGCAGAATGTACCAGCAGAGGTTATGGGGAAGACTCTGCTCTGAAAATAAGAAACTGGTTACTTGGAGGAGAGATAAGGTTGTAGATTGTGAGGTATGAGATGATGAGAAACCTTGGAATTTAGCCTGAGCACTGGAAGAGCAGCAAACTTCTATCTTCAGGCTACATCAGGACAGCACAGTTTCACCTTAAATAAAGTGGATAAAACCAAGTGGATATTGGAGAAAACCTGCAAATTGGAACAGCCTTCCAGAAGGAGCTGAACAAACTGTCCCAACTCCCTGGTCTTCCAAAGAGAAGAGTACACTTGATGGGGGGGGGGGGGGGGGGCACCTAAAACACTTAAAAGCTAAGAACAGAATAATTTAATGATAGGAAAACTACACTGAGTCGGTGACATCTGAAGTACCTAGATTTATGTAAATGGTCTTGTCAACAGGTTTTCACAGGGTGCTGAGGTCCCAAACCATCAGCAAGGGTCAGCCTGCCCTGGAGCCCCTGGTATCACAGATCTTATGGAAAATCAGGAAAACCCCTCAGGCCCCCCGAGGACAGGTCCTGCCCCAACAGGATCCTGAAAAATAAGGGAAAGAATGTTTGGAACTGGCTGCGATTTTGAGGACAATAATGAGGAAGAGGACAAAGGGGCGTTTCCAGAATGTTCTCTTGAGATGGCTGCAGGAGGAGCACCCTCTCATTCCACCCTTCGCTGTCCCAGTGCATGCGCACACATGCACACACACACACACACACACACACACACAAACACAGACGCTGTCCCTCCATCCGCCCTGGTGGATGGGACAGTGTCACAGGAGAGGCTGGCCAGTGGCTGTGCTGGAGAAGCTGGGTTCACTGGGCACTTGGTAGGGGGCATGGGGGGCTGCCCTGGGAAGCAGTGTGGGCAGAAGCTACAGTCCTCTGTCTTGCAAAGGAGAGGCTCTGTGTGCCCCTGGAGGAGGTGGCCTCAGGGATGCGGCCTCTCCTGTGGGAGGAGAGTGCCAGCCCGCCCTGTGTCAGGTCACAGCCTCCTAACTGATCATCCTTGGCTCTGTGGCTCCAGATGGATTCCTGTAGAATCTGGGCAGGTTTCCAGGAGTCTGGGCCAGAGGAGACCTGGGGGCCGGGCTCGCAAGTATCTTTATCTGATGCCCGAGCCCGGCTCCTCATGCCTGCCCAGGGTTGCCTCGCTGCTGGTCCGACACGCCGGCCCGGGGTCTTCGTCCAGACCCTGACCAGTGGTCCTCCCACCTGGGGTGGGGCCTGAGTGAGCCTTGGCTGGAGTGTGGGGAGGGGAGATGGAAGGAGAGGCTGCCCCCACCTAGACCCAGAAAACAATTCACATGTCTGTGTGTGCGTGTGTATATGTGTATATATGTGTGTCTGTGTGTTTGTGTGTGCCCATAGGTATGTGTATCTCTGTGTGTACATGCATGTGTATGTGAGTGCATGTGTGTATATCTATGCATGTGTGTGTCTGTGTAGGAGTATATATGTATCTATGTGTGCATTTGTGTGTATATGTCTCTGTGTATATGTCTACACACGTGTATTTGTCTATGTGTGTGTGAGTGTGTGTCTATGTGTGCCCATATATATATGTATCTGTATCTATGTGTGCATGTGAGTGTGTGTGTGTAAGCACACAGGGCAGGGGAGGAGGTACAGGCTGGAGCGAGGTTATGCGGTTTGCTGCCTGAGTACTGGTATGTTCCCAGCAAACACACAGACACACACTCTGCATACTGGCCACAAAGCTCTCTGACCCTCCAGGGTATCTGCCCCACCTTGTGTTTCAGCACAAACAAGTGAAAGCTGGGCCCACTCAGGGCCCATGGGCACAGATTTTCCCATGGCATAAAGATCCACCACTTTGACTAAAGAATGAGTTCGTGAACCTTTGCAAAACCTGTTCTGAAATGACTTCAAAAACAGTTAACAGGCACAGCTGGAAAGGATGCACTTTATGCCTCAACAAAGTGCTTCAAGGCAGACACTGCTCTCAGCGCTCCGACGTCAGGACGCTCCCCACACCCTGGTCCATTTCTTTTATTACTGCTGAGTCTTTTGGCCTTGTATTTAATGACATACACTTTTTTCTGTACTAGTGTTCAGTTCCTTTTAAATCGCAATCAGAATGGAAACTGAAATGAGGAAAAACAGAAGGACTTCAGCATTAGCCCCGTAAGCCCTTCAGAGACACCATCCAACTCTGAGCATTGTTATCAAGAAACAAGACAAGAGTTTCTGTTTGCACAACCTAGCATCAAAGGCTGTTTTGATTTTTTTAGTTTCTATATAAAGTCCTAGGATAAATGTATATAGGTTTTTAAAGGAGTAGATCTTGTGTGACACATAACTTCTCTAAGCCTGTTTCCTTTAATTAAAATGTGAATATAATCCAGACTTACAGACCACACACACTGTCTCGCACAGTGCCTAAAACACAGTAACCATCCAATACAGTGAGTAGTTGGTGAATGGGCAGGGAAGCCTGGCGTGCTGCAGTCCTTGGGATCGCAAAGAGTTGGACACAACTGAGCGACTGAACTGACTGACTGAGGGCAAAACAGGGCTTCAGAAAATGCTGAAACTTATGTGACAAATGAAGCAAAGAGGTTTTTTTTTTTAACAACAACAACAACAACAGTATGAAGGCATTCAGACAGGCTGGCCAAACAGCATCGTTTAATCACCAACATCCAGATCTGGATTTTAATTTCAGCTGTTTTGAAAAACGCTAATATGCCAATTATTTGGTTTTCTTTCATTGACTCAAATAAACATCTAAGCCAACTAACAGAGGATTCCAGCACACAGGTCCCAACACATTAGGAAAGTAAACAGCACATTCGTTAGAAATTCTGTCCTGTGGCTAGAGCACAGAAGGTTCTGTTGGCGAAAAGACACTGATGGCAGTTTGTGAGTCAAACATGAAGATGGCAGAATGTGCAAATCAGGTCATCAACGTTTTCAATGGAAAGACTAGATTTTAATCTGTTTTCTAAAAGACTGAGGTGTATTCAAAACGTGTGCAACAGAAATAACTTTCCTCATAAAAGGAAAGCTTTTTCCATAAGATGCATACAAAATGTATAAGCAATTCTATTTAAAATTGTATCCATAGAGGTTTTATTTGCATTCTAAACAAGGGTTTGAAGATAGGCTATTTATAGTGTTATGTACCTGGAATTTGAGCTGATTTTAATGCTATTCCTGGGCTTTGGTGACAGGAGATGATGGTGTGTGTGTGGGTTGGTGGGGGGTGGGGTGCAGTGGGGCAAAGCAACATTAATGGAAAAAATGTACAGCTCTATTTTTTCCCCATTTATTTGGAAAGATAAGCTCTATATTGTACTGCAAAAGTGATTATTCTGCTTGAGATCAGGTTTCTTCTGGGAAGTTAATTCAATTGCACTTCTGTTATGTCCACACCAACATGATTTAGCTGTAACATGACACATATGGAAAACAGAGGCTGTGGTTAAGGTATCAGACTTGGGAAGTAGAAGGAGCGAATTCCTTATTTTTCTATGAAGCCTCAACCTTTTCTGAATAGTATTGAACTTTGCATTATGAAATGCCTTCGGTGTTTGGCTTCTATATGGAGAAGTACTTTGGCTACAAGAGTGATTTCTTTGAATTCGTGAAGAGGGACACCAGCATCCTATCAGTCTTGTGACTGAGGTCTGTACCCCTCCACATCAGGAAGTGCAATTTTGTCTTATTGGGTCCTAATGTACTGCCGTGAATTTATGTACCTGCAGAAAGAGTTCAGATGATGATAAAAGTAAAGCTCCTGTTTGCCCTTATCGCCAATTGCACCTGAATTGAACCTGTGCTTTGGGAGAAACTGATTGGAGCAGCCTCAGTGTTCTTGTGTGGGTCTGAAAAGTCTTGCAGGTCACAGGACCCTGACACTTAGCTCTGTTCAGCAACATTTACTGTGGACTTGCTAGCAACTGCCTGAGCAATGGGTACCTAAAAACGTGTTTTGTTTTTTTTTTTCTCTTTCTCGATTTTTTTCTTTTACTGAAGTATAGTTGATTTACACTGTTGTGTTCGTTTCTGTTAATTCCCACCATATCTGCTGTAACAGCAAAATGTTTCAATTATACATATACATGCATATTGTTTTCCATCCTGGATTATCCTGGGATATCAAATATTGTTCTCTGTGCAATAGAACAAGACCTTGTTGTTTATCCATTCTGTGTATAATAGTTTGCATCTGCTAAGCCCACCTCCCTCTGCATCCCTTCCCCAACCCTGCCCCTTCTTGGCAACCGTAAGTCTGGGGAACACATTTTTAATTAAAGTAAAATGATGGTATAGCCAATTTCCTCAGAAATAAGGGAAGGAAGAAGCTTTATTTATAACAATGTGGTGATCGTGCTTACATTTTCTTAACTTTCACATAAACTTGTCATTTCCCACACCATCACTCTGTAAGGATGCTGATGTATTTAACTCTCATTTCATGAATGAAGGATGGGATGCTTAGACTTTAGCATTCTGTGGTTAGAGTCTTTAGGAGGAAGACAACAACCCAAGTGTTGTGCCTTCTTGTTCAGTGCTTTCACCTGATTAAATATTCACATCTCATGCAATGAAAGAGATGGAAATTGTTTTACCGGTGGCCACATGGATGAGAATGCAGCTTAAGGTCATAGCTATCACCCATCACTAAAGTAGAAAATTCCTTCTGCTGGGATTTTTCTTCTCTAGAGGCCAGATGCTATTGTAGAGCCTGGGGTCTGTTTTATGGGTTTTATTTGTTTTTTTTTAAGCTGCTTATCAAAGTATAAAGCATCATTTGAAATCAATGGAAATATATATATATATATATATATATATATATATTTTTTTTTTTTTTTTTTCTGAAGACAGTGGCTGGCTGGTTCTGAGGAAGAGAATGAGAATCTTTACAGAGGCAGAAGAATAAAGGCTTATAAATGGAAGAGCAGAGGTGAGCAGGACAGTCAGGGAGATATTCACACCCTGTGCCAACAGACAGGATGGTCCTGGAGAGTTGACTATGGAAAGGCTCTTGGGGGGATCTCTGTCCTGCAGGGCAGACACCTGCCTTCTCTGGGGTGAGTGCAGCCTCCCCAGGGCAGGACCCAAGATGGGGCTGGTGGGGGTGCTCAGATATCCCAACTCTGGCTCAGATTAGTTCCAAAGCATACCAGGCCACCCCTTGTATGAAAGAGGATGCTATCAGGGGAACTTTCTGAAACACTACCATGTGTCCCATACCTTTCCAGGTTTAACTGCAGTGTCTAATTGAGAGTAATGCCCAGATCCTGAGGTCTGCAGACAGGCTGTCCAGGGGGAAGTGGTATTTCAGCCGGCAGTAGTGGCTCAATCGAGGGTTCAAGATTTAATCCATCCAAACTCTGGTTTCCAACTTAAAATGAGGAGGGTAGGGACAGCTCCCTGCCAGGGCTACTGTGAAAACAAAAGGGGACAATCCATGTGATGCATAGGTGCTTACTGTTAGCTGCTTCTGTTCCGAATGTCCTTGTATCAGTGGATCATCTTTGATGGGAGGAGCTGAGTGCTAAAGCATCTTCAGTCCAGAGTTGACTGTCTCAGAGGACGTGCTTCCACTTTAGCCTGGTGGGAGAGGACCTGGGTTGGATGGAGCCCCCCGCTTTGGTGATGGAGGATAGTTTTCAGAGAGCTGTTGAAGTGAACCAGGAACACTTGAGGTTGGCAGGTAGACTTCATGCTGTGGGAACACAGAGGAGAGAGGTTTTGAGAATGGCTGAAGGCACACGATTTTGAATTCTACTTACGTCTCCTCTGCCACTCTGGACCCCTCTGTGTGAAATGTGCGCCCGAGACGCTGAGCAGAAAGCTGGGCTCTAGCTCTTTGGTTTGAGGCGGAGAAGGTTTTGATGCTGGTTCTGTTCCCCCATTATACTCTCAGCCCCATGGGGAAGGACCAAGCTTGTTCCCATTGTATCTGCACACCAAGGACAGTGCTGGTTCGGCTACAGGCTCTTCAGTCTTCTCGCTACTATAAAGACAGTTTTCTAGAGTCATACCTTTGGACCTTGACCAAGTCCAAAAATATTTGTTTAGGATTCAAGGTGCAGATTAACAAAAAAGTGAGATCCCCAGTGGGATAATCATCAAATCTGTTATAGGTTAGAGCCATTGATTTCTGTAAACTAGATTGCACTCTCTTGGAGGGAAGTGATTGGGTTTATTCATCTTTGTTTCATCAAAGTGCTTGTCACACACAGTGCTTTTCCATACGGATCTTTAAACAACCTTCCCGCTATGAGATTAAATTTGACCTATTAATGAGAAACAGAGTTGATGGTCTTTGAAGAAAACGAAGATCGAAAGTTTAAGAAGACCTGACTGAGGCACAGAATGACAAAATAATTGGTATATTTAGTCAAAAGTTTTCAGCATTATGTGGACAAAACAGTAAAAATTGCCTTAATTCTGTACGTAGTTGGTTGAATTAATCACACTACTTAGAATTAAATGCACTGTTTTTTGTTTTTCATTTTAATTCCAATGAATGAAACTTCAATGAAAAAAAAAAGAGAAACTTTAATGAGCCAAACCTGTCTTAAAAATATATGACTTTTGGTTGAAAATTGCCCATGATATGGACATTACTCCTCCTCCTATGGATTTTCCTTTTGTGAATGTTTTATCTACTTAATAAAATTTTATTGTGTGAAAATGCATACATGAGAATTGAATCTTTGTTGTTTATTCTAATATGTGATACATTTGTAAAACTGAATTTGTAAATTTGTTCAAATTAATAATTAAGACATTTTCAGTTATTCATTAAATCTCTTAATAAATGCCTACATTTATTAACTCCATTGATAAATGTTAATAGCCCTATAAATACACTCACCTATTGTGTAATATTAGGTCATTTTTCATGTTAATTTCTCTGAGAGATTTGAAAATACCTTTGACTCAATTGTAATCCTTTAAAGTCTGAGGAGAATCAAGTTTAAGCAAAAAATTCCCTCATCCTTGCTCCAGTACATACGATATATGGAATTTAAAAAGTTTTTTAAATTTTATGTTGGACTACAGTTGATTTACAAAGTCATGTTAGTTTCAGGTGTACAACGGAGTGATTCACTTATACATATACATATATCTGTTGTTTTTCAAATTCTTTTCCTATTTAGGTTATTATAGAATATTGAGCAGAGTTCCCTGTGCTATATGGTAGGTCTTTGTGGGTTTTTTTTTTTTTTTTCTTTTTTTAAACCAAACTACTTTCTGATTTTTCAAGTCAATTTTTTTGGAGATTGATCAGTTAAAAATCATAATTTTTCACCCCAATGAAGCTAGTCACTTCTCAGTCAACTGCTTGTCAAAGGCAGGCTGGTTTATGGACCCTTGGCTGTGCTGATTTTGCAAATAGCTGCCCTCGGCAGAGGAGCTGGAGACGATAGAGCAGAGGTGAGCTGTTAGCAGAAGATGCACTCAGAGGCTCACTGCTGTCTTCCCAGGATTTGCCTGCCGGAACTATTGCAGTCTGGCTCAGTTTTACTGTTACAGCTTCATACCTTTTATTTATTTATTTATTTTTATAGTTTTTTATTTTTTTAATTTTAAAATCTTTAATTCTTACATGTGTTCCCAAACATGAACCCCCCTCCCACCTCCCTCCCCATAACATCTCTGTGGGTCATCCCCATGCACCAGCCCCAAGCATGCTGTATCCTGCGTCAGACATAGACTAGCGATTCAATTCTTACATGATAAATACATGATAGAATGCCATTCTCCCAAATCATCCCACCCTCTCCCTCTCCCTCTTTTAAAAGCACTGTGAAGCTGGTTAAAACATGAAGCGGCTGGGCAGCCCCTGGGGCAAATTACTGATGTAGAAGTTACTGATACTTCTTGAGCATCTTAATGAGTTTAGCATATTTGGCAATCCCACTAGGTTCTTAAAGAGTGTGTGACTTACAGTCTTTTAAATCTACCTCAGCAACAAGCTCATCAATGGATGCAGGTTATAATATGGCATTAACTTTTTCTTATGCATTTACACGGACTGTAGCACGGCGTTTGTTTTTTTCTACTATACCCAATACCCTCTAGAAAAGTCATGTCAATATAGGCGCAGGGGATTAAGGCATGCAAACCATTATACATAAAATTAGCTACAAGTTAACACACATACAACATACACATTAATTGTGTAGTACAGGGAATCTAAACAGTATTTTATAATAACTGCAAATGGAGTATGCCCTTTAAAAACTGTGTATCACTATATCGCACACCTTTAACATATAATACTGTACATCAACTACACTTCAATAAAAAAAATTTAAAAAATGGCAGAAAAAAGACTAAAAAGAAACTAAAAGAAAACTCATACCTGTATTTTAAGTCACCTGTATTTATACTGATCTATACGTACCCATAGTTATATTTGATTTTAAAGTGTTCATATCTAGGAATAGATTAGGATTGAAATTATCTTATATGTTTATTGTTTTTGTTATGTCATTGTGTCTATGTAGGAATGTTTTCAATCTCAACTTCTTGAAAAATAATATTTCTAAATTCTATAGATTTGATACAGATATACAAAATTGAAAATTGGCGCCACTCAGATTGTCAAATTATCCTATACTCACAGTTGGAAGCAGTAGGTTTATTAATTACAACTGAAATAACAGTTTATAGATTGTAGAATGCCCTTCTCTGTGAACTCCTCAGTGTTACCAAGACCAAGTCAAGGCCTTCACGATGTAGCCATTCCACATTCTTTACGCTTCCATGGAAATTAAACCCTGGTTCGAATGTTTTCCTACATACATGCTTATGGAGGTTTGTCTATCCCTGGAACAGAATCTGGCTGGCTGTCCATAGCTAAGATCATTTTTCCAAATCATGCAGAAATTTTAGTTCAATTCTAACAATATTAAAAGGCTGCTTTAAGTCACTTGGTATTTTACATTTTTTAATGTTCAATGTAAATAATTTGGTATTTTTTTCCTTCCCCAACAAAATAAGGCCTGTGTAGACACATATGCACAAATCAGAGCAAATCAGACCAGATTCACCAGATGACTGACAGGTCATCAATCTCGCATTAGCCACCTGGAACTAAATATAGGAGGAAGCTGCCAATCCAACTATTTCTACTCCCTTCTTTCTTGAGAGCCAACCTTCCATAGAAAAGGGACAGACTCTTAAGCCCAGAAGTTTGTTTCTGAGTCTTGTCTCAGCAGTCTGTGCTTAATCTCTCTGCGTCTCAGTGTATTTATCCAGGAAGTGGTACCTATCTCAGAGGGTTCTTGCAAGGATAAAGTGAGTGAATATGTTTAAAACAATTTGAACAGCGCCTGCTATGCAGTTGTATTTGTATTGGCTGTACATCTCCCTAACAATAATAATAATAGTGATAATAAGAAAACTCACTGTGTCAAAATTATCCAGGATGGCTTAAAATTTAAATCTAATCATATCACTTAAAAAACAAATCTTATGTAACGTATCTGCTCTGTTTTTAATGGTGAAAGATTTTGTGGCTGATGGTATCTTTCTAACATGTGTGAGTGGCTTCAAGCACCCTTATTTGTTCAATAGCAGTTTCTTGATATTTCTTCCACCTCTGCAGCTCGGCAGGAATTTTCTGTGGGCATCTAATGCACAGGTCATTTCAGGAGTCCCAAGTCACCTACCCTCTTGCTCAGGCTGGGCAAATGGATCTCAGGGCCCAACTCTGGGACGATTTCTCTTCTAGAATGATCGATCCTTCTGTCCTCCTTGAGCAGAGCCAGTCTTGCCTCTTACCCTGTATTGAAAATCACTCCTTCTGAATACAACGCATCACAAATGCCCACAGTGACTGTGAGGTCGCTCAGAGGAGTGAGAGGCCAGCTGATACCCATTAGATGGGAAGTAATTATGACATTAGTGTAATAAGAGGACAGTGGGCTTCTAGTAACTCAGGGTGCTTAAACGGCATTATTGCAATTTTGGCAGTATCTACCCTAATGGACTGAAAATTAAAATGCTGCCGATCTGGATATTGTACTGCATTTCTTCCTTCAGTGTGGATGTGTGTGCTTAAAATGGCCTGCCTATTTGAGATAAAAACAGAGTAAGATTCATCCAGGGGAGTTGAAATGGAAACTAAGTGTTAACACTACCTGGTGATGAGGCTAGAAAAGGGACACTTAGCGGGCCTGGGGGTGGACAGGGCTGAGAGTCACATCTTCCTCTGGGGTGAGGATGCCCCGGATGGAGCCTCCATGGGAGACCTGGGAGCTGTCCCAGCGGTCAGGGCGGTGGGGCAGCATCCACGTGGTTGGATCTGTGCTTTATTGGCAGTCCTCAACCCCGAGGCCAGGAGGAAGAAAGGTGTCCAGGCCAGGCTGACACCTTGGAGGAGATGGGATGGGGGTAGGGGTGGGGGTGGGGACTCTGCAAGATTATAAACAAAGAAATGGCATAACTAGACTTGCACTTTAGAGAAATGCAGCAGAAATGGACGTGCAAGCAACCAAGCAGGTGAGTGGGTGTCAGAGACTCTGAAAGCTATTGCTAATCTCATTTGCTGAACTGAACTGAATCTCATCTGAGTTAAGCTCAGCCAAGGCCACACCTACCTTGAACAGCAGAATCTGCTGGTGCCCCTCCCCCAGCCTATCTGACAACTATCCCAGAGCTTCTAAAGAGCCTGAGACAATTCGACCTTGAAGAAGAGGGGTATGAGGAGAGGGAGGGGAAGAACAGTGGGGAAGAGGAGACCACTGAGGTTGTTTTCCAGAAGACAGGAGGTCCCAGAGTGTCAGATTCATGGGGTTTGCTGAGACAGTGAAGGAGAAGGCAGACGGCCCAAGGAAGTTAGGTCAGCATCACACGCTCGGAGCCTGACCCTGCTCAGCTCATCATGATGGACTGTAAATTGGATTCTGAACTTCCCTTTGATTAGAACAAAGAAGCAATTAGCTTCATTACAAGAGTTCAAAAGTTTAAAACAAACCAGTTGCTCAGTCAAATCACTAACTTTTCCTGGTTCTAAGAGCTGTGAGGAGAATTCCCAACAGGCCTCCTGAAAGCGGGGTCCCCACCACACCCCTATAGCTTCCTGGGTGGCTCAGTGGTAAAGAACCTGCCTGCCAATGCAGGAGACGCAAGAGATGCAGGCCTCCTGAAAGCGGGGTCCCCACCACACCCCTATAGCTTCCTGGGTGGCTCAGTGGTAAAGAACCTGCCTGTCAAAGCAGGAGACGCAAGAGATGCAGGTTTGATCCCTGGGTTAGGAAGATCTCCTGGAGTAGGAAATGGCAATCTACTCCAGTATTCATGCCTGGAAAATCCCAGGGACAGAGGAGCCTGGTGGGCTACAGTCCATGGAGTCACAAGAGTCAGACACGACTGAGTGACTGAGTACACAAGCACACCCCCATGTGCCCATACAGGAGCAGATTTTGGGGGGCCACCTTGGTACTCTTGTTTGTTATAAAACATTACATATACACAAGTTTTATACATGTTCCTACAGACATCACGGTGATGGTGATTGCAGCCATGAAATTAAAAGATGTTTGTTTACTCCTTGGAAGAAAATTTGTGACCAACCTGGATAGCATATTCAAAAGTAGAGACATTACTTTGCCAACAAAGGTCCATCTAGTCAAGGCTATGGTTTTTCCAGTAGTCATGTATGGATGTGAGAGAAAGCTGTGGACAGTGAAGAAAGCTGAATGCCAAAGAATTGATGTTTTTGAACTGTGGTATTGGAGAAGACTCATGAGAGTCCCTTGGACTGCAAGAAGGTCCAACCAGTCCATTCTAAAGGAGATCAGTCCTCGATGTTCTTTGGAAGGAATGATGCTAAAGCTGAAAGTCCAGTACTTTGGCCACCTCATGTGAAGAGTTGACTCATTGGAAAAGACTCTGATGCTGGGAGGGATTGGGGGCAGGAAGAGAAGGGGACAACAGAGGATGAGACGGCTGGATGGCATCACTGACTCAATGGACATGAGTTTGAGTGAACTCCGGGAGCTGGTAATGGACAGGGAGGCCTGGTGTGCTGCAATTCATGGGGTTGCAAAGAGTCGGACATGACTGAGCGACTGAACTGACTGACTGACAGACATGAAATATGAAAGGCAAGAAGATACTAATAAAGAATCTCTCTATACATTAAATGACATTACCAGTAATTCTGAGACCTTCTTACCCTTCTCTGACAGCATACTATTAAACTTGCTAAAATTTTGTACTTATTGCTTGCCTGATTTGATTTATACTTTTCTTTCACACTCATCCATAAACAACATTTATTTACTTTTGAGAGTTTCTGAATCTAAATGGAATTGGTGTATTTGTGTTCTTCTGCTCCTTGCTTTATCTGTTCAACATCATGATTTTGATAATTATCCATGCTGCTGAGTGTTTTGTAGTGTACTTATTTGCACTGCTGTGCAAATGGTACTTTGGTGTATTAATATACCACATTTTATTTTCCATTTACCTGTCAGTGAACTGCATGCTATTTTTCATGCATCAATATAGGCAACAAATAATATCAAGGGTAATTTAGTAAAGAAAGGGCAGGTTTAAATGATATTGCTCTAGTGTATAGCTTTCTGATACGCTCCAACCAGAGTATGATTTATAATCTCTAGAGGATTAAAATGACTCCATATCCTTCTGGAATTCCCAGTGTTTTTAATATCAACCAACAGAATTACAATGATTTGATCTGGCAGTAATCAGTAAGCCCAAATTCTCTTTTGCAAATAAGAACTCTTTGTTTTTATGTGAATCAAAATGTCAGACAAAATTGATGTTTTCATATGAAAATTAAGGGACCGACTAGACCATATGCTTAAAAAGATGTATTTGAGTATTTGAATGGAGAAAGAAGGAAAAATAATGAGTGGCTGAGAATTAAAACCTAGAGGTTATCAACTCACACCTGTCAGAACAGTTATCAGCAAAAAGACAACAAATAAGACATGTTGGCAAGGATGTGGAGAAAAGGGAACCCTCATAAACAGTTAGTGGAGATGGAAATTGATGCAGCCACCGTGGAAGTAGCATGGAGGTTTCTCAAAAAATTAAAAATAGAACTACCACATAACCCATCAATTTTACTGCTTGATATTTACACAAAGAAAATGAAAACATTACTTGAAAAGGTATCTGCATCCTCATGTTTATTGTAACATTATTTACAATAGCCAAGGCATGGAAACTTAACCTTAGTGTCCATCAACAGATGACTGATGAAGAAAACTTTATGTATATATATATATTCCCTGTTGTTTCAGATAGTAAAGAATCTCTCTGCAATGCAGGAGACCTGGGCTCAATCCCTGGATTGGAAAGATCCACTGGAGAAGGGAATGACGACCCACTCCAATATTCTTGCCTGGAGAATCCCATGGACAGAGGAACCTGTCAGGCTACAGTCCATGGGGTTGCAAAGAGTTGGACATGGATGTTTGGGCTGTGGTGTTTGGGCCATGAATTCCACCAGGGAGACTCTGAAGGCACTAGCTCTGTCTGTGACGCTCAGGGGACCTGGAGTGGAGGGGTGATACCACACAATCGTACACTGAGAGGGCCCACTAGCTGCTGGTTATGGTGAGAAGTACTGCTGGTTTTTGAAAAATAAACAAGTGTACTGTTGCACTGGAAACACGTTCTAGCCAGGATCACAGTGTAGGTTCTGTGTCTTTAACTGTAGATCTTGGGGAGGACGCTTAGTTATCCATGGCTAAGTCTCCTCTGCTCTGAGTCATACAGGCACAGCCTGGAGCCTGGCTCCCTGCAGAGAGGAACTGGCCGAGTGGTCACTGTCCTGGCGGGTCAGGCCCAAGTCCAGGGGACTGACCCCGTGGCAATC
Source organism: Budorcas taxicolor (assembly GCF_023091745.1). Classification (NCBI taxonomy): domain Eukaryota; kingdom Metazoa; phylum Chordata; class Mammalia; order Artiodactyla; family Bovidae; genus Budorcas; species Budorcas taxicolor. Next base: position 44,287,843 of record NC_068922.1, on the reverse strand, counting down.
TGATCTGGTTCAAAAACAAATGAAGACCTGAGGTCCATTGTGCTCTTATCAGGCTCTTATCAGACACCTAAAAGAAACCCTCAGTGAAATGGTGACCCTGGCTGGATGACCCCTGGGACAGTCCATGGTGCTCTGGCCATCAAGGAGCTAGAGCACATGGCCAGTCACCCAGAGAGTCCATGAAGGAGGGTGTGGGAGGGTGGGCTTCCTGGGTGTTGCTCTGTGCTGGTTCCAGGGCAATGCAATCTCCCTGTGGGACCAGCTGGAATATATAACAGCATTCTTTGTACATTATTATTCACTTCAAGATGCTCAACGATTCCCGGCCAAGTGCCAGGCATTTTGCTAGTTGTTGGGAACAGGTGGTAAGACAGAAGTGACATGCCCCTCCAGAAAGCTTGTAATCTGAAAATTATCATTATCTATATTTATATCAAATCTCTATATCTATCTATCTTTGTGTGTGTGCACAGTAATCATGACATAAGTGTGTATGTGCTAAGTTGCTTTAGTCCTGTCTGACTCTTTGGGAACCTATGGACTGTAGCCCTCCAGGCTCCTCTGTCCATGGGATTTTACAGGCAAGAATATTGGAGTGGGTAGCCATTTCCTTCTCCAGGGGATCTTCCTGACCCAGAGTTCAAATGTGCGTTTTCAGCAACTCCTGCACTGAAGGCAGATTCCTTACCTCTGAGCCACCAGGGAAGCCCCAGTCATGACATGCTGCTGCTGCTGTTAAGTCGCTGCAGTCGTGTCCAACTCTGTGCTACCCCATAGACGGCAGCCCACCCAGGCTCCTCCATCCCTGGGATTCTCCAGGCAAGAATATTGGAGTGGGTTGCCATTTCCTTCTCCAATGCATGAAGGCATGCTAAGTCGCTTCAGTCATGTCTGACTTTGTGCGACTCCATGGATGGCAGCTCACCAGGCTCCTTTGTCCACGGAATTCTCTAGGCAAGAATACTGGAGTGGATTGCCATTTCCTTCTCTGAATCATGACATTGTATTATTTAAGTTAAATTGTCATAATGTGTGGGTTTCCCTGGTAGCTCAGATGGTAAAGAATCTGCCTGCAGTGTAAGAGACCTGGCTTCAGTCCCTGGGTTGGGAAGATCCCCTGGAGGAGGGCATAGCAACCACTCTAGTATTCTTGTCTGGAGAATTCCATGGACAGAGGAGCCTGGTGGGCAACAGTTCATGGGGTTTCAAAGCCTTTGACATCACTGAGCAACTAAGCACAGTAATACTACGTTATTTAAAAATCCACAAAGATTAAGATTAAAATTATTCACTTTTGGCATATGCACACATAACATTTTTAGAGAATAAGTACACACACACACACACACACACACACACTTTTGTCTCAAAAGGAAGTATATGAACTTAGAACTGTTATGACTTACTCCAGAAACTCCTTAGGTTCTCACATTACCAATCACCAGGGGGGTTTTGAGTGTGCATAGAGATAAACTTGACTAAATTTGGGGAAAAGGCCCAGGTATCTGCTTTTTTACAAGTTCCCTACATGATTTTGTTAAAGGTACTACAGAACTTGCATTTAAAATTTTGTTTGCAAATATCATCTCCTCAGAATGACTGTGGATACAGAATTGTCTGAATATTTTCATCCAAAATGGTCACTGGCTTGAAGCCACATGACATGACCTCCAGCGATGTTGGAATATATATATTTTTTCATTTAAAAAATATCTTTTCTTTTATTACTTTCCAATGAATATTCAGGACTGATTTCTTTCAGGATGGACTGGTTGGATCTCCTTGCAGTCCAAGGGACTCTCAAGAGTCTTCTCCAACATCACAGTTCAAAAGCATCAATTCTTCGGTGCTCAGCTTTCTTCACAGTCCAACTCTCACATCCATACATGACTACTGGAAAAACCACAGCCTTGACTAGATGGACCTTTGTTGGCAAAGTAATGTCTCTGCTTTTTAATATGCTATCTAAGTTGGTCATAACTTTCCTTCCAAGGAGTAAGCGTCTTTTAATTTCATAGCTGTAATCACCATCTGCAGTGATTTTGGAGCCCCCCCAAAATAAACTCTGACACTGTTTCCACTCTTTCCCCATCTATTTGCCATGAAGTGATGGGACCAGATGCCATGATCTTCGTTTTCTGAATGTTGAGCTTCAAGCCAACTTTTTCACTCTCCTCTTTCACTTTCATCAAGAGGCTCTTTAGTTCCTCTTCATTTTCTGCCATAAGGGTGGTGTCATCTGCATATCTGAGGTTATTGATATTTCTCCCGGCAGTCTTGATTCCAGCTTGTACTTCTTCCAGCCCAGCATTTCTCATGATGTACTCTGCATAGAAGTTAAATAAGCAGGGTGACAATATACAGCCTTGATGTACTCCTTTTCCTATTTGGAACCAGTCTGTCATTCCATATCCAGTTCTAACTGTTGCTTCCTGACCTGCATATAGGTTTCTCAAGAGGCAGGTTAGGTGGTCTGGTATTCCCATCTCTTTCAGAATTTTCCACAGTTTATTGTGACCCACACATATATATATAAATATCTGTAAATCTTCATTCAATATCCTGCTTTTATTTACTCGGTGGACTTCCCAGGTGGCTCAGTGGGTAAAGAATCTGCTTGCAATGTGGAAGACCCAGGTTTGATCCCTGGGTCAGGAAGATCCCCTGGAGGAGAGCACGGTGACCCACTCCAGTATTCTTGCCTGGAGAATCCCATGGACAGAGGAGCCTGGTGGGCTACAGTCCATGGGGCTGCAAAGAGCTGGACATGACTGAAGTGACTGAGCATACACTTAGATTTATTCAATACAAAAAAATTGAACAAGACTTGCAATGGCTTGTAGTTATATGCTTTTATTAAATTTTTATTAAAACAATTAGCACTTATGAAATAAAAGACTCTGGTGGGAGTGGTCAGGGAGGAAGGGATTGAAATTTGTGATAAAACAAGGAGGGTGGATAGTTTTACTGCTGGGCAATAAAGGCAGAAAAGTGCTCTTGCTAATGATGATAATTCCTACCAGCACCTTATCTTAACCGGCCGGTTTTACTGGTCAGTGTGGCCACTAGGAGTTTTATGTTTTCAGTGATTTTCAGTGAGTTTGCTCCATTTGGTTGGGGAAAGCTACTGAATGCTCAATACATGTAATTAAAATTTTCTAACTGTGTAAGAATTTCATATCTATGTAAAATTACTAATCTGAAAAAACTCATTTGTTCAATTATTAATTAGGGGTGTGTGTGTTTGTGTGTGTGTGTGTGTGTGTGTGTGTATTCACAGAACAGAAGAAACTGGCTAAGTCTGTGTTTAAATTTCTGGGGCTCTGGAAGGAGCCGCCTACTTCTGTTCATGATGCTCTTTTATTTTTCATTGGTATGTTCTTTTCAAAACATTAACACACTTGGAAGAGGGGATAGTCACAGCCACTGTAGTTTGAGTGAGTTTATCTTCTGTTTTACAGAAGATAAAATACTCTGTGTACACAGTTGGCTTTGGAGGAGCAAGTTCAGGATGAACCATTAATAGGATGTAAGGGGGCTGCAGGAAATGAAGTTACCAACTAATGAGCACCCAGAGGAGAGGAATGCATCTTAAGAGGCCTTTGCAGCTTGTGTAAAATAAAACTTAGTCATTAAATTATGGGAAATACCTTGTTATGTTAGTCTTAAATAATAGACACATTTTAAACAAGAAGTTAAAAAAAAGTGACTTTATATTTGTCATTTTCACCCCTTAAAACTTCAATTTTTCCAAGTTTAAGATAAGGTTTAGGCTTTTGGCACCACTTTTCTAGTCTTTAGAGTAATCTAAATTTTGTCTTTATTGAAAAACACATTTATCTGGTGATCTTTAACTCTTGGAATCTCTGTGGAAGGAGAGAATACACAGGAAACAACTGACATATTTGTCAATATACATTTAATTATTGTTTTGGGGCCCTTCTATTGTTTTTTATGCAGTCAATATGAATGGTCCTGGCCTCTCTTGATGCCAATCTTTGGTTGCAAAGGTTTCTTTTCTGGTAATTACTCAAGGTTAAAACCATCCATTCTACTCCGTGGATGTAAGGATGGCAGCTGAAAGCTGAGGATAAATAACCATTAGCTCAGGAAGCTGTGAGGCACACGGCAGGGAGAACAGACGTGGTCACAGACATCAGGAGCTCGGGACACTCACCCTCGAGTTACGGAGGCAGAACCTCAGAGATGGCTCAGGATGTCCTTTGATAGTGGGCAGTGCTATCTTATTACAATTGTGGACTTCCTTGTGAGCATCTGACAACGCTTCTATATTTTCTTAAGACACAAACAGGCAATGCTGGAAAAAAGAAGAAAAAAGGGAAGTTAAACAATGCTTGGCTAAGTGTGAAAGAAACATAACTTTTCCACGTGATACCAAACCGATCCTAACGCAACACCCCTTTCTCTGCTGTTCTCTCATTTTCTAAATAAAGCCACCCTGAGGAAGTAGTGGTGTCATCAGCTTAATTAAAAATACTTCCTTCATCTTGGCTGTCCAGTGACTTGTACACATTCTTCTTGGCTGACTTTTACCAGAATGAGTGATCCAGCTTCTTCGAAGAGGTTGCTGCCAGCATTACAACAGCGAATGGATGTAGGTCCCCTCTCACTCTTGCTCTTCAGGGACCACTAGTGTAACGAGGTAAACAGTGATCTCATTTTTGGTCATTGCAGTTTTACTGACATTGTAATAAAAGACATGAGGTAGTCGTCAATTGACTTCTTTTGTTTGTTTTAGCTTTTGTGTTTTTTGTCTCAAGGAGCCACCTCTGAGGAAACGTGAAACTTTTTTTTTTTTTTTTCTGTTTAATTTTTGTCACCATGAAAGCAATTCCTGCTCTTTAAAGAACTGGAAAAGAATAGAAGACAAGAAGTTACTGATAATCCTCACCATTCACATACAACCACTGTTCGCATATTCCTTGACATTGAAGCACATTTAGGAAGTCTCTATATGTGCAGTTTGTAGGTACCCAGTAACTGGAAATGAGAACGTACCTCAACCTGTACTGGAAACTCGACATTCTTAAATGGTTACTTAAGCCTAAAATATTTCAATTGAGTTAAACTTTGACCAACCAGGTGACTAGTTTATAGGTCTTGAAACCTTGTGGACGGCTGTGTATCAGCAAAGACCACACACCCAGAATTCCTGGACCGTGTCTGGTGTTTTCTCTCCCTAAGTATTTCAGACGCATTCTCATCTGAAAGCTTTGCGTCTTACTCAACAACCTCTATCTAAACTATGTTAAAGATACATAGAAAAGAGATGACATCAGGGAGGTGGTTTATTCTTTTAGCCTTGTGTACAGCTGAAGTTGCGGAGCGGTAATGAGTCATGCTGTCTTGTGACCAGCCAGGCACTGTTCCAATCAGAGGGACTGTTAAGATCTCTGACAACAGAACCTGTCATTGTTTGAAGAGCAGATTTCCACAGTGACCTGTACGCTTGGTGATCCAGGCTTCTGTGAGTAACAAAATGCATTCCCATCCCTGATGAATGACAGAGTGCTAGTGATGAGGTAGCGCTTACGAAAGCTGACTCATTTCCTCATTTACAGATGAAAGGATTGTCCGAGAAACAACAATCCCCCAGGTAAGTCATGATTCCTTCAGGTAATATGTGGCGAGGTTTTTCAAAGCAAAACTGACCTGTAACACTGTCTTGTCAGCAACGAGGACAATGAAAAAGCAAATTTCTTTCTGAAATCATGTCAAAAGTCAGGTCCATTTTTATCCTTGCTACTGCTAAGTCGCTTCAGTCGTGTCCGACTCTGTGCGATCCCATAGATGGCAGCCCGCCAGGCTCCCCCGTTCCTGGGATTCTCCAGGCAAGAACACTGGAGTGGGTTGCCATTTCCTTCTTCAATGCATGAAAGTGAAAAGTGAAAGTGAAGTCGCTCAGTCGTGTCCAACTCTTCGAGATCTCATGGACTGCAGCCCACCAGGCTCCTCCGTCCATGGGATTTTCCAGGCAAGAGTACTGGAGTAGGGTGCTGTTGCCTTCTCCGATTTTTATCCTTAACATTGCTGATTTCAGATGCTACTCATAAGAAAGAATTCCTGTGGCGGAATCAGGAGTAAAGACGATGGAAATTTTCCCATTAACTGAAATGTGGAATCAACATCAACTTTCCTTTTTATTTTCCACCAGACATGTTTGCTGGTGACATTACAGCTGTTACTCTGGACATCTGGGGGACATCTGTGTGGGAAGTGTGGGGTACCCCCTCCATATTGATGGACAGTCTAGATTCACGGGGCTGGGGGATTTCTAGCCAAGGTGGGTGGACTTGAACTGACTCAGAGGCCACTGCCATCTTGGGAAAGCACTCCTTCTCCTTGACTGGCTGTCTTTAGCTCTTTTATCTGTTTTACAATCAGGCTGCCTTTACAAACACATTCCTCCAAGCCTGTTTGGAGTATATTTATTTTTTAACGTCTGAGAACCTTGTTGGGAGAAAAACATTAGATCAACACAATCCTCTGAATATCACCCAAAGTTGTAGCTCATTTCTTAGGCTAAATTTTATGAGGACTTTTTTTTTTAAGTATGAACTAATAAAGTATAAATTAAAGTATAATTGATTTGCAATGTTTCAGGTGCACTGCAAATTGATTCAGTTATACATCTGTCTATCTAGTCATTGGCTACTTTTCCCCATTCTTTTTTATTACAGCTTGTTACAAGATACCGAATCCAGTTCTCTGCCCTATACAGGAGGTCCTTGTTATTTACCTGTTCTGTATGTACTAGTGTGTGTCTGTTAATGCCATGTGGACTTTGCAGCAGTGGAAACAGGCTCCTCTAACTAGGATTTCATTATTTTCACTCATTTATATTGTAATAACATGTCACTTGCCCTCTGTTGCCTCTCTCCCTACTTGGCGTTCCTTCTTCTGAATTCTCTTGTAACTCTAACAGCTGTGCCATTAATTCTTTTTGTCGTTGGGAAATCACGAATTATGAAACATTAAACTGAGTGCATTTAAAAATACCCTAGGCTTTCCTGCCGTTTGGGTAAGGCCACTGGCTTGTTTGGGGTTGCTAATGGGAATAAATGGCCACGTGTGATTACTTCTAGAGCCAGCTTGTTTGCCCGGAGGAAAGAATTCATTGAACAGCCACAGACGACATTCCAGAACATCAGCCAACCACTTCCCAACAGGGTACCGTTGGGTCATCACAAGGCCTGCCACCACCCCTGGCAGCGGGACTCCACATACCTTCCCATGGCAGAGCTCAGGTTGCAGGAGGTCAACATGGGCATTCAGGGCAAGAGCTTGTCTTAGTGATCTTCGGTCTGGTTTCTTGATAAAAGGCCATTGGAATTTTTAAGTCTCTGGAAATCCATGGGACTCTACTTTTTTTTTTTAAAGGTGTTTTCTATGCTTTGCAATGACTTCCTTGGGTGAACTTCGGTCTAAATATTAACAGGATGGTGTGTGCATTTTGGGCGTGCGTGGGGGGAGTAATTTCAAATATACTTCAGGGCCCAGTAGAGAATTGTCACTTTGCATGTCTTCCTTCCTTGTTGGCAAACCATGGCGCTCTTACTCCCTGTCTGGAAGCTGAGACTCTGCCGAGGCAGTGCGTTGATCCCCAGGACAGTTAGTGCACCAAGTAGACGCTAAGCTTCCTCATTTCCCCTCCCCTCATCTGTTTCACAAACTGGACAACTCTGTTTCGATCTGCCTTCCTATAAGAGCTCATTGGAGCACAAATAGATAAATTATTTAGAAGAGACCATCAAAGCCGAGCCCAGGAAGAGGTTGGTGCCTCCTCGTGTGGTCACTGAGCCGAGAAGCTGGGTTGGGGCTCAGGTGATATGCATGAGGTGCCGGTCCAGGTGGGTCCTCCTCGGGATTCTCTTGACTGAGAGCATCTTCCTGGAGCCCAGACACCGAGATGCCTGTGTTTGAGGGTAGGGAGTCTCTTGGACAGCAAGAAGATCAAACCGTCCATCCTAAAGGAAATCAGCCCTGAATATGCATTGGAAGGACTGATGCTGAAGGTGAAATTCCAATCCGTTGGCCACCTCATGCGAAGAGCTGACTCATTGGAAAAGACCCTGATGCTGAGAAAGATCGAAGGCAGGAGGAGAAGGGGACGACAGAGGATGAGATGGTTGGATGGCATCACCGATTGGATGGACATGAGTTTGAGCAAGCTCTGGGAGTTGGTGATGGACAGGGAAGCCTGGCATGCTGCCATTCATGGGGTTGCCAAGAGTTGGACACGACTGAGTGACTGAACAATGACCTCTATGCAGGTGGTGAAGTTTAAATGAGGTGACCAGAGAGATTTTCTCATGTGATAGGGTTAGAGTCCTCAGGGTAAGAGAGCAGAGAACTTTGTTTCCCACCTCCCATTCTGTCTGTCTGTCTCCCTCCCTCTGTCTCTCCTCTCTGTGAATGAGGACACAATGAGGAGGCAGCCATCTGCAAGCCAGAAGAGACGGCTCACCGGCACTCGGCCGGGCCTCCAGCCTCCAAAACCCTGAGAGACAAAGTCCTATTGTTTATGCCACCTGGACTGTAGGACTCAGCTAAGCCAGATGAGCTGACAGGGACAAAGCCCATTTGCCCACCTGGACACGGAGGGCCTCTCCGTCTGAGGGGCCAGCCCTGCTCTCCCCACCTGCCCTCTGCTGGGCAGTGCTCTGGGCCTTCTACAGCTTTCCTGCCTTCCACCTGGATTAGAAGCTCCAAGCTCAAGACTCCAGTAACAGGCCGTATCATGATTTGCACCCCTTGGGTACTAGCCAAGTACATTTCTCACACTATAAAGTGTAATATTTGCTGATTGATTAACTAGTCTGAGAGATGATGAGCTAAATTGGACCTGATATGTTGCAATAGTTTGTTTTTACTTTGGTTTCAGAATTGGCAAAGAAACATGGGGATAATTATGCACAACATTTCTTTCTATTTGGTGATATTAATGTGCAGTTTATTTTTCTCCTGGAATGATCTAGACAGAGAGGGTTACCTCAGCCCTGCCCTTTAGCCTGCATGTGGACATAGAACGTGGCCCAGGACACCAGAGTCTACTAAAAGCTGGCTTAATTGTCTTTGAACAAAGGCCATTTTATCAATCATATTACAATCCATTAAATTATCTGATACTAGATCAGAGTGCCTTCATGCTATTCTCTTTATAATTATTCAGTCTCTGTTTTGTAGAAAAGGAGGAAATTTCCTTGAACCAGAAATGACTCCTTTCTACTTTGTGTTCCCTTTTTTGCTCTGGGTGAAATATACTAAACTCTTTACTCCGGACCACTCGATTTAAGTGGTGCAGGATTTTCAATTAATGATGATACCTTGGACTTGATCAGAAAGTCAAGCCACAAGAACTGAATCTCCAAGGGATTATTACTTTTTAATTCTTTGTACAGCAAGACTGTGTGTCAAAAAATAATCCCAAAGGATTTTTCATTCACTCTTCTAACCTAAAACGACCCTCTGCTTAATTTAACATGCTAGATGTACGTCAAGGAATCATGAGTTACCTTTTCTATTTATGCGTAAAAATCAGTTTTAGTTCAGACGATATTTGGGGGACATTTGCTTAATCAACACTCATGTTCAGGAATGTATTATCTGTGATGTTATCAGTATCTATACTTTGCAAATATATTTTAAAAAACTGCTCTGCCACCTTTACTTTAAATTATGACATCTGAGTGAAAAGGCCACATCACAAGTTGGTGGCTGTGTGACTTGCCTGAGCCCCACCTGACCAATGCTGTCAGCTGCATCTCCGCAAAGCACAGGTAGGAGAAGCAAAGACTTAATCAACTCAGTGGTTTTGGCCACAGTCTCCTCCTCCACAACACAGGGCAAAACAAACCATAGAGACAGTTGACGTTATAAAAGTTTTGCTCAGACTGTTGGATTGATTATTTAGATAATTGCTTTAAAAACTTCTGCCATGTCAGCTTCAGGCATCCTAGAACCATGAGAATAACCCTAGAGGGCAAGGAGGAGAGGTCAGAAATGAGAGGAGGAAACTGATCCTTGAAGATATTAACTGTGAAGCTTCATTAGCTGTGAACTCTTCTCCTCGGGACTTATTTTTATGCGAGTTAAATATAGCCTCAATCGTAAATGCCTCTACTAATTGCACTCTCTGTAACTTGCAACTGAATGATATTCTAAATGCATCAAAACACAGAGTCATTTCAGAAGTAAACACTCAAGGAATCAATGTAGGTTTTTGGAGGAAGCGTCATAGAAAATGTATCTTTTGGTCAAGGTCTTGAGTAGAGGGAAATCTTTAATAATAAAAAATTATCAATTGACATTTATTGAGAGCTCTTTATGTTCTGGGGGTGACAGTTTCAAAATTCATCCATACAATAACCTTATGAGCAAATTCTATCCTATCCTCAGTTACTTGGACCCAAGGATCCTGTGGACCCAGGATGAGAAAGAAATTGAGAAATTCTCTGATCTGTGGAATATTGCCTCTCTGGTTGGCAGTAGACGGAGAGTTGATGCCAGAGTTGCCTTATTCCAGAGCAAATGCTTTTCTTCTTTGCACAGAGGCTGGCAGGCAAATTAACTGAATTTACACCCCAAGAAAACTCATTCTGAGGTTGATGGAACAGTTAATTGTTACGGCGGTCACAAGCCTACCATGACCTATGTTCTAAAAGGTCCTAAGTAAATGCATTAATAGAAAACTCTTTTCATGATTAAAAGACATAACTGATTGATCTAAAGCAAAAGAATAAAACCACTTAACACGAATCTAGGGCTCCTATGTGCCGGACACTGTGCTTATGCATCTGGTACTCAGTTGACTTCTCCCAATAGCCAAGCAACAGAATGTTCTTTTACTTTCCCCACTTCATTGATGATGCAACCAGATACAGGGAAGTTTTATCAACCTCCAATCACAGGACTGAAATAAATGGTGGGTCAGGGATGGAAGCCAGGATGTCCAGTGGTATTCTGTCCCCTGAGCTCAAGTTCAGTTCATTTCAGTCACTCAGTCGTGTCTGACTCTTTGCAACCCATGGACTGCAGCGCACCAAGCTTCCCTGTCAATCACCAACTCTGGAGCTTACTCAAACTCATGTCTGTTGAGTTGAGGATGCTGTCTAATTATCTTATCCTCTGTCGTCCCCTTCTCCTCCTGCCTTAGATCTTTCCCAGCATCAGGGGCTTTTCCAAAGAGTCAGTTCTTTGCATCAGATGGCCAAACTATTAGAGTTTCAGCTTCAACATCAGTCCTTCCAGTGAATATTGAGGACTAATTTTCTTTAGAATGGACTGATTTGATCTCCTTGCAGTCCAAGGGACTTTTAAGAGTCTTCTCCAACACCACAGTTCAAAAGCATCAATTCTTTGGCGCTCACCTTTCTTTATAGTCCAACTCTCACATCCATACATGACCACTGGAAAAACCATAGCTTTGACTGGATGGACCTTTGTTGGCAAAGCAATGTCTCTGCTTTTTAATATGCTATCTAGGTTGGTCATACTGCTTGGGGAAATGCCACTAAAAGGAAAAAAAAAATTAGAAGTGATATTTCTCAATCTCTCTTTAAGCACAGTTTGTTGTGATCCACACAGTCAAAGGCTTTGGCATAGTCAATAAAGCAGAAGTAGACATTTTTATGGAACTCTCTCCCTTATTCGATGATCCAATGGGTGTTGGCAATTTGATCTCTGGTTCATCTGCCTTTTCTAAATCCAGCTTGCACATCTGGAAGTTCATGGTTCATGTACAAGTGAAGCCTGGCTTGGAGAATTTTGAGCATTACTTTGCTAGCCTGTGAGATGAGTGCAATTGTGTGGTAGTCTGAACATTCTTTGGCATTGCCTTTCTTTGGGATTGGAATGAAAACTTATCTTTTCCAGTCCTGTGGGCACTGCTGAGTTTTCCAAATTTGCTGGCATATTGAGTGCATGCAGCACTTTCATAGCATCATCTTCCAGGATTTGAAATAGCTCAACTGGAATTCCATCACCTCCACTAGTTTTGTTTGTGGTGATGCTTCCTAAGGCCCGCTTGACTTCACATTCCAGGATGTGTGGCTCTAGGTGAGTGATCACACCATAGTGATTATCTGGGTCATGAAGGTCTTTTTTGTATAGTTCTTCTATGTATACTTGCCACCCCTTCTTAATATCTTCTGCTTCTCTTAGGTCCATGCCATTTTTGTCCTTTATTGTGCCCATCTTTGCATAAAATATTCCCTTGGTATCTCTAATTTTCTTGAAGAGATCTCTAGTCTTTCCCATTCTATTATTTTCCTCTATTTCTTTGCATTGATCACTGAGGAAGCCTTTCTTATCTCTCCTTGCTATTCTTTGGAACTCCAGATTCAAATGGGTATATCTTTCCTTTTCTCCTTTGCCTTTCACTTCTCTTCTTTTCACAGCTGTTTGTAAGGCATCCTCAGATAACCATTTTGCTTTTTGCATATCTTTTTCTTGGGGATGGTCTTGATTTCTGCCTCCTGTCCAATGTCACAAACCTCCGTCCATAGTTCTTCAGGTAGACTCTCAGATCTAATCCTTTGAATCTATTTGTCACTTCCATTCTATTATTATTCCCTAAAAGAATCCTTAGTAATGATTTTTTTCTTTTTGGGGTTTCACTGAACACAGAAAAGAAAAAGGTGATTATATCACTAAAGGAACCACCTATTTGTAATCTTGCACACTGATGAGAGCAAAGTTCCACAGGTTAATTCATGAGAGTATTTGCCCAAGCTTTCCACTGTCATAAGCCATGGGGAAGGAAACAATTGGGTTTAAAATTCTATTTTGATATGAACAGTCTGATGAGCAGTTTTGAACTTTACTCTGAGCAAATAAAAGCCACAGAGTACTTATTTTTTTACTTTTATTTGAGCAATCAAAACAATCATCCAAAAAAAACAGCAATTCAGTGGATAATACAAATGCCAGCTACAATTAATTGAATTAATGGAGTGATAGATTTGCCAAAGGCTAAATTTCTAAGTCTTATGACATCTTTTGCCTGAATCTTCAGACTTGTTAAGAATATTCCAGAAAATTTGCATCCTGGGCCAGGGATGGCTCCCTTGCTCAAAACAGTTTGGAACTCTCTTGTGGGTGTTTTAGAGCCCTCCCAACCTTCAGGACTTGGGAATTAATGACCTTTGTTTGAAGCCCAGTCTTTGCATGGTTCTTAGTGGTAGCTGGTGATTCACTGAGGGAATGTTGACTTCTAGCAAAAACAAACAAACAGAAGTTGAAGTGTGACTCTGAAGTCATTTTGTGTCTGAAATTCAATCCCAAAACCTTTCCAAAAGAGAAATTTCTTAATTCTTTTTCTTTCTATATTTGAATTTGAAACTATGTGACTCAATGAAAAAATGAAGGTAAAAATGAAGGAAGTGCATTCGGGATTCTGTATAGTTGGATTTCATACACATGCATGTGCTCAGAGGACTTCATGTCCGAGCCAGAGGAAAAACGCTTGTGAATGCAGATAGTCAAGCTCACTTCACTTTATTTTCCTTTTCCATCCCTCTGGTACTCACCCACACCCACAGCTCCCACTTCTGTGGGCTGACAGAGCTGTGATCCTCAGCTGTCAGCATCTGTCTGAGCAGGAGCACTGCATCTGTCTGAGCGGGAGCACTGCCTCTGCTTGAGTGGGAGCACTGTATCTGTCTGAGCGGGAGCATTGTGTATCCCAGAGGTAGCATGACCGCAGCCTTCCCTGTGCACAAGTGTTCACCTCGGCTCTCCCTGCCTGCCTGGCTGTGTCTGTCCTAGGCCTACTTTGTCTCCAGGCTTCCAGGTGAGGATTTCTGGTTTCTTCTTGCCCTTGGCCCACATCTCACTGACCCCTGCGGACACCTGGAGCCTGCCTTCTTGCAGACAGGAGAGGGCCTGCTCTCATGCTCCTGAGGCTGTGAGCAGAGCCCTGGGTGATGACTCGGCACTTTTGCCACTTGTTTGGAAGGTCAGTGCATGGCCATTGGGTAACCCTCACTCTAGGACTGAGCATCCCCTCCAGCCTATTTTTTGCAACGTTTGCAGATGCCGCATCCATCCTCATTAATGTCGTTGGACAGTGGTCATTTCAACCTCAACCGACTCTGATTTTTTTCACTTTTCGGGAAATACACTATTAATACAATTTGTCAGTATTCTCTGAGGAGCATTTATTATGCTGCAATTTTAGTATGTTTTACCAATTTAGTTGTCATAATGGGCTGCAAATGCCTTGATTTAAAAATCTTATTTCCCAGGCCTTTTGAGAGCTGGCTATAACCTGAGATTATTTCCCTAATGGACTGTTTCTATAATGTACTTCTTAAAAGCCAAATGGTACTTCTCACTTCATTTTGCATATCCAGTGACATTTTTAGCTTGGTATTAATAATCCAACATTATAATAAAAATAATAATAGCAAGGATTTGAATATCCATTACAAATCTCCTTAAACCCAGGTGAACTCATTAACTCTTAGATAAAATAAATTGGATTAAAAAAAAAAAAGAGTTGATTTTATTCTGCCTCTCATGATGACTTTGAGTAGGAAAAAGAAGTAGAAGTGAATTCTCCTGACTTCAGATCTGGTGTTGGTTTTGCTAGAATGACCAATTAAGATGGGCTGTGAGATTTAAAAATGAAAACAGGGAAAGGAACATCTGTCTTCTCTTTGAGTCAAACAGATGAATGTGAAATCAAAGGTCATGATTTCTGCTTTTGTCATCCTGAGTGAGGGGATGAGGGGAAACAAGAAAGATGCTTGATTAAGTCCCCCAAACTTACAAACCAAACATGTAGACAAGCTAGAATTTTCAACGTTGTTGAAAACAAGTTTTCTCTCTTGCCTTTCAGCCTAAAATGTCAGCGTTTTGATCATGCTGAGGGCTCTGTGAGTGTAAGCTCAGTCATTTGCAGGCTTCACTTAGATGTGATGGGCTGGGCTGTGCTTAGCAGCTCAGTCTTGTCTGACTTTTGGTGACTCCATGGACAGTAGCCCATCAGGCTCCTCCGTTTATGGGTTGAACTGTGTCAAATTCCTGTGTTAAATCCTAACCCCACTATCTAAGAATGTGACCTTATTTGGAGATAGGGTCTCATGGGGTTGGCGGGGGGAGGTTAAGTTAATGAGGTCGTGGGGAGGGTCCTAATCCAACAAGACCAGTGTCTTTCTAAAAAGAGGAAATTAGGACAAGGACGTACACAGGGGGAGAAGGCCATGGGACAGCACAGGAGGATGCGTCTACAGGCCGAGGGATGGCAGAGGTTGCCACGACAGCACCCGCACCAGGAGGGAGACCTGGAATAGACTCTCCTGTGCAACCTTCAGAAGGAATCACCTCCTGACACCTGGATCCGGGGCTGCTCCAGAGCCATGAGACACTAAATGTCAGTTGCTGATGCCGCACGACGTGTGCTTCTTTATTATGGTAGCCCCAGCAGATGAATACGCTGGACACCCAGAGAGTCAAAACCATGTCCGACGTAATCCACACCCATCAGGCGCTTACAGTGAACTTAGTGAGTGATCCCCCTGAAACACTGAGCAACCACAGGCGCATCCTCGGGGGAAGGCCCTAGAGTAATTCAAACTCTAAATGCTATCAGAAATCAGAGGACTGAGAGAAACAGAGACTGAAACCTCCAAAAAGTCCCACTGCTTAGAGTGAAAGAAAGAGGAAGGGTGCCAATGAATCTAGAGGAAGAACCCAGAGCCGGTAGCCGGGGGGATGGACGCTGGGAACAAAAGTCAAGGGACTTCCCTGGTGATCCAATGGTTAAGACTTCACCTTTCAATGCAGGAGGTATGGGATCCATGCCTGGCTAGGAAGCTAAGATTCCACATGCCTTGTGGCCAAAAAACCAAAACAGAAGCAAATTCAATAAAAACTTTAAAAATGGTCTGCATCCAAAAAAAAAAAATCTTAAGAAAAGAAAGACCAAAAGCCAAGACCCCATCTCTTTTCTGACTAATAATGTCCTGTGTTCTCACTGGCTATCCCAGGAGACACAGCCTGGTGGAAATGACCCCCTGGTAAGTGAGAGTCTCAAGTGGGAGGAGAAGGTCATCACCAGGCTCAAAATTTTCAGGAGGGTGTGTGTTTCTTTACGTACCATTTCAAGCAACAACAGAAAAGCAAAACTGCAAAATGTAATTTTGCTACTTCCATAGAAATCTATAATTGCTGTTAAAGTCAACACATAGGACATGCCTATGGCAAGGTCCTTATTGCCTAGGAATGACATTATCATTTAAAATCATTAAAGAAAAATTGGATTTTATACTTAAAGATGGAAACATTTCTTGCCATTTGTAGAGCTTATGAAACTCAACTTCATTATCAGTGTTCAATCACTAGTGAAAGTGAAAAGAAACTTTATTTAATCATTGAGTTGAGTTGTCTTTAAATATAGCTTTGGCCTGTTTTATGAGTTTTTTCTCTTATTTTCTATTAGTAGGCATAACTGTGTGCTCATATTTGCTATGACATATCATAACTGTACCTTCTTTTCAACAGCTCATGAAAACTCTACTTTTATGGTGCAGAATAAAACCCCATCATAATTTTACTTTCTTCTGAGGAAATTCCTGAAATATAAGTTTAAATATTAGAGACAGTGAGACAGAGGCCATTGCTTAAAACCACAATGGAAATTTGACTCATTCTGAAACTTCAAAATGGCAATGCGCTACTAAAAATAATTATTCATCCCTACTGCCTGGCAAGCTTTCTTCTTGGATATTCTATACTTGTGAAATGCACTGCAAGTAACTTACCCTTCTTTCAACCCTTGGTTTGCTGTAAGCTATTGAGCCCTGTGTTGACATTAACCACCTCCCAATGCTTTCTTACACATCTCTCCCTGCACCAATCAGCACAGAGGAGGTTTATCTAGGCCATGTGTGCTTATTAAGGATATCATTCATTGAATTAAAAATTAAAAGTGAGCAATTCTATGATGTGATTGCAGTAATTAAAGTACAAAAGGAAAGGTTGGTGTCACATTTAAAAATGAGCCTTGGAGTAATTGGATAGAGAACTGATAAAAGAACAATCTGCTTACTTTGCTTGTAGAGCTCTTCAAATTAATAAAAGCCAATGTACAGCTGTCTGTCTGAGACAGCTTGTACTGTCTAGAAGGCCAACAATAAATTATTATTGTTTTTCCCCAATACGTAGGTCCCCATTTTGGTAATACACACTCAGCCTCTCAAAACTTGTCTGCAGCTCAGTAGAAATACAGGTTCGATACAAATGAAGGACAGACACCATTTCTCATGGTGCATACTGTGCTACTGCTCACCATTTGTCTCAGGAAAAAGTGACATTTTTTTCAGCTTCATTGAAATATAACTGACAGATAAAAATTGTGTGTATTTAAGGCACATGGCATGATGGTATGATTTATGTACAAGTTGTGAAATGATTATATTTATTTTATCCTTAAAAAATAAGTAACCCATATGCATAAAGGAATATTAGAAAATATAGTATTGTATTACTGTGATATTATTGTAATAATATTATAATATTTCCAATTGTAATATTGGAAAATACAATATTAGAAAATGCAGAACAGCAGGCCGGAAAAGGTAATCAAGTATATGTACGGCCCTCTTTTCTGGGAAGAGATTGTCAATATGCTGTGTACATATACACTATTATATGTGACTTCTTTTACTTATCATATATCCAAGGCCTTTTCTGTGTTTTTGAAGAACCTTGAAAAATATTGAACTAATATGCAATGCTCTATTAAGTGGTTATACCAGCACTTAACTAACAATTGCATTTTTATACTGCTTTTTCCAGTTCTTTAAACTGTAAAGAACAAAGTAGGGGTAACATTGCTATGCCATCCTTCCCCCCTCGCCCCACAAATCCAAAGGTTGAAGTCCTAACTAATACTGTGTCTGTATTTGGAGTAAGGAAGTAATTTAGATCAAAAATGACAGAATTCCAAATTTAAAAAAATCATTATTCTAGAGTTATAAAAAAAATGCCAGGATATATAGGAGTGCTTGAACATGAACTTAAATTCTCATAAGACTTAGGGAACAACAGTTTAGGAATAAACACAGCTCTCAGATCCAAAGGGATGGCTATGTCCGTCTCTGTCTCACCTTTCATGGTGGTGGCAAACCCATGAGATAATGAAATCTCAGGACACCCCGTGAGTCTTGGGTTTTGCCCGGTGAAAACAGACTGTGTACGTTTCACCTGCTTTTAATGGCTGAGCTTCAGCTTCCTTCTGTTCTTAAAGTTGCTTCCCTTGTTTCGTGGTCTTTGAGTTACCGTCATTACCTTTTCAGTGAGCTCAGGTCAGCCTCTCACCTTTGTAACTGGGCAGACTCATGGAATCACTCCAGGAAGTTGGCATCATTCTGCCTTTTGCTGTTTTAGGGCATTATATTGTTTTACTTTATATTCGATTGCTTCTATAATGGCATACACACTCATTCCACAGTGTGTGGGTATTTCCTGGTCACCTGGCCGTCTAGTTGATATCCGGGGAACTGCAGAGGTGAGTAAGACATAATCATTTCCTTCTAGTTGGACACAATATAGGCGGGGAATGAGCTGCAAGTCAACCAAGAATAATGTGCATTCCCATGTATGGTTTCAGACATTCATATGTTTAGAAAAAAGTCGTGTCCGACTCTGTGCGACCCCAGAGACGGCAGCCCACCAGGCTCCCCCGTCCCTGGGATTCTCCAGGCAAGAACACGAGTGGGTTGCAATTTCCTTCTCCAATGCATGAAAGTGAAAAGTGAAAGTGAAGTCGCTCAGTCGTGTCTGACTCTTAGCGACCCCATGGACTGCAGCCCACCAGGCTCCTCCGTCCATGGGATTTTCCAGGCAAGAGTACTGGAGTGGGGTGCCATTGCCTTCTCTGATTTTAGAATCTCCAAGTATAATAAATTAAACATGCTTTCTGTGATTTCCTTTCTTTTTAACACTTTTATGAAAAGTAACTTGGTCTATAAAATGCTATCAAAGTGAAATTGAATCAAAAACACTTTTTAGTGAATTTTCTTATGAAATAGAAATAGGTTACAGAAAACAAAATTAAAAACATAAAGTTAGATTTTATCAGTTAATATGAGAGAAACTAACGGATCGAGGAGGTCAAATGAAGCTTTTGAAAACTTAGCTTAAAAGTCCTACCAGAAGACAAAAATAGAACTATGTTTTTTTTTCAAAGAAATATAATTCCTCCTCCCCCCACCTCCTCATTCTCTATTCTTTTTAGAATTCTTCTGTTAAGTTTACATAGTTCTCTTTTCAGTGTCATTATTTACAACACTGTCACTGTTTCCATAGTTATGCAGAACGACTGTTTCCATAGCAACACTCTTGGTTTCCTAAACAAATACTATCACAGTGTTAATCTTGTTTCACTGTTATTGTGCAATGTTATTAGATACAAAATTCAAAAAATAATTTAAGGAGGATTTGAAGCTAGGTGGGTTGGTTTTATTGTTTAGTGCTTTTGATATTAAATTTCAATTTCATATTAAAATACATATCTGTCTGAAAAATAGTGGGAATTTTGCATAGCAAACATGATACCAATTTTATTCACCAGTTATAAAACACTATAATTTAATAAGAGAGTGTTTCAATATGTGAACAATATACAGGAGTTTACCCATCTTCAGATTACAGTGACTGTTTTTCAGTTGGCCTGGATAATTCAGCTTCCCTAAATCTCTAAAGTCATTTATAAGTCACCCACAGCAATATTTCCCTTTGCCATTTTTGCATTTTAAGTAATTTCTACCCATTTTTGCCTTTTTATTTTACAGCCCCTCAGGAACAACTATGAAACAGACTTCAAGGGAAATTTATGGCTTCCGTTCTCTTTGATTGAAACCAAAGAGAAAAGTTAGTAGGTTTTGGATCTTTGCTTTTAAACTGGTTCATCATTACCCTTAACTTCTTCTCTAAGAAGCAAGTCGTTTGGACTCTTTCAGAAATGGAACTGTGGCCACCCCCAGCTCCCAGCTTATCCAGTTTGCTTGAGTTGGGTGAATTGTCTGCCTCCTCAGAGAGGGCCTCAGGGCACTTGAAGGAGAAGGTGGCCTATCTGCAGGGTGGAGGAACGGGGAAGGTTGCTCTTGTTTACCCAATGTGAGGGAGCTGCATTAACAGTCCCGTAGCCGCCATGTCCTGTTCAGTTCAGTTCAGTAGCTCAGTCGTGTCCGACGTCCTGTTAGATGTTTGTAAAAGGCTGCTGGGCTGCGCACATCTGCATCTTAGTGCTCTGAGCTCTGCCTCATTTAGCACGGTGTTTCAGAAGCCTGCTCTTCACTCTTCTTTTGAATATGTCTTCCTTGAAGAACACATTTAAATGAGTTCCCATCTCAATCTAAAAAGATTTTTTTAATTGGGGTGGAGTTGCTTTACAGTATTGTGTTAGTTCCCGCTGTACAAGAAAGGGAATCAGCTCTAAGTATACCTGTACCCCTCCCTCTGGAGCCTCCCTCCCACTCCCAGCCCAGCCCACCCCTCCAGGTCATCACAGAGCCCCGAGCTGGGCTCCCTGAAACAGCTGCTTCCCACTAGCTGTCTGTTTTACACGTGGCAGGGTACCTACGTCTAAATGTAAGTCCAGATATTATAAAACCTTAAGAGGAAAACAGAGGAAGAAAGGTCTTTGACATAAATCGCAGCAAGATCTTTTTTGACCCTCCTCCTAGAATAATGAAAATAAAAACAAAAATAAACAAATGGGACCTAATTAAGCCATCTCAATTTTAGCAGGAAGGGCCCTGAGATAGGGGTATAATCTAGTCATTTGCAAAGTTGAGTTGGTTTGCTCCCTTGTGTGGAAATGTGTCATCCATAATGACAGAGAAGTATTAGTCGATTCAGTCCTGTCCAGCTCTCTATGACCCCATGGACTGTAGCCCCACAGATTTCTCTGTCCTTGGGATTCTCCAGACAAGAATACTGGAGTGGGTTGCCATTCCCTTCTCCAGGGGATCTTCCCAACCCAGGAAGCAAACACAGGTCTCCAGAATTGCAGGCAGATTCTTTACCATCTGAACCCCCTGGAAAGCCCCTAATAATGACAGAAGCTGATGTTAAACTTGAGACTCACTGCACCCTGGGTAGAGAGCTGGGGGTGGCCAGACTCCGAGCTAGCCCTACTCAGCTCCGACATCCAAGCTGCAGGATTTGAAGCCTGTGATTTCAACTGCTCTGAGCCTCTGTTTCCTCATCTATAAAATCAGGAAAATAATACCCAGTGTGCAGCATTGTTGGGAGGTTGGAGATACAAACAAGCAAGATGGTGACTAGGCTAAGAGGTGGTCATTGTGATTTACTGACATTTCCTCTTTTTTTTTTTTTTTTTTTGATAATTTGGAGTTTGGGGTCAGAAAGAGCCCGATTCCCCTGTAGTGCTGCAAGGAGATGTGTCTGTGGACATTCTGCCCTGATCAAGCTTCTTCAGCTTTCACTGGGCTGGCTCCTGCCCTCTTGCAGCAGGCAGCTTTAACTCTTCGGCCCAGGGGAGGTTGGCGTTCAGACTTCCCAAAGATGCCCCCACAGGCAGCAGCCTTGTTATGTGGAAAGCCCCTGAGAAGAGGTCCTTTCTTCCTCGCCACCCTTGAAGTGTGGTTTCACCAGTGTTTGTCAGCCTCTCGTGTACAAACAAGTACCCAGGACCTTGCTGAGACATGGATTTGGGTTCACAAGTCTGCGTGGGGACTGCGTTTCTGTGTGGCTGACAAATTCTTGGGTAATGCCAAAGGCACTGGTCCAGGGACCACATTTTAATGAGAAAGAACTACAGTCCCCAAATCAGAGTTTTCCTCAAATTTATTAAGACCCCAACTAGGGGCCAGTTCCTGTAAGAGTGGGTGCCCAAACTACCTTGATGTATTTGGGGTTCCTGTTCTAATACAAGATCCAGACCATCCAGTTTCGTTGAACTTGGCCTCCTTGTGGATTTGATCCTTGGATCAGGAAGATCCCCTGGAGGAATGCATGGTGATCCACTCCAATATTGTTGTTTGGAAAATCCCATGGACAGAGGAGCCTGGCAGGCTACAGTCTGTAGAGTCACAAAGAGTCTGACATGACTGCAGTGACGTAGCACACACATAGCACATGACTTCTTTGTGAGATGGAGAGACTGGGCTGGCTGAAATCTCTTGGGTCCATCTCAGAGACCAAATGTGGTACTCCTCTTCCTTTTGGATGCAGGACAAATCCGGATAGATGCAGAAGGGCATCTATTCAAATCAGCTGATTTGACTCTCCTATGATTGAGGACAGGAGGAGAAGGGGGAGACAGAGGATGAGATGGTAGGATGGCATCACTGACTCAATGGACATGAGTCTGAGCAAACTCTGGGAGATAGTGAAGGACAGGGAAGCCTGGTGTGCTGCAGTCCATGGGTTCGAAAAGAGTCAGACACGCCTTAGTGAATGAACAGCAATGAGTCCAAGGATCAAAATGATTCAGTTGTATTAGGCAAAATGTGTAATAGAATTTGAACTGATCATCAGAAATAGTTTAATATGCCAACTAGAAGTTCAATGACTCATCTACAAACAACTAGAGATTCTGGCTGTATATCATAATTATCAGAAAATACAATATACTGAATGTTTTGGAATTCTCTAAGAAAGTATGTTTTCATTTCCTTTTGTTATGTAGACAGTATAACAAATCCAGTTAGGTTTTCTCAGATGAAACTGTGCTTGGTTTTCTGTTCTCTTATACGTCTGAAACTTGTTGGTTTTTTAATTGTTATATCTCACTAGCAGTGTTTCTTTCATGGAAACCTTTGAATGGCAACTTGCTCTTTTCTGAGATATTTTAAAAGGAAATTGTATTTGAACGGTCTAAAAAAGAATCCAGGGCTTTCTAGGGGATTTTGTCACTTGGGTTTTCTTTACTTATGATCTCATTGTCGAGGATTGTATAAGCTTCCAAGAATCAAAGGGATAGCAGTTTCTAATAAGTCCATGCAAACATAAGATTATTTTCATTTTTATTTGTATTAAATACATTCACTCCACTGGCACCAACCTCATAGTGAATCACAACGAGTCTACTTGCCCTCCTCACAAATAGCAATAGAATTATAACAAAATCAGTTTTCTTTGGCAAATGAGGTAGCCAGTTTTCCAATAGTGCTTGCTTACCATGGAAAATTCCTTGATTGTCAATGATAAACTAGTATGTAAAAAATGTGGGTGACAATGGTGTCATCCTCGCATGGTGAGGGGCATGTGAGGTCACAACAGTTACGGTCTTAGAGTAGCACATGGCACATGACAATGTTCAGTAAGTATTACATAGTTCTATTACTCTTGACTCTCATCTCAGTGTATCTAACAAACGACACTGAAGTAGCATAAGCCCTCCCCAGCTTCTTCTGCACGTGTTGTTATATGTACATATAGATATGTCCTTTTATAAATGATGGTTTCAAATGCTGTAGAAAAATCTGACAGTCCAATAGAAGGAAACAATGCAAATATTCTCTGAAAGTCTATAATGACTATAATTTGAATGTTCAATTCAAACAGATAACCATTCTCATGATTCTCTGTTAATAGAATGTTGTTATAGATGATCATGATTTAGAAAGAAACTGTTTTCCAAATAAAAAATTGTGGAGGAAAAAAAAAAGAAACAAAAAACCTGAGCCTATGAAACAGGTGCAAGCAAATGTATTTATTTCCATGAGAAATGCATGCATGTTTTTCTGTTGGCTATATTAATTAAAATTAAACATTCATCTTGTCCTATTGCATCTCTGGTTGTGCTATAAAGCACTAACACTGAACTGGTGTTTGCACAGAACAAAGAAAAAGGGAAACTTAGCAAACAGTGGGTTTAGTGAAGTCAATCCACCATTCCAAATCACCAGGGCCACACATTCAGTCGGATGGATAGTTCTCACTTGCTGAGACCATGAAGCTGCTCTTCTATGTTTTGTGCAAATGTGAAGGGGGATGCACAAGCAAAGTCTCCATGATTTTGTGGGGCTTTTCTGCAGTTTATTTATGCAAGGTGAAGCTCAGAAGATTTTCCCTGTACATGAACACTTCAAGATGGTTATCAGGTTTGCCAAAGATGCCCCAAAGCCGTGGCAGAATAACCTGGGGGTGACTCACCGACAACAGACAGGAGTAGCATCCGAGGAATATGATTAAGCCCCAGGACTCAACAGTTGGATATCTTGGGTTCATACTCCAGCTCAACCCTTGCTGAACTACTTGACTTTGAGAGACTCACTCACCTCTCTGTGCCTCGTATGATGTGGTCATCTTGGCAACAGGGATCTTGGTACCTGATGGCAAAGGCCACTATGGGAAGGAGCAAGATCACGTACACAGGGTGACTAGAGCACTGCCTTCTGCCCAGTGACCAAGACGCGCTAGTGGTGATTAGAAAGTGAATAATGTTTCCTGTAACTGCCATGGAGACTATTAGTCATAGAATGCGCTTTTATGAGTAGCTTCCCATTTGGCTAAAGCTGATTATAAACTTCTTACACTTTGATTCTGTAATCTTGGCAAACATGTAGCTGATCTGAAGCTTCTAAGTCAGGTTAAGATCTCAGATTCTAGAGGGAGCTTAGTAACAGGTCAGGTACTAGCAGAAAGGGCTGGGAAGACCAGGACTTTTAGATAATTCCAGATGTTTTGGTATGAAATAATTCTTAAACTCTGGGTTTAACTTTGTCAACATAACCTCAGTAGTAAGCATGTGACCAACTGTTTTCATCAGCTCTGGCTGTCATAGCAGAATAGCCGCAGAATAGGTGGCTTAAACAACAAGTTTATTTTCTTATAGTTCTGGAGGCTGCAAGTCCAAGGTGAAGGCGCTGGGAGATTCAGTATCTGGTGAGGACCCCTTTCCTGCCTTGTGGATGGCTCTCTTCTCACTGTGTACTCAAGCGACCTTTGATTTAGGATTGTCTTACAAAGAAATCGCTGATATTTCTTAATAAAAATTGCCGAAATTTTGAAATGTGGTTCTAATAGGCATGCAAATCAGATAAAGATCAGAGGCTATTCTAATTCGGGGAAATTCCAGATGCAGGCACACGTCAGAGATATTTTGGGCTCAGTGCCAGACCGCTGAAATAAAGCGAATATCACAATAAAGCAAGCCACAAAGTTTTCTGGTTTCCAAGTGCATGTAAAACTCATGGTTATACTGTACTATCATTGATTAAGTGTGCAGCAGCATTATGTCTGAAAAAACAATGTACGTACCTTAAAAGCACTCTTGCTAAAGATGCCAAAGCAATTGCAATAGTAACATCAAAGGTCATCGATCACAAATCACCATAGCAAATATAAGAATTATGGAAAACATGGCAAATAGTGCACGTATTACCAAAATGTGACCCAGAGACAGGAAGTAAGCAACCACTGTTGGAAAAAATGGCAGCAATGGACTTGCTCCACACAGGGTTGCTGCATACCTCCAGTTTGCAAAATACTTGGGTCTACAAAGCACAGTAAAGGAAGTGCCCTAAACAAGGTGTGGCTGGCCTGGACAGTACACACTGGGAGGGGTTGGGGTGCTGTTTCTGACCATTGATAAAGTCGTTTCCAAGGCTGCTTGGAGCAGAAGCTATGGGATCACATGGCACGGGTGATGGGAGTGACTGAGGGTTTATGACCAGGACAAAGGTAAGCTGCCCAGCTCTAGGGAGGAGACAGATAAGCGAGTAACAGGAACACACATCTGGTGCAGTGAGATAACACTGGTTCTGACCTAAAGGATAAGATGCAGGAGAAGCCAAAGAGGAAGGAGAGGAGGCTGAAGTCCTGGGAAAGCTGTTCAAAGACGGCAAAGGGAAATCTCTGTGTAGGAAAGCACAGAGTGACATTGAGGGGAGAGGCTGAGGACTGATGCTTAAAGATGTGTAGATACAGATCGACGAAGTTACAGGAGTGAGTGAGTGAGTGAGTAAAAAAAAGAAATCACAAGGAAACCCCAGTTCTCGGCGGTTATCGTCTTCACCACTCACGACAGGTCACATGTGAGCTAGGTTTTCACACTAAAAACCTTGAGTGCCCTGGACTTAGAAACATGGTAATTTTAAGTGGAGGACCACAAAAATCTTAAAAAGGAGGATTTCTTGCCCTCCAGCTCTCTTTCAAGCTCACGTGGCCCAAAGTACCAAGTCATCTCTATTAAAGAGTATTTGCAGGTGAATGTTCTGGATCATACAGAGTCTTTTATTTCTATATTGTACAACTGCTTTCGGTTTTTAAGGGTCAGGAAATACTTCCTCCCACCCACGCAGACTCAGCACATGCTGGCCTTGTGTCTCTGAAGGACACACCCTTGCTCCCAGGCTGGGCCCTGCTGCCCTCAGCAGTGGTGCGTTTCATTCTCTAGAAGATCTCTGAGGACTTGCACTGGGGTCCAGTGAAGCTCAGGGTCAGTCCTTACTCCTGACTGTTCCCATCCTCGCTTGCCTCTCTCCTGTCTTAGAGTGTGAACACTGACACCAGTGGTCCCTCGCTCTCTGCCTCCTGTCCAGGGTCTCATTTTGTCCACGCTGCCCGAGTCAGGGCCCTCAGGCACTCATGTCCTGTGTTTCCTACAGGCCTGACTCCTTCTGGGGCCGTAATCCCCTGTCTGGGATGGTCACCCCCCACCCCGCCCCCTAAGAGCAGAGCCTTTCTTCCCCACCCAGGCTGACACGGAACTGGACTTGTTTAGCATGAAGCTTTCTTGGTGAAGAGGAAGTGTGAGCTCAGCTTTGTTGCAGGAGAGAAGAGATGGTGACCTGGTGTGAGACTGTGCTTCTGGGTCGCCTGGATGCCCTGTCCACCCCCCAAGTAATGGTCCTGTTGGTAGCTTGTGTTAGAGATGGATGCTTAACTGTTTTCCTTCTTTTAAACATCAACTCTTTGAGGAGAAGTCTTCTTCAGTTTCAGTTCAGTCACTCAGTTGTGTCTGACTCTCTGTGACCCCATGGACTGCAGCACGCCAGGCCTCCCTGTCCATCGTGAACTCCTGGAGTTTACTCAAATTCGCATCCATTGATTCGGTGATGCCGTCCAACCGTCTCATCCTCTGTTGTCCCCTTCTCCTCCTGCCTTCAATCTTTCCCAGCATCAGGGTCTGTTCAAATGAGTCAGTCTTCTTAGGCATTCTAAGAATGATTGTTTTTGCTGATTGTTTTCTTTCATATTTATCTCGCATAATTCAGTGTTGGTATTTTTCTAAAATGATAGTTCCTCTCACTTTGCAGAAGTTTTCAGGAGCTCATATTCCTTTCTCTTACTGATCAGGTAGGTGACCCTTTCAGCTGCCTCTCTGGAGACAGGGGGTCACGTTCTGAACTGCTGTGAAAGCAAGAAACTTCCAGAGACCTAGAAAAAGGATTTGACCTCAGGGTCTAAATGGTTAATGGGAGTTCTTTGCAGATGAGGTAATGTTTTGGTTAAGGTGAAAGGAACTGGACTCTATTATCCTAACTAACTTGCTATGGAGGTTTTAACCAAACCGAAGTTCATGTCAGCTAAAGAGGAACCCTGATGACAGGCAGAGATACTGATCTGGCCTTCAAGGAGGCATTTTCTGACCTTCCTAGGGATTTCTCCCCTCCCTAGGATTCACAAGGACTTTCCCTCGTCTCTCTAGCTCTTGCTGTGGGTTTTCCTATCACTAATTGTGCTCGAAGGAGGGTAATGATTTCTGAAGTCCTTTCTTTCAAACCCCTGCTTTCAGATCAGCATCTGGGAGCACCGATCAACAAGTCAGTTATTACTGACGTCACAGGGAACTCCAAGCCACGGGTGAACTGTGCAGAGCTTGAAACCCAAGACAGAGACAGAGTGATTAAAACTGTAAGCAGGGCTAGCTCCTGCTAATGATGAACTCCAGCAGCAAATGAGGAGTAAGAAGAGATGATGAAAGTTCCTCCTTGAGCCACATAACTAGGGGAATAAAAGAACTTGTTTTCTACCAGTTAATGAACAATGATCCCTGCAGGGGTGGGAGGGACAGGCCCCACTCTGCTTATCAGTAAATTCCATGAAGCCTTACCTCATGCTGGGGGTGTCCTGTCCTGTCCTGGTTCAGCCAGACAGACTGTGAAACACTTTTTTTTTTTTTTTTTTTTGATTAGTCAAAACTTTTAAATTTTCTATTGGAGAATGGTTGATTTACCAAAACACCTTCTGTTGCAGGCTGAGTAGCCCTTCTTACCAGACAATTATCACATGTTCAAAGGGATTTGCTGGGTTTCTCATGTAATTCTATGCATCATCTCAAATTTCTGGACATTTCCTGAGGCTCCTGTGAATTCAAGGCAGGTGGGGAAAGTAGTAGATTAGAAGAAATCTACCCCTCTCTCCAAGGAGAATTCCCTGGCAACACTGAGTCTCGCATGCCAGTGTCTGGGGTCAGTGATGACCACGGCAGTTCAGCGTTGAGAGGGATGAACCTCAGAGCCCGGGGTGGCCCCGGACACAGATGTGTGTCCCCAGACTTCCCTGCCTGCCTCCCTTCCACTCCTGACACTACGGATTCATTTATACCTCAAATATTCATGGTCAGTGGTCACTATGGAGCTGAAAATCATCATTCTTGACTTCAGGGCCAGTTCTCCAATGAATTAAGCAGCTATTTACACACTACTTACACGGGATTCCCTGGTGGCTCAGACAGTAAAGCATCTATCTGCAATGAGGGAGACCTGGGCTTGATCCCTGGGTTAGGAAGATCCCCTGGAGAAGGAAATGGCAACCCACTCCAGTACTCGTGTCTAGAAAATTCCATGGATGGAGGAGTCTGGTGGGCTAAAGTCCATGGGTTCGCAAAGAGTTGGACAGACTTAGTGATTTCACTTTTGTTTTTACACACTGTCAGAGGGCCGGGCTAGGGTTGGGGTGGGGGGAAGGGTCCCTATGGGCAAGGTCATGACTGGCAAGCTTTGGTCTGTGTGCCTATCCTTGCACCTGGCACATTGACCTCTGTAAATAAGTGTGAATTAAGTAAGGAATGAATTGGAGCTCCAAGATAGGGAGTCATTTTCCAGGGTGCTTATCTCCTGGCATGGTTACCCTGATTTGGGACCAAAGGTACTGAAATCTGCTTAGTGTGCACCAGGATGTTGACAAACTGAGCTGCATGGCCATCAGCAATTTTATGGATGGACCAAGGGATGGAGTCTAGGAAAATGTGGGTGGAAAAATATTGTTGCTGTTTAGTCACTAAGTCATGTCAGAGTTTTTTGTGATCCCATGGATGGTAGCCCGCCAGGCTCCTCTGTTCATGGAATTTTTTAGGCAAGAATACAGGAGTGAGTTGCCGTTTCCTTCTCTTGGGCTTCCCTGGTGGTAAAGAGTATGCCTGCAGTGTGGGAGACACGGGTTTGATCCTTGAGTCTGGAAGATCCCCTGGAGAAGGAAATGGTACCCACTCCAGTATTCTTGCCTGGAAAATCTCATGGACAGAGGAGCCTGGCAGGCTACAGTCCATGGGGTCGTAAAGAGTTGGACACGACTGAGTGACTTCACTTTCTCTAGGGAATCTTCCTGACCCAGGGATTGAACTCAAGTCTCCTGCATTGGCAGATGGATTCTTTACCGCTGAATCACCAGGGAAGCCCAGAAAAAGTACAGATAGACATAAATTTCCCTTAATTATATGTTTCCATTAATCCTTACAATTGTCACCTATATTTGGAATCTGAAATACTGAGTTTCTTTTGATATCAGAAGTAAATATCCAAATTTCCATTGTACTGCTTCATTCATAGCTGATCTCATTAAAACTGTGTAGGAAAAAAATTACCAGCTGACTAGTAATCTCAACTGACTCGGTTATTTTGATTCAATTAAAATGGATTTTTTTTAAGCATGATACCAAAAACACCCCCCAAAAGTCTGCAACTAATGCAAAGTTGGAAATAATAGCTCTGATTACTGAACCACCTCTCCCACCCTTAGTGCACACATAACACAATCCCAGTCGTATGTTCAATTTTAAAATAAAACAGGTTGATACATTCAATTTTCTGTAACTTTATTCAGCTCTGGATTTCTGGCTTGTTTGGTTGCTACTAGTGTGAGGAATACAGATTCTCATCAAATAGGCTAATAAGGGTCTCTTTCCAGGATCAAAGGGTGTCTTTGTTTCTGGGTTTTTTTTTTTTTTTTCTCTCTCTCTAACATGGTGGTGTTTATTTTTGTACACATTATCCTTTTTGTGAGTTATCTAAGATACCATAAAAATGTTGCTGTCAAAACTTCATCACTGAGTCAAGCCCGTTTGGCCTCAAGTTTCTCCGGGGAAGTCTGTTCTGAAGCACCAGGCACCCTTTCCTGGGCTCAGCTGGTCTGGCTGGGGTGAGCTTCACTTTCCCCCCTGGAGCATTTGCCAGCCCCACCTCTCCTGTTATCAAGGGCTCTCTGGCCAGAGGGGGCTCTTTTGGTTTCATCTTCAGGCACCTACGCTGACCTCAGGAATGTTTGGCAGGAGGGAAAAAAAATAAAATAGGTCAGTTTCACTTGAGGACGGATGATCTCAGCGGTCATTTCCCACCAATGACCTGGCCATGACTCAGCTTTCATTTTTCTTGTGACTGCCGTCTTTGATAACATCCACATTCCACATTAGCCAAATAGTGAGTTGTAGTGAAACTTGACATCAACAAGGACGTACCCAATGTCCAAGGCCTCCTCTCTCTGCCTCTTGTCTTTTCCTTTCAAAGGGTGAAATAGGCAAGGAAACCCAAAGTTACCTGTTTTCTGGGTCCCAGTTTGACCTACATGGTGCTTTTAGTGGGAAGAATATGAGCAAACATTAAAAAAATGGGAAGATTTTTATTTACACACCTAGATTCCCATCTTCTGCTGGAGACGATGGAAGCCTAGCCAGGTAAGAGCCACTTTTTTCTGATACCGCAACTGGCCAGAGATAAGTATCACTGCCTTTTTCTAGAGGAACCGCTCTCCTCATTTTTCCACAGTCTCCAGCATTCCCTACAGTTGACGTCCACTGAGGCCAAGTGCTTTCTGCCCATCATTATTGTACTTCTGTGTCTGTTTTTCTCACTCTCAGCCTCCATTTCTCTCTATGTGACTTTTTTGGACTGTGTAGGCATTTGGATTTACACTCTCTATTCCACATAGCATTTTATTCCTGACATCTTAACTTTGGGGGTTTTGGTAATAATCCAGACTGCTAATGGTGAATCATTAGTAGCATATTATGACAGTATAAGATTACATGCACTTCCCTCACCCCATTATTATCACGTGGGCTTGCCCTCTGTCTTTCCAGCAGCAAGGTGGTATTGCTTCTCACCTGCGAGAGGCTTGTGTTCAGATGTCATTCTGTCAAGGTCTAGCAGGTGACACTTAACACAGGACTTTTCTGCACTTTTCATGTGTATGAACTGTCTTGAATCTCAGGCCAGCTCTAAAAGGGACAATTTATCATCTTTCTTTTATAGACGGGAGACTCACGGGGGCTAAGAGCTTACCTGAGACCATAAGTTTGGTCAGTGGTGTGGCCCAGAGGCAGTCCAGGGCTCCAACCTTCCAATTTATAGCACCCCTTCTCCCATCTTGCAAAAAAATTTTTTTTTCTTTTTTAAAGAGGTTTAAAAAATTTTTTTAATGTAGACCATTTTCTAAATTTTCATTGAATTTGTTACAATATTGTTTGTTTTATGTTTCAGTTTTTTGGCCACAAGACATATGGAATCCAAGCTCCCAAACCAGGGATTGAACCCACATCCCCTGCAGTGGAAGACAAAGTCTTAACCACTGAACCACCAGGGAAGTCTTGTTTCTCAAAGTTTTTAAAAGGATTTTTCTAGAATAGAATATATACATATATGGATGAGTTTCAAATATTAAAAAAAAAATTGCAAAAGTCATCTGCATTGAAGGAGAAAATTGATTTGTGTGCTCCCCTCCTCCCCATGTGTGACCTGATTCATTTCAGGACAATGGTTTTGAACAGAATCACAGACATGGGGTAGCTTCATCAGTGCTTACACATATCTTTCTGAAAACTGAATCCATACCCACCAAATATCCTACAGAAGAGAATAGACCATCCATCTGAACTCTCTTTTTGGCTTCTGTCTCAATTTTTCTAAGAGAAATAATGCTCTTGTGAGGGTCCTTTCTTGCCCTGAAGATGTTGGGATTCATTCAGTCTCTTCTAATTGAGCTCTCATCATCTGAAAGTATTTCCACCTCAGGGATCAAGCCCTTACTTTGTCTGACTGTCTCCTTTAAAGGGTCTGAGAGCCCAGTTTCCAGCCTCCACCCACTGGCTTTCAGGGTTGAAGTGAAAGTGAAAGTCACTCAGTAGTGTCCGACTCTTTGTGACCCCATGGACTATATAGTCCATGGAATTCTCCAGGCCAGAATAATGGAGTGGGTAGCCTTTCCCTTCTCCAGGGGATCTTTGCAACCCAGGGATCAAATTCAGGTCTCCCAAATTGCTAGTGGATTCTTTACCAGCTCAGCCACAAGCTTATCGTCCCTAAAAGTTCAGATTGCATAAGGAATGACCATAAAATGATTTGAAGTCATAGGAAAGGCCGAGCTGTATGTCGTTTATACATATTCAGATCTAGACTAAATGTGAAGATGTTCCTAGTGGTGACTGATTACAATGGCAGAGAATTAGACAAAAACAGTATCTTTGTTAAAACAAAACATGGTCTGTTGACTCTTGTTCACCAGTGAAATTATTCTCAGAGTTGTCAGTTAGGAAAAAAAATAAGGGAAATATAAGTGACAGAACTGGCCGCTGCCACCGGCTTCTAAAGATGAAAGTGAAGTCGCTCAGTCGTGCCCGACTCTTTGCAACACTATAGACGGTAGCCTACCAGGCTCCTCCGTCCATGGGATTTTCCAGACAAGAGTACTGAAGTGGGTTACCATTTCCTTCTCCAGAGAATCTTTCCGACCCAGGGCTCAAACCTGGGTCTTCTGCATTGTAGGCAGACGCTTTACCATCTGAGCCACTATGAAATGGCCTGGGATGGTAGCTAGGGGCTGCTTGTCAGTTGTTGTTTAATCCTCTCAGCACTAACCCTCCATCTGCACTGTGACCCATTTCTTCATTGTGTGTTTTATCTCACTTCTTATCTCCATGTCATTCATTCGCTATCTTTCTCTCTGCTGTTTTCTCTACTTTTGGGCCTAACTGAAGTAAGAGACAGTGAATGGCTTTGCTCACCCATACCCCAGGCAGAAAGGTAGCCTAGTGGCCAAGCTGACAGTGAACTACAATGACTCTCACAGATTAAATGTATCTGGCTCCAGAGTGGACTCAACAAATCAAAAAAGTGACCTGGGGCAAGTTACCCAATACACATGTATTTTATTTTATTTATTTTTTTCTCTCTCTCTTTTTTTTTTTAAATTTAAAAATCTTTAATTCTTACATGTGTTCCCAAACATGAACCCCCCTCCCACCTCCCTCCCCACAACATCTCTGTGGGTCATCCCCATGCACCAGCCCCAAGCATGCTGTATCCTGTGTCAGACATAGACTGGCGATTCAATTCTTACATGATAGTATACATGATAGAATGCCATTCTCCCAAATCATCCCACCCTCTCCCTCTCCCTCTGAGTCCAAAAGTCCGTTATACACAGCTGCGTCTTTTTTCCTGTCTTGCATACAGGGTCGTCATTGCCATCTTTCTAAATTCCAAATATATGTGTTAGTATACTGTATTGGTGTTTTTCTTTCTGGCTTACTTCACTCTGTATAATCGGCTCCAGTTTCATCCATCTCATCAGAACTGAATCAAATGAATTCTTTTTAACGGCTGAGTAATACTCCATTGTGTATATGTACCACAGCTTTCCTATCCATTCATCTGCTGATGGACATCTAGGTTGTTTCCATGTACTGGCTATTATAAACAGTGCTGCGATGAACATTGGGGTACATGTGTCTCTTTCAATTCTGGTTTCCTCGGTGTGTATGCCCAGCAGTGGGATTGCTGGGTCATAAGGTAGTTACAGAAATCCCTTGCATTCCTATACACTAATAATGAGAAAGTAGAAAAAGAAATTAAGGAAACAATTCCATTCACCATTGCAACGAAAAGAATAAAATACTTAGGAATATATCTACCTAAAGAAACTAAAGACCTATATATAGAAAACTATAAAACACTGGTGAAAGAAATCAAAGAGGACACTAATAGATGGAGAAATATACCATGTTCATGGATCGGAAGAATCAATATAGTGAAAATGAGTACACTACCCAAAGCAATTTACAAATTCAATGCAATCCCTATCAAGCTGCCAGCCATATTTTTCACAGAACTAGAACAAATAATTTCAAGATTTGTATGGAAATACAAAAAACCTCGAATTGCCAAAGCAATCTTGAGAAATAAGAATGGACCTGGAGGAATCAACTTGCCTGACTTCAGGGTCTACTACAAAGCCACAGTCATCAAAACAGTATGGTACTGGCACAAAGACAGAAATATAGATCAATGGAACAAAATAGAAAGCCCAGAGATAAATCCACACACCTATGGACACCTTATCTTTGACAAAGGAGGCAAGAATATACAATGGAGTAAAGACAATCTCTTTAACAAGTGGTGCTGGGAAAACTGGTCAACCACTTGTAAAAGAATGAAACTAGATCACTTTCTAACACTGCACACAAAAATAAACTCAAAATGGATTAAAGATCTAAATGTAAGACCAGAAACTATAAAACTCCTAGAGGAGAACATAGGCAAAACACTCTCCGACATAAATCACAGCAGGATCCTCTATGATCCACCTCCCAGAATTCTGGAAATAAAAGCAAAAATAAACAAATGGGATCTAATTAAAATTAAAAGCTTCTGCACAACAAAGGAAAATATCAGCAAGGTGAAAAGACAGCCTTCTGAATGGGAGAACATAATAGCAAATGAAGCAACTGACAAACAACTAATCTCCAAAATATACAAGCAACTTATGCAGCTCAATTCCAGAAAAATAAACGACCCAATCAAAAAATGGGCCAAAGAACTAAGTAGACATTTCTCCAAAGAAGACATACGGATGGCTAACAAACACATGAAAAGATGCTCAACATCACTCATTATTAGAGAAATGCAAATCAAAACCACAATGAGGTACCACTTCACACCAGTCAGAATGGCTGCGATCCAAAAATCTGCAAGCAATAAATGCTGGAGAGGGTGTGGAGAAAAGGGAACCCTCCTACACTGTTGGTGGGAATGCAAACTAGTACAGCCACTATGGAGAACAGTGTGGAGATTCCTTAAAAAATTGCAAATACACATGTATTTTAATGAATGCTAACTGAATGCGATCAGTCCTCCTCTAAGGTTCCCAGTTATTGTCTGCTTCTTCCCCACGCATGGCATTCTTCGATGACCTTTGTCTTACTTTGCTAGCACTGGCTCAGATATCTTACTTTTGACCTCTTGACGAGCTGGCCCAGGGCTGTCACCAGCCCCACCCCTGTCTGCCCCCTCCAGGCCTCAGGTCCACGTGACTTTGCTGCACTTGGTTCTCCAGGCACTTTGAGTGCTGTCCATGTGGCCCTCCCTGTCAGCCTGGCTGGAGCCTGACCCCTCAAGGAGCCTGTCCTGCTTTGCTTCCATCTGCTGGAATCTAGTGCCTGACCCAGAGGAAGGCACAAAGGATGAACAACTGGGTGAATCAGGGAACCATTGAAATATGTGTATTTGCTTTAAACCATCAGTAATGCACCTTTGGAAAGTGTTGGAGGCAAGACACTTCCAAAACTGCTGAGATGCTGTGCAAAATCCTATTCTGATGACTGCATGGCAGTTTGCTGGATTAGCCATAGGTTTTAAAAGGTGTTGTGGGGGTCTAGAATTTTAATGGAGAGCCTGGTGGTGTTTCTCTAGCCTTTTTCATCTCCAGGCAGCAGAATCCATTGTTGTAATTTAAATTTTCCTGTGTTTCGTGAGAGGCGACCTGTGCCCAGGTGGACTTTCCACGAAGCTGAAGAGGCTTCCGGCCCCATGTCAGCTCACAGGGGTGTGTGTTGTGAACGTTTCCAGAAAGGGTGTCACTGCACAGGTTTAGACGCTGACCCTCCCCACTCCCCGCCTTGGGGTCTTCAGGCTGCCTCTCTGCTGTGTCAGATGCTGTGGGAATGTCTGAGACCTGGCTGAGGGGAAGTTAGGTGGGGATATGTGATTTTAAGAGCCACTTGAGATGCCATTTGAGAACATTTCAATCAAATTGAAAATTCCAGACTTCTGAATTTGAAGAGTACCTTTATTTAAAGGTTGGTCTTCCCAGGTGGCGCTAGTGGTAAAGACCCCACCTACCAACGCAGCCGATGCAAGAGACATGGGTTTTAATCTCTGGGTTGGGAAGATCCGCTGGAGGAGGGCACAGTAACCCCCTCCAGTATTCTTGCCTGGAGAATCCCACGGACAGAAGAGCCAGGTGGGCTACAGTCTCTGGGGCCACAAAGATTCAGATATGACCAGGCACAGCACAGCACATTATTTAAAGGATATCTTTAAACTTATTTACAAAAAAACTGAGAGGGAAAATTCAGACAACAATCAACAGAATATGAACCAAAAACAATCAGTAACAAGCAGTAACGTCGACAGAAATCATTCTCAGGCTGAGAAGTAAGATGTATAAAAATTTTTCAGTCAGACTGAAAGCCATCATTCACTAAAAGGAAGAGGTAAGTTTCTAATAGAAGCAGTGAGTATTGTGTACAATTAATTATTCTGTAAGAAAACATAAAATGCCCTGAAGTTTTTACAGATTATAGGTTAAAGATGTTGATAGAGGTTCTCCAGAATTTGACAAGAAATGTAAATTATTTACCTGACATTATCAATTAGGAGTTGTAAAGCTGAGAAGAACTTTTCTAAGCTAAGGCTGTTTAAAAAACAACAACAGCAACAATAGTTTTGTTAACTCTTGCTAGAGGGAAGACAAGATTGTCTTCCTACCATCTCCAGGAAATTATATTATAAAATTATTGCCATGGAGAGACAATCTGAGAAGAGATAAGTCAAAAAAAATTGATAGAGTGATGTTAGAGTCATCAGGTCATTAATGAGTCAAACATAATGGATTCTTCTGGAATTTGTGAAGTTTGTGGTGTTCCTCAGTTTTGTAACATTTTTAATCTGTTTTGATTTCTCTTTCCCTGTTGTTGTTTTCTCACTCAGTCTTGTCCGACTCTTTTCAACCCCATGGACTGCAACATACCAGGCTCCTCTCTGTCCTTCACTACCTCCCAGAGCTTGCTCAGACTCATGTCCATTGAGTCGATGATGCCATCCAACTATCTCAACCTCTGTCATCCCCTCCTCCTCTTGCCCTCAGTGTTTCCCAACATCAGGGTCTTTTCCAATGAGTTGGTTCTTTACATCAGGTGGCCCAAGTATTGAAGCATCAGTTTCAGCATCAGTCCTTCCAATGAATATTCAAGACTGATTTCCTTTAGGATTGACTGGTTTGATCTTCTTGTAGTCCAAGGGACTCTCAGGAGTCTTCTCTAGCACCGCAATTAGAAAGCATCAGTTCTTCGGCACTCAGCTTTCTTTATGGTCCAACTCTCATATTCACTCCTGACTCCTGGAAAAACCATAACTTTGACTAGATAGACCTCTGTCAGCAAACTGATGTCTCTGCTTTTTAATATACTGTCTGCTGCTACTGCTGCTGCTAAGTCGCTTTAGCGTGTCTGACTCTCTGCGACGCCATAGATGGCAGCCCACCAGGCTCCACTGTCCCTGGGACTCTCCAGGCAAGAACACTTGCCATTTCCTTCTCCAATGCATGAAAGTGAAAAGTGAAAGTGAAGTCACTCAGTTGTGTCTGACTCTTAGCGACCGCATGGACTGCAGCCTACCAGGCTCCTCCACCAATGGGGGATTTTCCAGGCAAGAGTCCTGAAGTGGGTTGCCATTGCCTTCTCCGAATACACTGTCTATATTTGTCATAGCTTTTCTTCCAAGGAGCTAGTGTCTTTTAATTTCATGGCTACAGTCACTATCTGCAGTAATTTTGGAGCCCAAGAAAATAAAATCTGTCACTTTCTCCCTATCTATTTGCCATGAAGTTATCTTGACTTATGTTTGCAGTTTGTATTCTTGTCCATAACATGGAACTTTTAAACTTTCAGTGGAATCCTTTCTATGAATTTAGGGATCTGTGCATTGTACCACCGTCAGAAGCTCAAGTGTATTCAACAAGCCCAACAAGCCACTGGGGCCTTTCAGGAGGTTTCTCATTAGTGTTTTTGAAAGGCAGGGGCTATTAGGTGTATCGTGGTGGCTCAGTGGCAAAGAATCTGCTTGTAGTGCAGGAGACACAGGAGATGTGGATTTGACCCGTGAGTCAGGAAGATCCCTGGAGGAGGGCATGGCAACCCACTCCAGTATTCTTGCCTGGAGAATCCCATGGACAGAGGAGCCTGATGGGCTACAGTCCATGGGTCGCAAAGAGTCACACGATTGAAATGACTGAGCACACAGTAAGCATTGGGGGAAAGGGGCACTCCTGAGTCTTTTCTAAAAACCCTTTTGATGGAAAGTCCCTTCTTTGCTTATTTTCCCTGATTCCTGTCTTCCATTGTTCATAACAAAACAGAAGCAGAGACAAAGTCTTAAAAGATTGAACTATCATGTTGCTGCAGAGGCCTTTGGCCCTGGTCCCCAGTTAACTTCTGAGTACTCAAAGGGCAGGGCATGGATTTCTGCTAGTTTGAAATAAGTAATAACCCTTCTCAGCAAATATTTTTCTCCTGGATTTCTTAGCAGTGGATGAATGGGCTCCAGCCTCTGATTCAGCTTTCACTGATAACTTGAGCTTAGTAGACGATAACTTCGCAAGGACAAACAGCAAAGTGGGGACCATCCTCTACGGTGTGGGGACGGGCGTGATTCAGTGACCACATATCTTGGAAGTGGACATTGTTAGGAGAGCTTTGTAGCCTCAGAGGCTTCAGCTTTGACCAAAATGGCCATAATGGGATAATTTCCTCATAATAATGAGACTAATTCTCTTTGGCAAAAGCAGGAAAAAAAGAGGGAGTAAAGCAGCAACAAGATAGAGAGATCTCTCTTCTTGTTTTGTATTTAAAGTCCTGTGAGGCGCTATCTTCAGGGAATGTGTGCTCGGCGAGGAGAGGTCAGGGATATAGCCAAGCACAGCTCATTAGTGATGGGGGCGTGAGCCAAGTCATTTCAAACAACAGTTTAAAAACTCATCTCTTGTAGATATTCTACGACATCTTAAGCTTCCTGTCGACCCAGTTGGTCCCTCAGATCATTTGATGTGTTGCAGTCTCAGTTTAAGAATTGCTCCCATATTTGCAGAATGATATCACTTACCCTCACATCCAGAGATCAAACAAGAGTTCCACAGTGACTTACGAAAACCAGAGCTGAAGGTAGATTACTCCAGATCCAGTCTGTCTTTCTCTCCATCTGTCTTAAAACCTATGTGGTCCAGAAAGCCAGTCTCCTAAGGAATGTGAGGTCACACCCTCTGATGGTGTACAGTCTGAGTCCAGGACCAAAGAATCCGGCCAGAACACAGGGACTGTAATTATTTTGGTTCAGATTGCTAATTAGTTAGTCTTTGAGAGGTCAGCTTGGTTTAAAATTGTAGTCTGATGTACCTTCATACAGGAGTGTGCATATTAACTTAGAAATGAGTTCTACAACACTAGTTACAATAGCTTTGTAATTACGCTTTCCTTTACCTGGTTCTCTGGCCATTTCTTGGTTCATTGTTGACTTTGTCCATAAGAGGAATGTTTTTGCAGAGAGTGGAGTCTGGAGTCGCTTCCACCATTGCAGTCATTTCTCCCGCCTGCCTTTTGTCAACAACATATAAAACTGCAGAAGAAAAATTATGTTTCAATATACAGCTTTCATTATGCTTTTGATGTTTCTAATATTCCTTCCTAAATGCTGTAATTCCACACATGCCGCTTGTCACCTGGCCTATGTAAACACGGGCTCATTTGGATGTTATTGCACAATTCTATCAAAATGCCAAGCAGAAAAAAAATGGCATCCAATATTCACCCCGGGGTATGAGCAGGGAACTTTGGTTTGATGTAGAAGCATTAATAATTTGATCACAGACAGGCATTTTTCAGCAGTGTACACAGATTGCCAGGAAAAGATCATTCTTCCCTTGTGGACATGTTTACATCACATGCCTTCCTCCAGTTGGGGAAATCTTGCACAGAAAGTGCTGGGTCCACAGTTTCTCAATGGAGGGAGGGAGAAACACCCCCATGTGAATGTGAACCTGTGCATCTCTCAGGACCTCAAGTTGTTTCAAATATGGAACAATGTCACCCTGACCAGCTCAGAAGACTGGGGAGGATCACACTGGGCATTTCCCTGAATCGCTTTCTCTCCCAACTCAGTTCTAAAGTCAGCTGTGAACATCGTGGTGTGTATGAATTTGACACTGAATGCATGTATTAAAGATGAAATCTGACTTTGATTTGATGCTTTTGAACTATGGTGTTGGAGAAGACACTTGAGAGTGCAAGGAGATCAAACCAGGTAATTCTAAAGGAAATCAGTCCTGAATATTCATTGGAAGAACTGATGCTGAACCTCCATTACTTTGGCCACCTGATGCGAAGATCCAACTCATTGGAAAAGACCCTGATGCTAGGAATGGTTGAGGGCAGGAGGAGAAGAAGGTGACAGACGATGAGATGGTTGGATGGCATCACTGACTCAACAGACATGAAAATGAGAAAACTCTGGGAGATAGTGGAGGACAGAAGAGCCTGGCTTGCTGCAGTTCACTGGGTCACAAAGAGTTAGACCTGACTGAGTGACTGATCAATCAGTCTGACCATGAAGTTCTAATCCTTTGTAACTGGGGAGCATTTGCTCCCCCATCTGACCTCTAAGTTTAGAACCACATAGTCCCCTCCCTGTGCCCCCAAACTTTGCCTCTGTCTGTTCTTCAGGAGTTGGTCAGGGTGGATGGCCAGGAGCAGGGATTATAGGTCGTGTTACAGACTCTTGGTCTCTTTTCTCTGGGCCAACAATGGGAACTCTTAGAAATTTTAGGAAATAAGACACATCAAGCGGTCATACGCCTCTGTCCCTGAGCATGTACTTTCTTCTTTCCTTACATGAGTGGCCTCATGTAGATGGTACCTTTATGACCTTCTCCACCTCTCCTGATGGCTCGCATGCTGCCTTCTGCTCAGGGAGCTGGAAATGACAATCTGAGCAGGGCTTCTCTGGTACAACCTCCGTTCATGGAGGGGCCGAGGAAATGCAGGTGGGGGTCTGCAGGGGGCCTGAGGGGACCATGCACCTGTCTGGTGGGATCATTCCAGGCCTGGATCCTGGGTTCTTTAGTCCAGGGAGACAGGGCTGTGATTGAAGAAATGCTGTTGGAGTTGAGGGGTCTGCTCTGACCTTTCTTCACCTGGAAAAACCTTTTTTTGTGCAGGAGAAGGAGATAGAGTCATTCTCTCCCAGTCCTCCTCCCAAGCCATCTCCTCGAGGTCAAGCTTACTTGGCTTAAGGCCTAGGGTCCACAGAAGACGGGGGAAAGGAGGGGGGGTTTGACCTTCATCTCTGTATTCTCTGTGCAGCAGTGAACCAGCTCGTGGGCATCAGTGGGGTCGGGATGCCCCAGGATGACACCACCTTCCCAGACAGCACTCCCTGAACACTAGTTTGCAGTCACAGGAGTCCCTTCATTTCAATTGTCCATGAAGATGTCTGTTTCCCATGCCAGGCAGGGAAGACTGCACACTGAAGGGTCTCGTCTTATTTCCCTTTGTATCTCCAGCCCCAGCCTGCTGCCGGCTGGTTAGTACCCAGGGGACACATGTTCTTTAAAA
Source organism: Budorcas taxicolor (assembly GCF_023091745.1). NCBI lineage: Eukaryota > Metazoa > Chordata > Mammalia > Artiodactyla > Bovidae > Budorcas > Budorcas taxicolor. The sequence goes on along the minus strand of NC_068922.1, from coordinate 44,245,965 downwards.
AATTTGGGAACATCTTAAAATAAAATTTTACTGATGGAATGTACACAGATGTACTTTGGATGAAATCCTCACAGTGCAAGTCCAAGAAAAGACAGGATTTGTTAGGTGCAAACACTGGAAAAGAAGACAGACACCCTGGTGTTTCCAGAGAAAGTGACAAAACACTGAGTGGCTGAGGGGCTAGGTTTGCTGGGGCTGGGCAGATGGAGCAGATGGCCTGCCCTCCAGTGTGTGGAAGCTGATTTTGACCACGTTTCCCTCCATGGAGAGTGACAGGGAGGAAGAGGAATTCAAAGCAGTCCAGGAGAGACTGACAACGGTTTGTGTTGGAGATGGGGGCAGGAGGGGGTAGCCAGATCCTGCAGGGCTTGGAGTGTGATGGTGTCATAGCTCACCGTTTACTCAGCACTGAGTTCTGGGCTTCTTTATCCATTCACAACAGATGAAGGAGTGATCATCCATGATCAATGCATGTTGTTGTTATTCAGTTGCTAAGTTGTGTATCACTCTCTGTGACCCCATGGACTATAGCATGCCAGGCTTTCCTGTCCTTCACTATGTCCCAGAGTTTGCTCAGATTCATGTCCCCTGATGATGGTGATGCCATCCAACCAACTCATTCTCTGCCGTCCCCTTCTCCTCCTACCTTCGATCTTTCCCAGAATCAGGGTCTTTTCCAATGAGTCAGCTCTTCACATCAGGTGACCAAAGTATTGGAGTTTCAGCTTCAGCATCAGTCCTTCCAATGAATATTCAGAGTTGATTTTCTTTATAATTGACTGGTTTGATCTCCTTGCAGACCAAGGAACTCTTAAGAGTCTTTCCCAGCACCGCAACTTGAAAGCATCTGTTCTTTGGCTCTCAGCCTCCTACATCTGTACATGACTACTGGAAAAAACAAAGCTTTGACTATACCAACCTTTGTCAGCAAAGTGATGTCTTTGATTTTTAATACCCTGTCACAGTATAGGCTATTAGTTATTGAGACCTTATGTGCTTGAAGGGCTTTGAAGGCATCAACTCAGTTCAGCTGGTCCTTGTGGTACCCACTCCAGTGGATGCTGTTATTATGAGCCCATTTTGAGGAACAGTTAGGTTAATCACCAGCTCAAGGTCACCAGGATATTGTTGGTTCTGAAATGGCGAGGTGACAGAATGGCAGTGAAGAAGGACACAGACACTCGCCACAAATCATGTGATAGAGTCAGGTTTTCATCTACCTGTCTATCCAGGTGAGGCTGAGAGATGTGTTCACTCAAAGTGGCTCACTCCTTACCTTATGATGTCACATCAGTGACATAAGTATTATATGGAATTTCCTCATAAGCAAAACTTTTCACCTGAGTATCTGCTGCTAACCCACATCTAACCTTCTCTCTTGTCCAAGATCAAGGGTCTACTAGCTCATTTGATTCAGTTTTCTCATTTGTTATATCAAGAAGTTAATGGCTTGTCCCTCTGTTGCTGCTGCTATTAAGTCACTTCAGTTGTGTCAGACTCTGTGCAACCCCATGGACTGCAACCCACCAGGCTCCTCCATCCATGGGATTTTCCAGGCAAGAGTACTGGAGTGGGGTGCCATTGCCTTCTCTGTGTCCCTCTAAGGAATGACAAATAATGTTGCATATAAAGTGGAGATCTGTGCCTTTCCCAATTTAACTGCTCAGTAATTGTGAGCTAGTATTGTTATTAGCAAATAAGAAAGTGCATTTTATACCATTAGCATGTTCTTAGATGCTTATCTTAAATGTATTATTTTTTAAAGTTACCAAATAGTTTCTTCACCTCTTTGTATTGCATCAACAAGCCACAAATAAGGCCTACTTGCTTTCCATATGAAACCGAGACCCTTCTCAGAAACGAATATGACCGTAGTATAAACATCTCCCTTCGAAAGGTTTTAGACTGTTGGAAAGCTCTTTTGGAGAGCTCTGTTGGAAATACTCAGATGTCACAAAATTGTTCCTTAAACGCAGTCCAGGAGTCCAAGGAGATTAGGGTGGAGAAATGTCTCTTTGGTCCTCTTCCAGTGGGCAGAACCATGACGAATTCTGGGTCCTTGGACCACAGTGCAAGGTGCTGTCCTGTCCCAGGAAGAGGCAGAGGCCCGGAAGGTCCAGCTGCTCGCTCAGGACCTCAGGCTTATGTGTCAAGACTGGGACTTGAGACTTTTACAGCCAATGGTCCACCCGCCTCCTGCCATGCCCCTCTGTGGGCTCAGGCTGTGTGGGTGAGTGGTGGATTCGGTGTGTGTGCATTAGTGTGTGTGTGTGAATGTGGCATCTCTGTGGGGTCTCATAGCAAATGTCCTGACTTGCATGGTTCTTCAGTGACAGACACTTTGTTAAGAAGATACATTGTCTCTTTCCTTCATTTGACAGGTTTCAGCCCTTTTTTTGGAAATAGTGCAGTTAGGATGAGAGCCCCAGAATATGCCAAAATTATTTAAACTGCAAAAAGGTATTTCCAAGAATTCGAGGAGACCCTCCCTTGTCCTTTGGTAAATAATGGTCTTTGAGGGAGACCTGACTTTGTGTCTCTGGAGAGCTGGCGGGTGCTTGGATAACTGAGAGAACAGCTCACGGCCACCTCCAGCTCTGCTGCAGCCTGGTGAGTTCACAGATGTGTACGTTCAGTTTTAGCCGTATTGGCCATCCCGTGGGATGTTGTCATTTTTGTAAGGGCTTCCCCAGTGGCTCAGATGGGTAAAAAATCTGCCTGCAATGCAGGAGACCTGGATTTGATCCCTGGGTCAGGAAGATCCCTGGGAGAAGGGAATGGCAACCTCCTTTGGTATTTGTGCCTGGAGAATCCCCTGGACAGAGGAGCCTGGAAGGCTACAGTCCATGATGTCTCAGAGAGACGGGCACGACGAAGCGGCCAACACCATGCATAAATTTGCCTTCATCTTCCACGAGACAAGGTCCTGGAAATCTGGCATTGTGTGGCTCCTTTCTCTCTCCCCAGCCAGGCTTTTCAGAAACCTCCCAGCCCCATTCCAAACAGGAAGTTTGGGCAGCAGTGGTACAAATGGCCCTGCATTATGTGGGATGTCACCCATTGTTGTCGGGACAAAGACATCCTGAAATTAGGACAAAGGCTTCAATCCACCAGGGTCCGGACCCTTCAATAGCTCCACATTGTATCTGGAGAGTGATTGAGTGAACTGGGTCAGTCCGAGAATATACCTAAGCTTCTGAAACTCTGCTATTATCAGGCTGCCAGAGCGGAGCTCTACACAGCATAGGCAAACAGCATTGGGAGTAACTGGGGGCTATCTGCTCTGCATACATGCAAAGCAGGGGCTTTCTGAATAGACGTGCTTCCTGGCAACTGGATAAGTGAATGGGAAAGATTGTTAGGGGAATGATCCATAACTCAGTCCTTCTACGAGGAAAAGCAAAATGTTTATTCATTGAAAGTGTTATTGAAGTTTCTCTTTCGAAATGCTGAGCATACCTCACATGGTTCTCAAACTCTGAAGAGTGCATGTATTTTATATTTTGTTATAAGCAAATATTGTGTAGAACAAACTAACCAGCTTTACCCGAAGCTGGGTGACGCTCCTGTTCTGCTGCAAGTGATTTTCACCAATGGCTTCTCTTGGCAAAGAATTTCTGGGCGTGGGATTAAGTACCATGAACCGTGTTTATCAAGTGGAGCCTGACCCCGCTCAGACAGGACTGCGTGTGGCAGGATTTTTCTCTGTCTTCATAGCAAAATTTCTAAAACATTAGACTGTGGCTTGTTGTTGTCATTGTTGTTTAGTTTCTAAGTTGTGTCCAACTCTTTGCCACCCCAGGGACTGTAGCCCACCAGGCCCCTTTGTCCATGGGGCAAGAACACTGGAGTTGGTTGCCATTTTCGCTTTCAGGGAATCTTCCCAACCCAGGGATCAACCCCACATCTCTTACATCTCCTGCATTGGTGGGCAGGTTCTTCACCAGTGGCATCACCTGGGAAGCCCTCGAGACTGTAGATACAATAGGATTAAAGAGACGGCTATTCATTATCTTCCCTTCTGTGTCGCATTCATGGAGACACCTGTGAGTGACTTGTCAGGGTGACTGTGCCTTGATGGACAAGATATTCAAGTAAATTCATAAATCAGCATCAACCCCCGCCCCCTCCATTTCTAAATACATTTTTGGATACGTTTATTTCCCTTTGAATTCCCTCTTCTTTAATCCTCCCAACAAGCATAGGACAAAGATGGAACAGGTCTTACTTTTTAAATTTTACTTTATTTGTTGATCACCCACCCACACAGTCAGATTCTTTTACCAGGAAATGAGACCCAAGGCGTTCACAGCCTGAGCCATTTGGGAACTGGTGCCCGTTGAGCCTGTGACACTCTCTGTATCCTGAGATGTGGGGAAGGGGTCCCGCCTGTAGGTCAGTCCTGCAGCCTCAAGCCCCCTCTGCCGTGAGGCCCCAATATATCTCAGGGTTGAGCTGAGACCCCCACCTGCAGGCCGTCTGTGCGAAGGTGAGGCTGGGCATCCGGGATGAGATAGAAAATGCACGGCAGACTAGACACTCTTCTTACAGCAGCCAGTAGAGCATCTCAGGCCTGGTGTTGCCTTCATGTTTCTTAGTCACGTCGTCCCCGACCTTTGTAAACTCCCAACTTTGCAAATTCGACTGTAAGTTATAATTTTCCCCTAAAATGCAATAAAACATAACTAAAAATGTTAACTGACCTCTTCACATCAGTAATGCTCTTACTGAAAAGGAATAAAGCAATTTATAAAGGCATAAAAATGTGATTCAGCCAGAACGCATGCCTAAACCACCTATAAATCCCTTCACTGGTATCTGTGTGTCTGCGAGGCCGGGCCACCCGAGCCCCATCCTGCAGCCACCGGCAGACTTGACTTCTCCTAAACCTCCCTGTTCTCAGTAAGTCAGTTGGCATTATGATTTTACAACATAAGAATGCAATTGTCTTATAATCAATTCAACCCTCCAACATGTCCAGTGGCTGTGATGGACCCAGACTGCACCAGGGACTAAGGATGGGGCCCAGCAGGCCGTCACACCTCCATGGGGCACTGCTTTCCCAGGATTCCAGGGAATAGCATCCTCTGGAGATATTCAGTGGTCCTGCACTTCTAAGAGCTTACATTCTTGGGGGATTGATATAGACACTGCTATAGACTGTCTGTGGCCCCCCAAATTCATTTGTTGACTCTTAACCCCCAAGGTGATGGTGTCAGGTGGTGGGGCCTTTGGGAGGTGATGAGGCTATGAGGGTGGAGCCCCCAGGATGGATCAGTGACGTTATAAAGGAGAGCACACTCCTTCCTCAGCCCTTCCTCCAGGTGAGGACACAGAAGACACCATCTGTGAACCAGGAAGAGTTCTCACTGGACAAGGAGGCAGATGTCACCTTGATCTCAGACTTTCAGCTTCCAGTTCAGTTCAGTTCAGTTCAGTCTCTCAGTTGTGTCCGACTCTTTGCGACCCCATGAATCGCAGCACACCAGGCCTCCCTGTCCATCATCATCTCCCAAGTTCACTCAAACTCACGCCCATTGAGTCAGTGATGCCATCCAGCCATTTCATCCTCTGTTGTCCCCTTCTCCTCCTGCCCCCAATCTCTCCCAGCATCAGAGTCTTTTTCAGTGAGTCAACTCTTCTCATGAGGTGGCCAAAGTACTGGAGTTTCAGCTTTAGCATCATTCCTTCCAAAGATATCCCAGGGTTGACCTCCTTCAGAATGGACTAGTTAGATCTCCTTGCAGTCCAAGGGACTCTCAAGAGTCTTCTCCAACACCACAGTTTAAAAGCATCAATTCTTCGGTGCTCAGCCTTCTTCACAGTCCAACTCTCATATCCATACATGACTATAGGAAAAACCATAGCCTTGACTAGACGGACCTTACGGACCTTAGTCGGCCAAGTAATGTCTCTGCTTTTGAATATACTATCTAGGTTGCTCATAACTTTCCTTCCAAGGGGAAAGTGTCTTTTAATTTCATGGCTGCAATCATCATCTGCAGTGATTTTGGAGCCCCCAAAAATAAAGTCTGACACTATTTCTACCCATGAAGTGATGAGACTGGATGCCATGATCTTCGTTTTCTGAATGCTGAGCTTTAAGCCAAATTTTTTGCTCTCCTTTCACTTTTATCAAGAGGCTTTTTAGTTGCTCTTCACTTTCTGCCATAAGGGTAGTGTTATCTGCATATCTGAGGTTATTGATATTTCTCCTGGCATTCTTGATTCCAGCTTGTGTTTCTTCCAGTCCAGCGTTTCTCATGATGTACTCTGAATATAAGTTAAATAAGCAGGGTGACAATATACAGCCTTGAGGTACTCCTTTTCCTATTCGGAACCAGTCTGTTGTTCCATGTCCAGTTCTAACTGTTGCTTCTTGACCTGCATGCAGCTTTCTCAAGAGGCAGGTTAGGTGGTCTGATATTTCCATCTCTTTCAGAATTCTCCACAGTTTATTGTGATCCACACAGTCAAAGGCTTTGGCATAGTCAAGAAAGCAGAAATAGATGTTTTTCTGGAACTCTCTTGCATTTTCCATGATCCAGCAGATGTTGGCAATTTGATCTGTGGTTCCTCTGCCTTTTCTAAAACCAGCTTGAACATCAGGGGGTTCATGGTTCACGTATTGCTGAAGCCTGGCTTGGAGAATTTTGAGCATTACTTTACCAGCATGTGAGATGAGAGCAATTGTGTGGTAGTTTGAGCATTCTTTGGCATTGCCTTTCTTTGGGATTGGAATGAAAACTGTCCATTTCCAGTCCTGTGGCCACTGCTGAGTTTTCCAAATTTGCTGGCATATTGAGTGCAGCACTTTCACAGCATCATCTTTCAGGATTTGAAACAGCTCAACTGGAATTCCATCACCTCCACTAGCTTTATTCGTAGTGATGCTTGCTAAGGCCCACTTGACTTCACTTTCCAAGATGTCTGGCTCTAGATTAGTGATCACATCATCATGATTATCTGGGTCGTGAAGATCTTTTTTGTACAGTTCCAGAGCCATGTGAAATCTATGTCTGTTGTTTGTGAGGTCCACTCTGTGCTATTTGTCACAGCAGCTAGAGCGGACTGAGACAGAAACAAATGGGTGAGGGAGCCACAGAATTCAGGTGAGGGTTTCTGAGAAAGTGAACAGAGGGTTTTGGAAGGTGACCAGGTTCCAATAGCTTGAAAAGTTAAGATTTCTCCAAAGAGGTGATATCATACATGAGAACAATCAGGAGGATCCAGGCAAGGAAGGTCTGGAGGGCAGCACTGCACATGGGGGCAACAGCCCAGGAGCCAGGGGCAGAGGAGGGGGTGCCTGGCGTGGAAGAAACGGGGAAGAAAACCAGGGTGGGCTGAGGAGGGTGCAGAGGGCAGTGGATGGGGGAGTCCTGCCCCTTTATCTTCAGAGTGTCAGGAAGCCACCTGGGCTGAGGGCAGGGGAGGGTGAAGGGGCTGATGCTGTGGGACCACAGGGATGTTGTGGGAACTGGTTCTGGGAGCTGGAGGGGAAGCAGGGAGGCAGTGCGAGCACCTGGGCATGGTATAGACAGGAGCCTGTGAGGCCTGGGAGGTGGGGGCAGAGAGGGTCCATCAGGATGAACTTGCTGATGGAGTCGCTGGGTGCGGAGAGAAGGGGGTCCTGCCTAGTTCCTCCAGGTGCCAGGCATGCGGACACTGCTTCCGACCCTTCCTCTTTGTGGAGTCCCCTCCACGTCAGGACGAGTCCCCTTATCTTGTGGCTGAGATGGCCAAGGCTCTGGTTGGTTAAGCTAACAAGCGCAAATTCACAGTCTGGCAAGCACAGAGGTAGGAATAACCCAGTTCTTTCTGAAAGCAAAACTCCAGCCCTTCCCACTTTGTGTTTCTTCTCTTCTCTGTTGTCAGCTCAGTTCCAAGAATTCATGCAGGCCCTTAGTTTCCCTTTCACTCCCCAGGATGCCCCAGAAGGTGCTGAGGAAGCGTGGACAAAAGGACCACGTAGGTCCCTTTGGAGCGTGGATGCTGGGCTGGCTTCATCTGTCACAGCGTGTTTCCCACACTCTGATTTCAAGTGTGGACAAGGAGCACACATTTGGGCAAAAGCCAAGGGCCAAAGGGCTGCACCCGGCCCTGGGGTGGAGTGTGAGGAACTGAAGGCACATATACTGTCCTCGTGGGGGCCCCGGAACCCCACTGTCTGCTGCAAGGATGACGAGGGGTGGGGGCCCATCCTGTTCTGAGAGCACGCTGAGCTTTGCTCTTGAATCCACCTAGGCTGAATGAAAAATACAGCATCTTCCCCCAGTTACAACTTTTATATTGAATTATGGAATCTTTGTGCACACTATATGTCCATGCCTACACTTACTTCTGCTGGAGTTTCCATCACTCACCATTTAACCGCCCAAATCCAAGGTTGAAAGGGGGCTACTTCTCCAGCTGTCAGCTCCCAGAGGTTTAGAAGACTCAACTAAAGAGGGTACTGTTTTAGAGATGGTCCCTGCTCTCTGATCGTGCCCTGCCAACAAGCCCTTTTCACTTGGCCCCAGCTCCGTAGATACGGGACACGTGCACTTTAAAACCATCTGGCTGCAAACTCCAGATTTTCCTTCAGTCTTAAAGCCAGAAGACCTCTCTCCCTGTGGATAAGTATAAACACTTATAAGGTCACAGCATCAGTCCCAGGCCAACTGCTCCATCCCTGTGATTATGGCCACTGAAGTGCTTGGGAGCTGTCCTGGGGATACCCAGCTGTCTTGCGTGTGCTAAGGCACTCAGTCGTGTCTGACTCTTTTGCAACCCATGGACTTTAGCCACCAGCCTCCTCTTTCCATGGGATTTTCCAGGCAAGAATACTGGAGTGGGTTGCCATTTCCTCCTCCAGGTGATCTTCCCGACCCAGGGATTGAAACTGTGTCTCCTGCATTACTGGCAGATTCTTTACCACTGAGTCACCTGGGAAGCCAGAGAATACAAAAATAAAATACATCCCAGGTCTCAAGGAATTAGCTGGTAGAACCAGTCAGGTGAGGCCAATGATGCCCCTTTAAGGAACACAGGGAGAAATAATGGCAAACTCTTTTTTGTTTTTCTAAATTTATTTGTCTGTGTCAGGTCTTAGTTGCAGCATGCAGGATCTGTAGTTGTGACATGCGAACTCTTAGTTGCAGCAAATGGGAATCAAACCCAGGCTTTCTGCATTGGGAGCTCAGAGTCTTAGCCACTGGGCCACCAAGAAAGTCTCAATAATTGCGAATTCTGAGAAAACACTTAGAGTTTCACCCTCTAGTCTCCTTGAGGCCTGTTGCCTGCTAGAAATTTGTTTTGTTTCTGGCCTCTGGGGCCCAGATAACACTCCCTGGATCTTTCATGTCTTCCTGGGGAGAGTAAATCGGGAGATTCTGTGTGTTTATTCATACACATATTTGTTTCCTCAGTGAGAAGGGTGAGCTCTCCATGGAACAGAAAGTTGTTTGCAAATCCCAGAATGAGTTGGAATCCTCCATGCCCCATTACTGCTTTGGGAACAATCTAGATGTTAGGGCAAATGAATGATTTCATAGACTTTCTCTGAAGTAGAGAGTGCCAGGCGTGTCTGCTACAGAAGACAGTGAGTTCGGCCCAGAGATTCTCTGGTTAATTTGATGGTTCTAGGGACCAATAGTGTTGGAATGTGTCCCAGGAGTGTCTGTAGCCTGAGTGAGCATGTTGGATTGGACTCACTGATCCTCCAGCTCAGGTGATGGCCAAAAGATGTCCTTTGGGTAAAGTCAAAACTCTCCCCTGTCTAACGATAGAATTCTTTCTCTGCTCCCAGTCTGCCTAAAGCCAATTTTCTTTCCAAAAATACCCCCTGGATCTTCCTGCATCTGATCTGAGGAGTAACAGCAGCTGAAAACCCATGTGAAAGTCATGGCCCCTCAAAGCAAAGCATCTTTGCCCTCAGGGACACCGCAAAGAGCCGTGGTTCCAGACAGAGCCCCAGGTTCTGCTGTCCTCTTCCCTGATCTGCATTCTTTGCGACTTATTTTTCACTTTCTGTTTGACTTGGCTTGGTTGTATTTCTCCCCCAATAGACCAGCAAGAGTGAAAGTTCCCTGTGCTCACATGTACAGAGCGCAAAGCCAGTGTTGTCAGCACTCACTTGACGTCAAGGTTGAATTTTAAATTTGCCAGAGGGCTTTCTTCAGAGACAGAGCTAGGCCAGCATGTCCCCCTATAGACAGTTGGTTGCGGGTGCTGGAATTCAAAGCCCACAAACTGAATTTTAAACTCTTTGGACAACACACAGATGGGCGTAGGGACCTCAGACCTTGATATCGAACAATAGATGTTTGTTTTTTAAAATCAGTACATTTTCAGGTGTCATTCCAATCTTTTTTTTTTTTAAGTTTTTTACTGAATTTGTTATAATATTGCTTCTGGTTTATGTTTCGGTTTTTTGGCCTTGAGGCATGGGAGCAAGGCATGGCCTTGAGGCAGCCCTAGCTCCCCAACCTAGGATTGAACGGGCACCCCCTTCATTAAAAAAAGAAGTCTTGACCATTGGACTTCCAGGGAAGTCCTTACATCTTCTTTCTATCATCTTTTCCATTTTTTTCTTTTCTTTTCTTTTTTTTTTTAAAGCCCACTGCTCTTAGAAAACACAGTTAAAAACCATTTGTTTCTTGGTTGCTTGCCTGCTCATCAGACATTTAGTTACCTTGAATGCTGAGTTGCTCTGTGTCTATTTTTCACAGATTTTTGTTTCATTTGAAAGCCTGTCTTTGGTTTGTTTACCCTTTTAATTTGGAGTCCCTGGGCATCTCAATGGGCTCCAGAACCCATAGATCATCTAATAATGTCTCTCCTAGTTCCTACTCCCTGACGCAGAGTGACTTTTGAAACACTTCCATTTTCCCTTTCTATTTAATGTACTCCAGCCTACATTTTTTTCCCCCCTCATTTTTTTACAGTCCATCATGGAGTATTTGTTTACCAAATGTTACTTTTCTTGGATCGAGTCTATTTTTGAGGAGTGCAAAGCAAACAATGCTTTGAAGCTGTCAGGCTTCATTTTATTTATGGATGAATAACACAAATAACTTGAAAATGACCTAGCCTGTTTTTCTCAGATTTAGATAGAAAAACTGCTTCCGGGCAATGTTGATGCCAAACAGTTCATGCCAAGTGTCCCGTTTTGGTGCCAATTGGTTTTTGCAGCCAAGTTGTAAACCTTCAGTAAACAAGGTTTATAATGAAAGTGCAGACACAACCTGGGCCATGGCACAAGTGGAACTGATGTAAATTTACTCTGAGAATAAAATTCTAACAGGAACAGAATGGGGGAGAAGCTGGCTCTTGAGTGTTCCCACCATAATGTGGAAAATACACAAACCATGATATTTGATGACTGAAATCCCGTTAGGCTCATCTAGGCATTTATGAAATCCCTTTGTCGTCACTGCTGAGTGGTTCCTCACTCCAAGTGACTGCTACCCAGGGGCTTTTTCAGAGCCCCATCGCCATTTAACATCTGATGCTGGGGGATGAATGGGGGGAAGGGGACCTTGAAATTTTCAAGATACAGGTGGCTGTGTGCGCACTGCATCAATCACAATCTATGGGTAAAAAGATCAAGCGTTTTCTTTTAAAATCAGTTCGGCGATACTCGTTCAGGTCAATCCTGGGGACCCCGAGTCGCTGCTTGTAGCACTGGTGCTGAGGGCTGTCATGTGACTGCACCCACGGGGACCTGGGGTCCCAGGTGGCCCTCAGGGGGAGAAAAAAGAGAGGCTTAGGCCCCCGGGGCAGCGCCTTGCAGTCCTGAGGAGGCTCTTTTCTTTGAGAAGGGAGAGGGTGGTCTCCTTTTCATGAAGCAGGAGTTAGTCCAGGCTTCTGGGGACTTGAGAAAGCCATTTGCTTTGAGACCGCTTAACTGCCAGAAAGAGAAAGTTCCAGAACCCAGGCCCAGGGCACAGAATTCATGGTGCAAGACCCAGGATCTAGGACCGGGGCCAGACACTTAGGAGCCAGGCCCTGAACCTGTGGCCCAGGACAAGGACTGAGGGCCCAAGGCTTGCTCCACACGCGCAGGCTGACCTGCACGGCTTCATGAGTGGTTGCTTCCTTCGGACAGCTCTGACTTAATCACGGCAGAAGGGACCAGACTCTGGGAGGAGGAGAGTGGCTTGAGTTGTGGCCAAGGCGGCCAGCACTATGCTGTCCTAGATCAGGGTCCCAAGGCCCCACACCATCCCTCAGGGTCACCACGTCAAGACATAGACTGTGACCCACAGAAGTATGAATAAGGTCACACTTTCCATGACACAGACGTGGATCAGCATTCAGGGACTAGAGTCGTCCCTGCAGGTGCACGTCCTGACAGCCAGCAGGCCACCTTCCCAGCCGCAGGCTAACTCAACCTGCTTTGAGGTCGTCACTCACCTGCCCTCCACTCAGCGGCTGTCTATGTGCCGTATATGGCCACCCCTCCTATGTGTCCATCCTAGGCGTGGCTTTTCCGGACCGTGGTTCGTCACCAACTGACCCTGCTCCTGTCCTGTTTTTCTCGAGGTCTGCACCCTGACACAGCTCATCAAAGCTACCCATGCAGTGGTAACAACCGTGATGGCTTAGCAAGTGTCCAGCCTGTTTTCTGGCTTTAGGGTGAGGTGGAAAAGACCCCAAACATCTTTATTTTATTTGGGAGGCTGAGGGTTTCATGTCACTGCTGACAGGCAGTGAGTAAATATCCTCTGTGGTTTCTGTCTTCCCTGGGACTCCCTTCTTCTTGTCATCCTCAGACCCACACACCTGTCTGTCATCTCTTATTTATGGAACACCGGCTGTGTCCCAGCTCTCTGTGTGTTGACCCATTGCATCCTGACCCCATCCTGTGAAGTGGAGCTGCTATTACCTAACTTCACAGGTGAGGGACCAGAGTTCACCTGTGAGGGATCTGGATTCATAGGTAAGGGACCAAGGTTCACAGATGAAGGACCAGTGTTCATAAGTTAGGGACCAAGGTTCACAGATGAGGGACCAGGGTTCCCATTGAGGGACCAGGGTCCATAAGTGAGGGACCAGGGGTTCATAGGTTAGGGACCAGGGTTCACAGGTTAGGGACCAGGGTTCACAGGTGAGGGACCAAGGCTCACAGATGAGGGACCAGGGCTCCCAGGTTGAGGAACCAGGGCTCACAGATGAGGGACTAGGGTTTACAGATAAGGGACCAGGGTTCCCAGGTGAGAGAACAGGGTTTATAGGTGAAGGACCAGGATTCACAGGTTAGGGACCAAGGTTCACAGATGAAGGACCAAGACTCACAGGTGAGGGACAAGGGTTCCGAGGCGAGGGGCCAGGGTTCATAGGTTAGGGACCAAGGTTCACAGATGAAGGAGCAAGGTTCATAGTTTAGGGGCCAAAGTTCACAAGTGAGGGACCGAGGCTCACAGGTGAGGGACCAGGGTTCATAGGTTAGGGACCAAGGTTCACAGATGAGGGACCAGAGTTCACAAATGAGGGACCAGAGTTCACACATGAGGGACCAGGGCTCAGAGATGAGGAACCAGGGTTCACAGATGAGGGACCAGGGCTCACAGATGAGGGACCAGGGTTCACAGATGTGGGACCAGGGTTCCCACTGAGGGACCAGGGTTCATAAGTGAGGGACCAGGGTTTATAGGCTAGGGACCAGGGCTCACAGTTGAGGGACCAGCGTTCACACATGAGGGACCAGGGTTCACAGATGAGGGACCAGGGTTCACAGATGAGGGACCAGGGTTCCTATTGAAGTACTGGGGTTCATAAGTGAGGGATCATGGTTCATAGATGAGGGACCAGAGTTTACAGGTGAGGGACCAGGGCTCACAGATGTGGGACCAGGGCTCACAGATGAGGGACCAGGGGCTCAACAGTCACCCCCCGCCCCCAACGATGGTGGTGCTGCAGAGAGCGATGCCCAGAAGGCCAGGCTGCAGTACTCTGGATGCTTGTGTCTCTTCATTTCTCTAGATGATTCTGGTCATGGGGGATGACAGGCCAGTTTACAGTTTACCATTACTCCTCACCCCCTTGGAGTTCAGCCTGAGGTCTGCAGTCTCCTGCCCTCTGTGGGCTGTATGTGGGCTTCTCTAAGCTGGGGTATCCCAAGGGGCCTGACAGGAATGAAGTCCCCTGCCCCACTCTCCTGACCCCCTTGGCCTCATGTCTGGGTCCCTGCCTTGGTCCTGGGTCCCGCTGCTTCTGCCCATCACCCCAGTCTCCTACTTGCCTGGTCCCGCTGCCCCCTCCAGCGTCTGGAGAGCAGCTGGAGCCCACTCTGGGGCCTCAGCTTCCTCCCAGGCTGCACCCACTCCGTCTGCTCCTGGAGAGCAGTGTGTCCCCAGCTTCCCCTCTGCACACGCTGTCACAGGTCACCTCTCACTGCATCTTAGGAAGCCAGGTCTGCAGCTCCCAGCAGATCTGTGGGGAAAGTTATCTGCATAACTTGTTTCTTTTCCCTGAAAAGGCAGGTTTGCTATCCTGGACTCTGGCTTGATTCACTCAGCTATCACTTAACTGGGGGACATTCTCTCCTGTGAAACTTAACCTGAGGCCTGTCCAGCTGCAGCGACTCTCCTGGTGCAAGTCAGAGTCCAGCCCAGGGCCTGCAGGAAGACCTCAGTGCACCCATGTAGGGAGGGGGTCCATCACTGTTTAAAGGAAAATAGAAGTCAGATAAACTAAAGTAAATAAGACAAAGCACAATAAAATACAATACCGTAAAAACGTAAAATAAAATTAAAAAGTAAAATACAGTAAAAATGCAAAGGAAAAGAAAATACGCAAGATAAAATGAAGTAAAGTATAGTCAAGTAAAAAAAAATATAATGAAGTAGCAAAGAACTGACCTATTGAGCCTGGCCAACCCTGGCTTCACCAGTTTCACAGAACTACTGTGAAATCATACCGGCTGACCTTGATCCTGGGGTCCCAGTGACAGAGGGAGCTGACTCTCTGGAGAGTCTGTAAGGAACAGACCTCTTTATCACAGCCAGACTTGCATTCCTATTGTGTGTCAAAGGCTTGGGGTTTACACATCCTAGTGATAGATTTTGGAGGATGCAGCCTGGGACCCAAGGACATTGGGACTCTGCCCGACTCTGGATGAGACCATTGCTGGTCAGGGGCCCAGATTCCCTGTCTGCCAAAGGAGGGAAGCTGGAAGGTGACTTTACCATCTTTCTGCCCCTGGGGTCTATGGAGTTAATTGGGAAAGTATCTTAAATGTGTGAGCCCTGATATGGTCCAGAACGCAGCAGGTGTCATTGTGTTAAGAAAGGGCTTTGTCAAACCTCTGCCCCTCACTAAATTTAGGGTCTCCGTCACCATCCTCTGTCATCTCTACAAAAACACACAATCCCATATTTAAAATATGAAAGTTAAAAATAGTGAAGCACACTTCCGCTCTCGTGCTGTTCTTCCCTCTTACTAAAAGACCAGACTGTCCGCTACCTGAGTGGAAATTAGGAGGTGTGCTCGAGAAGGGTAGTTGCCAAGTCAGGACGAGTCCCCAGAAGCACAGATGACAGACACATTGGCTCCTCCACGAAGGAGATTGTGTTGCCCATGGTTTCAACCAGGAGTGATTTCTGTCTCCCTATGGTTTCTCCCAGGACAGTTCTGCTCCTGGATCCCAGGCCAGCAGGCGTTTGGGAGAGCTTTGATGCGCTCATCCAGTAACAAGTCCACATCAAACGGAGCCCTTACGTGGCGGCAGCTGCTCAGACTGTTTCACATGCCCTTTGCTGACAGCCTTGGAGTTTGAAGTCTCCAGGGCTAATTTAAAAGCAAGTTGATGTGGAAAGATGTTGGAACATTCTCTGAAAACAGTAGTGGATGTTAATCTCTAATAAAACAAAACGTTACCATTCATCTGGAAAGATTTTATACATCAAATCCAGGGTCTAAAGAAAAAAGAAAAGACAGTTTGATTAACTGATGCTTTCTATGTTAATATTGACTTTGAAAGAGTTCACAGAGATAAAAAGGCTGAGGGCTAACTTGAAAGCTTAGATGCTAAAGATAGATGCAACAATGCATTTACAAGGAGGAGGCGCATAATGAACATGTTTGTAGAAACAGAGTGAATGAGTGCCAGTGAATGTTAAATACTGGCAGGAAAAAAGAGTTTTAAAGAGAAAAAAAATAAATTCATGGACCCATCTCAACTTTATGTAAACTTGCTGCACTGACCTGAACCTGGGCTGGACTGAATGCAATCGACAGCTGCCTCTCTGTCTTTGGTTCTTGGAGCTGCCCTTGGCACCCCCTTCTCCATGCGCCATCTGAAATCCAGGGAACACCAGCCACACAGGTGGATGTTGCTCCATAGCATGGCATTTTGCCCCACAACATCAAGCCTTCCTCTTGTAGCCCCAGAAGCTGGCATTCATGGAGCATTCCAACACATAAAAACCAGGAGATAGTGACCCAGACCTAGCTGGGCATCTCAATTCCACAAAGTCCCAAGATATCTAGAGCCATCCCTGAGGTGTAGCCCTCATCCACAAGGCCCCAAAAGGCAGGTGGAGTGCCTGTCATCTCATCCACTTCCAAGTAACAGGATAAAGAGAGATTCAAAGAGAAAGCAGAAAGGACATTTCCTGGAAGCTGTCACATGACACTTCTGATTTAGTTTCAAAATAGAGGATCTATTCTGGGCAGTCATTTGTGAAAGACAAAATCCAGGGTTTCTGTTTCTATGGAACAACAGGAAAAAGGAAATTAAGGGACACCATCAGTCTCTATACAGAAGAGAACAATTGACATAGACAAGGTGCTAGGCTGATGGACAAAAATAATGAAAAATATAATGGAAAAAATAATGGAAGAGAATTTGTTTGTGTCTGTGTACAAGATTCTGGGAAGAACAGAATGCCATGAGCAGGCCCAGGACCTATGAAGCTGACTGTTGGAAGAAGCTTTTTGAGTCATAGAGGGCAAGTTATTAGACCTTAAGAGGCCCATGGGTTCTGAAATAAATGGTCCAGAAAAATATGAGTGCAAGAGGAAACTTCTCAGAGTTGCCACTTGGTCTTAGAATTGTAAGAATTTTGGACTCATCTCTCTTGACACCTAGCAAAAAACTCTAAAAACATTCCAATCACACATTCAGTCATGCCCTGGGCAGATGTTTGAGCTACAAATACACTGACAGTTCCTGGATACCAGCTCATGGGAGAGTCTTCTCCTCGCCTTGTTAACAGACCTCAGTAGTTAAAAAAAAAAGATCTCAACCTATTCTTTAGAAAGTAACTAAATTTTGTTTATAGTTGTTGCCATAACAACTGATGTCAAAGTTAGCCATTTGGTTGATTTCTCTTAGATACCCCAGGTAAAGAGAAAATGAATGTGTCTAGACTTAATGCAGTGGTCATATATGGATGTGAGAGTTGGACTATGAAGAAAGCTGAGCACCAAAGAAATGATGCTTTTGAACTGGTGTTGGAGAAGACTCTTGAGAGTCCCTTGGACTGCAAGGAGATCCAACCAGTCCATTCTGAAGGAGATCAGCCCTGGGATTTCTTTGGAGGGAATGATGCTAAAGCTGAAACTCCAGTACTTTGGTCACCTCATGTGAAGAGTTAACTCATTGGAAAAGACTCTGATGCTGGGAGAGATTGGGGGCAGGAGGAGAAGGGGACGACAGAGGATGAGATGGCTGGATGGCATCACTGACTCGATGGACGTGAGTCTGAGTGAACTCCGGGAGTTGGTGATGGACAGGGAGGCCTGGCGTGCTGCAATTCATGGGGTCGCAAAGAGTCGGACACGACTGAGCGACTGAACTGAACTGAAGCAATTTAACTATGCAATTTTTATGCAAAGTTCCCTGCATGTTTATTTCCTTCCAATAAGGGTAAGAAAATTTACGTGTTACGCAGTCCGTGTTCTATGTGGCTGAGGACCAGGATGTGGGCTGGAGGGAGCAGCTATATGTCATCTTCATGTTCCTGTTATATATGGTAACTTGGAAATTTTCTTCCTTCATTCTCTTCTACTTTTATTGTATATTCCAGTCAAAACAACAACAAAACAATGATGAAAACGCTCCAGCGTTTCAAATATTAGATACAGACAGGAGAGTATCGATCAGATTTGGAATTTTATCTTCCAAATCTAAAGAAGTTATGTAATCTATTAAAAGTAGGGAAGAATAGCTTTGAGTAAAATTTCTTTCATTTAATTGAAAAGGATGCATTTATAAACCTTAAAGTTCTTGTTTACACAGATTTCTACCACCTTTGTAGAAACCTAAACCTTTTTAAAAAGTCCCCAAATCAATAAGATTTCCTTTTCACATCACTAAGAATGAGTGTTTAAATCAAATGTACTGATCTACAAGGTGAACTAGGTTAAGGACTAGATCTGAAAGGCTAAGACAGCCCCTCCTCAAGCCAACATTAACAAATACATTTTAGCATCTGTGTACCAGGAGGGTGGCAGAGATCAATTAGAAAAAAAGGAGGCAAAATGCCTGTCTGTATGGCGCTTACCATGGAGAAGATACTACTCAGCGGCTGAAGTTCAGGAATTTTTTTTGAAAGAATTCTTTGTCTTCTTTATGGAATACAGAGCGGAGAGAGGCAGAGAGTTTGGCCATGAAGGGAAAGAAAGACCCTGACCATCATGAAGGAGGAGAGACATGGTGGGCAGGGTGGGGTCACCCTGCAGAGACTCCCTGAGTGGGACCCTCACCCTTCCTCTTCTGACTCTGGGTCCTCGGGGAGGGACAGAGATGTTCTCCATCTCAGGTTGCTCATCTGTAAAGTCAGGATGTTACCCAAGGTGCCTGTTCTTGGTTGGCTGTGAAGGATAAATCAGGTAACGGATATAAAGTGCTTGCATGGTGCATGGCTTCTGGCAAGGGTCCGTGTTATAAGTCTGAGTGTAACATCTTGTTATCTGCCTGTAACATCTTCCACACTGAGTGTTGACTACGCAGGGCTTTCATTCCACAGCATCCTGAATGAGGAAGGCAACTCAGGAAATAAACATGCAGGGAACTTTGCATAAAAATTGCATGAAATTGTGCTCTGAGTAAAAAAAAAAAAAAAAACCATTAGAAAAACATCCTAAATGCTGAAAGGCCCTTTGGCAGTTAAGGAGTGGTTGGTTCTGCACATTTAACCTGCATTTGGACTCTCTGTAAAACAAATTGGTTTGTCATTTCTTCATCTGGTGCTGGTTACTTTAGTCATTGCTGGTGCTGTTGCTCAGAGTATAAAATTAAACATCTTTTTTGCAGAAAAAGTTTCTTGCTGATTTTTCTCTCAAATAATACTGGGTGAATTTTAAAACACACAAAGCGCTATCTCTTTTTAAGGCATTAGGAGGGGGAGCTTCTGAACAAATGAACCAAACACACAATAAAAGAACCTTTTCTTTTTCTTTTTCCTTAAAAAAAAAAAAATATTGCCAGCACACCATCTACACATGAACCCCACCAGGTTGGTGGGGTATCTTTCTGATTAGATGACCGACTCCTATTTTTGGATTCCCCCTTTGCTGGATCCATTTTTATTTCTTAAAAGAGAAAAAGTGCTAGCTGCCTGCCAGGCCTTAGCGTTCTGGTTTGAACAGAGACATCTGAAATCTAGGCCAGGCGGGAAGGGCTTCTTTCATCCCCGCGGTCGCTCACCATGGGGAGCGCTTGGTGTCACGTCTGCAGCTCCCCCTGAAGCCGGCTCTGCCCCGAGCCCCCAGCCCCCAAGGGGCTGCGACATCTCATTAGCTGTGCAGGCGTCTCTGAACTGCCCTGAATGTGGTCCGGAACGAGCTTGCCTGCCCCAGCTTTTGAATTCTGACAAGAAGCGAAAGGTGAGGTTTTCACAAATCCTGGAGGGCAAGGGATGGGGTCTGGCAAGATCAAGAAATCCAGGTGGGGAAGAGAGACAAGTGAGTCAGATGGGGGAAGGCAAAGCTGCCCGCTTCTCCTTTTACAGACTTTGAAAGTGACTTTCTGAGCTTATATTTTGGGAACTTGGAAACAAAAGGGAGAGAACAAACTTTTACAAACGGAAGGAATGAAAATGCAGCTTTACCATGAAACCCAGCTTTCCCATGAACTCCCCACCATCCGACTGACTGTAACGTGTCCCACTCCCACCCCAGCAGGGAGTGAAGTTGTTTACTAGAAGATACCTAGCAAAGGGCACACAGGGCAGGGGGGCCTTCACTTCTGGTATGTCGAAGCGTTTCAGGATTTTACAAAAATTATTCTCCAGGCCCTTGTGGCATTTACCTGCTGTTGTCCCAAAGCCAACACCCATTTTTAGGCATTTGTTAGGGCAGCACCCTGCGGCCAGGTCCCCAGATCTGCCCTGGTTACCTACAACTGAAGAACAAATCACCTCCATACCTAATGGTTCAGATCAGGAACAGGAACTTATTTGCGGAGGTGACCCTGGAGAGACCACTGTTAAGATGGTGCACCAACATGGCCGGCTGGAGCGCGGTGTTGGCTGGGAGCTTGGCTAGACTGAGGGCTCAGGGCTTTGCTTAGCTTCCTGGGGGGCCTCAGGGGTTTCTTGGAGAAAAAGATAGTTCATCAGGGCATGGACAGAGAACCTGAAGTGTCCCCTCTACTATATTCCATCAGGCAGTTGCAGAACCCACGTTCAAGGGCAGTGGACAGCCCCCTAAGTCTTGATGGAAGCAGAGTTAGAGACTGGGGGCTCTGTTTAAAACCAACATCATCTTAGAAAAATGCACACACTTTAAAATTTTTATTTTCTAAGTGTGAGAACCTGACACGCTCAAGATGAAGGAAATTGTTAAATGTTTTAAAATAAAAGTGACTTAAGTCATACTAGTCCTTTCAAAGAAAGGAGTATGTATCAAAAACTTGAAAATTAAACCAACTAAATCATCTATTAGCCCCTGTATTTCTGATTCTGAGACAGTGGTTCACTTTATAGATAATATAAATTTAAAAGATTTCATCCCAGTTAAGGGCCAACTCCATGACTTTGTTGCCTCATATTTAAAGTAAAATTCCAGTAGATCTTCCAACATGAACTTGGACACCTTGACAGTAAGTAACTCACTTTCTTCCCAAGGTTTCCTGTCTTGTCACTTAACCCACTGAGCTTAAATTGTAAAAATTTAAAGTGTACATCCAATAATTTATAAATAACTTAAGCTTTAAAGAAATTTATGTACTTGCAAAATGAGTGTGCCCTCCAGGTTCAAATACCCAAGGCATAGATTTTCAGAGGGTCTGGCAGAACGACATTACATTTAATTTTAAATTTGCATGTAATTTGCTGTCTCATTTTCAACCATCTATTCTCTGGCAATGGCCTTTTTCTCTGTAGTCCTTAATCCTCTGATGTACTGCTCCATAAAGACGCCAGTGGGTCTCTTCACCTTTCTACCAGGGGTCCTTCAGTAGTTTTAGAAGCGTGTTTTATTTCTGACATTATGAATGCAGAAATGGAGACAAATGCATCTCAGTCGCCTGTTCAAGGACACGTAGAGAAAAGCCCTCCTCCCTGCCTCCTTCCAACCAGTGCTGCCTCATCGCACTCTGCTTTTAAAAAGCATTGGTGCCTGAATTGGGACAGACCAAACGAGGACCCTGTAATACGTGAAACGTATTTTCCCAGAGGTACAGTGTCAGATTTCCCCTAAGTTAAAGATATTTCAGACAGTTAATACTGCTTTTTTCATTTTTCATGTCCAAATCAGGTGGCTTCATCTTCCCTTAGAAATTAAGTAGTTTTTAGAAACTTTTAGAAACTTCACAGAAATAAAGAGCAGGGTGAACACTTAGTCAGTAGAATTGCACTGAAGCCTAGAATTGCTCAAATCAATGTCACTTTAATATTATAATAGCATTTGTACCACTTCTTTAACTGTTAGTCGTAACTATCTTTATGAATTTTTTTCCTCAGAAAAATCCACTTCAGATGCCATTTTCTTTTACAACTTTCTTTTTTTTTTTTTTTTTTTCATTTTCCTTGTCCAAAAGTTATCAGTGATGTTTTTTAACATGGTGGCACTCTTTCTCCTTTGACATCACCATCAAACAGATATTTAAGTAAGGGCTACAGTACATAGTTTTCATGACACATCCTTTAAAAGAGTACTCATGTACAAAAGCAATGGTTATACAATTTTTAAAAAGCCCTAGAAATATGAAAACTTGGTTTGCAGAAGGAAAGTGTTTTTATGGAATTTTAATTGCTTATTGAATATACTTAATAGGAAAAACCATGAGGAAGATTGTAAGAGTGAGTGGTTCTGTTTGTCTCCCTCGAAACCATGAAAATAAACAAGAGTGAGAACATTTAACAAACTGTCACACGATAGTCAAGTGGGAACTCTGTTGAGCCCAGGAGGTTCCCAGGTGAGGAAGCTCGGTTCTCAGGGCTGCATTTCAGGAGTTGGACAGAGGTCCCCGACGGAGAGAAACATATAATCCTCTCAGAGATCCTGCAAGAACAAGCGGAGGGAGTCATCACCACCTCCCATCAAAGTAATCAAAAGTGCTGGTGATGATGCATTACATCAAATTCCCTCTCTGCGCAGACCACCTCCTACTGCAGTTCACAACATGAAGAACTACAGGAGTCTTAGGGGTGCTCTGGCTTACTGTGACTCTGGAGTTTAGAAAGCAGAGGTAAGAGAGAGGACGACCCTCACAGTCTGCTGGTCAGTGGCCTTGGGGACAGCGTCACCAGGAGCGTGACGGTGACAACCTCTCTCCTGCCTCTGGGAAAAATCAGACCCACCCCATCCCCTGGAAATATATGTTCATCTTCCCCAAAAGTAAACATGATGTTCTATTAACATGAGGCTGGAGGGAAATGGCAATTCACTCCATTGTCTTTGCCTGGAAAATCCCATGGGCAGAGGAGCCTGGTGGGCTACAGCCCATGGGTCACAAAGAGTTGGACACAACTTAGTGACTAAACAACAAGCCGGTAGTGCTCAAATTCAAAGACCACACCATTTTATTGCCATACATACCCTCTGCTGAGACAGATTAAGAAAACACACACTGAGGCATGCTTTTGTGTGGAGCTGATCTCTACATGTTTAGTTAATAGACTGCTTCTGCAAAAGATTTGTGGTGTGTAATTAAGCCATAGGGAAGAAACCAAAACAGCGAGATAACTTGACTATAGTCTAATCATTTATGAACTCATAGTCCTTTTCAACTTTGGGGGCTATCTTTGGGAAATGGTTGATATTTTACTTGTAAGGAAAAAACACATATAACGCAGAGTAAAATGTAAATAAGTTGAGAACAGAGAGCTTGTCTGTGATGCTATTTCCTAAGCCAATGATGCCAGAACTAAAAATCTCACTGCCATCTAAATCTGATGAGCAAAGCTGCTGATCTTTGTCTTAATTAAAAAACCACAAATAACAATAGCAGTCCAAATTCTTGAACCCAAAACAATTAGCAAGTTCATTGTTACTGGCAGCACTTATCTTTTTTTTTAATCAAAGTGAAAGAGTGAAGTCGCTCAGTCGTGTCCGACTCTTTGCAACCCCGTGGACTGCAGCCCACCAGGCTCCTCCGTCCATGGGATTCTCCAGGCAAGAATACCAGAGTGGGTTGCCATTTCCTTCTCCAGGGGATTTTCCCAACCCAGGGATCGAACCCAGGTCTCCCTCATTGCAGACAGACGTTAAGATGTTAGATATTTAGATGCTCAGGGATGTTTACGGAATTATACTTTTAGGTATCTTAGGTCTTAAAGAAACTTGAAAGGAGATTTTAGAAATATTTGTTTGGCCGTGCTGAGTCTTCACTGCTACACGAGGGTTTTCTCTAGTTACGGGGACTGGGGCTACTCTCTAGTTGCGATGTGAGGGCTTCTCATCGAAGTGGCTTCTCTCGTAGTGGAGCGTGGGCCCTAGGGTACGAGGGCTTCAGTCGTTGCTCCAGAGCGTGGTCTTAGCAGCTGTGGCACGTTGACTCAGTTGCCCAGCGAAAGTTATGTGGGATCTTCCCAGAGCAGGGATCAAATCTGTATCTTCTGCACTGGCAGGTGGATTCTCAACCACTGGACCACCAGGGAAGCCCAGAAAATTTGATTTTCTTAATTTTTGCACCAAATGCTAAGCATCTAACTTACGTGTTGTGTGAAGAAGAGAAAGGTTGTGTTTGAAGGCAGCACATTGTTCTCAGGTCTTGTTCATCTGGTGCAGGATGCCCCAAAGGTGGACACGTACTCTGCCTCCCATAATGATGCTGGGTTTTGGAGACTATACTGGCACTTGAAATGGCGACTGGAAACCAAAGAAAAATAACGATGAACTCTCTTTCTCATACCTTTATCTCCACTTCTATCTCCTCTGTATCATTAATACACACACACACACACACACACACACACACACACACACACAAGCAACAAACAGCGCCTGGAGGGTTGATGTCCCTAGGGAAGGAGAGAGGAGCAATGTTAAGATGTGGGGTTTTCCTGCAGATGGATGGAGGTCCCCACGCTGCTCTGACCAGATGTGGGCCCGGGCTCTGCTATTGGGTGTGTGTGCAGTGAACCTATGTGGCCTCTGAAAGGAACACGGATAGGTGTTTGCTTCCCAAGTGGCACAGTGGTAAAGAATCTGCTTACCAATGCAGGAGACTCAGGAGATTCAGGTTCAATCCCTGGGTCAGGAAGATCCCTTGGAGAAGGGCATGGCAACCCATTCCAGTATTCTTGCCTGGAAAATCCCATGGACAGAGGAGCCTGGTGGGCTCCAGTCCATGGGGCTGCAAAGAGTTAGACAAGACTGAGTGACTCATCCATGGCATTCCTCTCCTTAGAGAAGTGACTTGCATTTTCCTAAAGCAGAGCAGACCTAGAGCAGAAGCCTTAGATTGTGGGCCCCTGCCCAGGCATGGACACTCCTATCCTGATCCTCCCACCCGGCCCCCACCTTGTCAGAGACCTTCCAGATTCACGTGGGGATCATCTCCTTCCAGATGCTACCCTGTGAACCCGAGGTCATCTGGAATTCCACAGAATCCCATCCCTGGGCTGAAAGGTTCAGAACCCCTTTTTATATCACTAAGGATTACAGATGGCATTTGGTTAGCTTGCATCTGGTTTCCATTTCTTAAACGCTAACTCTAGCTTTATCATTGTAGATTTCATTTTCATTTGACAATGGGTTTAACTTTTCTTAATAATGTTCTGCTACAGATTTAAACTCCTTTTAAGAAGACATCTCTGGCTTCTGTGACTAAGCAAATCTTGCCTCTGGAGAGAGAACTAAAAAGAAATCAAAACATACAACTGACATTTCTTTTTTTTTAAATACTGTTTTCATTTCTGTCCTTAAATTAAACACTAGCTCCTGAACATTGAGATAAAAATAGCTGTGGTTACCTAAAATTATTTCTAGGAGATTCTCAGTCTTTTTCTTCCACCTCAAGGAAAAGATCTAAGAATATCTCGTGCTCCAGACAAGGCTCAGAAACAGATAAAAAATGCACAGCCTGCCTGCTCTCCCCCAGCTCCCCGCCCCACACCCTGAGTTTCTGCCCTCCTCCACACCTATACATCCATTTTCCTGCGGGACTTTACTGAGGATTGGTCAAAATAGAAGACAAATCATGGAAAGTGAAAGTGAAAAAGTCGTTCAGTTGTGTCCGACTCTTTGTGACCCCATGGACAATACAGTCCATGGAATTCTCCAGGCCAGAATACTGGAGTGGGTAGTCTTTCCCTTCTCCAGGGGATTTTCCCAACCCAGGGATCGAACCTAGGTCTCCTGCATTGCAGACAGATTCTTTACCAGCTGAGCCAGAAGGGAAGCCCATGAGATTTTATTTTGCTTCCTGGAGCGGAAGTTATTTGCTGTAGCTGACACATCCAGAGTTGATTGCTACTCTTTAGTGACATGACCTTGCTTACAAGGGGGGCATCCTGATGGGAAGTCTCTCCGTGTGGTTCAAAGGAGGCTGGCTGGGATCCCCCCCACCGACCCCACACCTGAGAGACTTCTGCCTTCTGATGGCTTTCTGATTGAGTTAAACTTTTGAGGGCACATCTAGGACTCACCATGGCATACCTCAACACTTACTAACAATAGACATGGTTATGATTGGTCATCTGTCTTACTTTTTAGAAGTTTGAATCAATGGTTTTAAAAAGCATGTATGGAACACTGATCCGTTTCTTTACCCACCACAGATGCATCAAGGACACCTAAGGGTGACTGTTGTTGTTTAATCTCTAAGTCGTGTTCAAATCTTTGCAGTGCCATGGACTATAGCCTGCCAGGCTCCTCTTTCCATGGAACTATCCAGGCAAGAATACTGGAGTGGATTGCTGTTCCCTCCTCCAGGGGATCTTCCCGATTCTGGGATCAGCTTGCATTTTCTGCATTGCAGGCAGATTCTTTACTGCAGAGCCTCCAGGGAAGCGCAATAAAAGATGAACACATATCTACTTTAATCCCTACAGTGGCACTGAGAGGTATTTGATATAACTGTCCCTGTTAGAAAATCAAGACATGGAGTTTAGGAAGCTTGGCCAGGAGCCAGGCACCAAGGTGCCTGGGAAGTAGCCATGCTGATTGATCCCAGAGCTACGGCTTCCCTGCCACGCTGGCCTCTCAAACAAAGGCTATTCCAGAGATTCGGAACCTGTGCTTTTTGGGTGCTCAGATTTTACAGAAAAATCTGATCACTCTTGCATACATTTTATAGAAGATCAGTTAAATTGGGAGAAACGTAGTGATCGACCACTCTGTGGCTGTTGGTGAATGTTGTTTACTTCTTTAAGTGGGTTATTAATTTTTTAATACAACAGTTCTCTGGGAACCATAAGTGGATTTATGAATGATAAATGTGAGAAAGATTCTAAGTCTCCCCTGGAGACTGAGGTGGGCATTGCCAGGACATGGCAGAAGGACTGAAAACTGTGGATTCAAGTTTCCTCAATTTGAACCTGTGCCCTGATGTTGGTCTCCTACACTATTCAAGTCTCATTTCTCTTGTCTCTCAATCACGTCTGTCTCTTCATCTATGAGAGGAAGCTGTACTGGGGACAGGACACATATGCTGTGGTCAGAGGGTCCAGAAAGGACCGGGCTCCTGGAAGCACTCTGAGATGGAGATTTTGGGGGTGAGTGCACTCTCAAGATCACAGATGGGAGGCAGTGAGGAGCAGGACTGGGCTGCCAGAAAAGCTGGACTCTAATGCCTTCCAGTCCTTGGTAGTAACCCTGGGAGGAGCTGGGGGCTGAGGCCCTGCAGGGTCTCATGAGTTGAAGCTGGGTGCCAGGCCTTTGCATCCCCTTTGGAACAGTCGTCAGATCCAGCTCTCCCCAGGCAAAGACAGGAACCTTGGGTGAGATGAGTCCTGGGGGTCAGAGCCATTCTGGCTCAGCTGCCCGTGCTTCTGGAGGACAGGGGGACAAGTGTGTCCATCCAGAGGGGCCACCTGGCCCACACCACACACCCATCCCATAGGAGTTACCCAAGTGACATTAGTATCTTATTGTCAGTCACCACTGTCACCATCACTTCAGGAACAGTGGCAGCAGGCAAGCTCCCAGCCAGAGCCATCTCAGCGCATGGCAGCGGGAAACAGAGACATCTCACCTTAGAACTAGACATGACCTAAAACACCACCGTCATCGCTGACACAGGAGGA
This sequence comes from Budorcas taxicolor, assembly GCF_023091745.1. Lineage (NCBI taxonomy): Eukaryota > Metazoa > Chordata > Mammalia > Artiodactyla > Bovidae > Budorcas > Budorcas taxicolor. The sequence goes on along the minus strand of NC_068922.1, from coordinate 44,218,342 downwards.
GAAATCTGGAGGAAATGAAATTCCCGCTGAACCTAGGAAGCGTTTTCAGCTGCTTATTTGATACTCTGATGTGTAGCTTAATGCAAGCGATTGGGTTGAAATGGCACATTTTCTCTGAATATCACCACCTGAGCTGTGGATTTGGGAACAATTTTGGAAATGATTGGATTCTCATGTTTGGAAATAGGAGTTGCACAAAATTGTCACAAGTTAAGTATTTTCATCAGGACATAGTAAATTCCAGACAGACTTCAGACTCATATCTGTTTCTGAATTGACATCTGACCAGTATTGAGGAGATAAAAATGAATGAATAATGGAAGAAAATACAATTATGAGATAGATCATGATGATGGACTCTGCAAAGAGTTCCATCCTGCAAAGCACCTGTTGTTTGTGATAATACCTTAAGCAGAGGCCCCTCTGTCCATGGGACTCCCCAGGCAAGAATGCTGGAGAGGGTTGCCTTTTCCTTCATCATGGGATCTGCACAACCAAGGATCGAACTCAGGTCTCTCTCATGCAGGTGGATTCTTTACCACTGAGCCACCAGGGAACCCATTAATACTTACGTAACTATTAATAAAACCTTGTAGTTCACAATTGTCATTCAACCTGTTCAACGGCGAAAGGATGTCAAACTCAGGTATGTGGTCCAAATGATTTCAGGACATATAGGAGATGAATAAGAATGTCTAGGATGAGAAGACATGACTGGTGCTGATCATGTCCCCACAGAAAACAACCTTGAAACATGAAAGCCCCTACATTTTCTGACTTCGGTTGGTATGACAAGCCAGTTAGGATCAACCTGGATTTTCAAAGTTGCGAAGGACAATGTACAAAAATAATGCTGATGAGTTGGTGTGTTTTGACTGGTTTGACCATGGTCTTAAGGCTCCAAATTTAACTCGTCTTAGAAGACATTGTGTTCCATCAACAGCTCAAAGTTCTGATCTAAGAGAAGGGTGGAGTGAAGCAATCACAAAAATAATGAGAGTCTGAAGATTCTGCCTTTGGCAGCAAACAGAAGAAGCCATTTCAGAAAAAAAAATACAGACATCAGATGAGCTCTTCAGCTCCCAGCAGAGGCCTGGGCAAGGGCACTGGTGTTAATCCTGCCCTGGCCTGTGTTCCTTGCTGAACTTCCACAGGTATGTGAAGCCCCCACTGGTGGGACCAGCTGGCCTATGTGGTTCAAGAGGTCACTGGTGGCAGCGATGACCAGGAATTTCCAGCCACAGGTTCTTGTGACCAGACCTCAGAACTCTGCCCCCTATGTGTCAGAAATGCTGCTTTACCCACTTGAAGCCAAGTGGGCTGTGTATCAATAGGAGCAGATTTTTTTTTCCTCATTGTTTTAATTGAGTGCTAAGTGATTTGATACAACTTGAGTACCTACTCCAGTCTTAAATCTTTGAGCTATTCAAAGACAAAATTACTCACTTTGCTTTTTCTTTCTCTTTTTCCTTATCATTTTGAGAGATCAAACCCAATTGAAAGTAGTGTTCATCTTTCTGGCCCATTATTTACCAATTTCGTTAACCTTCATGGTCTCCTTGCTTTTCACCGTAATCTTCAGCTTCTGGAAAGCCAAACTGCTGATGCCTAGGACTGTAAGACCGTAAGGGATGCAGAGGGGAAGACCAAGGATGAAGGACATGCTGATTGGGGCATCTCTGAGCCAGAAGTCCCACACAGTGGGAAGTGTGTGCTCTTTGCAAAGATCCTCATTGTTCTGAAGACAGAAGAGGCAAGTTCAAGGTGTGTTCAGTGTGTGGAGAGTCAGTAGAAATGATGAAAGTTCTCTACTATAGGATTAAGTATGAGTGTTTTACCTGTGTGGTCCATCTGTGATTTTATTTCCTCACTCCTGTTTCTCAACAGTGAAAACAACAAAAACCACTGCTGGCCATTCTTCACAGACTAGCCCGCATCTCAGTTCTTATAGGGTTTACCTGCGGGCTGTTGGGGCCCTAAGTGTTTGGAGGTAAAGCTCTCACTTTATACATGTATACACATTAAGTACCAACTGTATACATAAATCTATACTAAGCATGCCTGGTTACACACATTTATTAAATACCAACTGTATATCTGCATAAATACTAAGCACCGGCTGTGTGTGTGTGTGTGTGTGTGTGTGTGTGTGTGTGTGTATGGACCAACTGTATACACTCCATCCTGTGTTCTCTTCAGAGGCTGATTAGAAATGTGCTTCCTCTTTGATGTGTTTCTTTCATCTGCCTTCTCACTTGGCCCCAGCGACGTGCCTGGAATGTTGCATCTTTCTTTCATTTTTCATGTTGGAACTGCAAGGGTGTGTGTTGGCACATATTGCAGCGAATAAATTAACTGCAAAAAAAAAATAGCACTTCAAAAATGTTCATGGCCTGCTTTAAGTTAGCAGATTTCAACAGCGCTGCTCATGGAACATACAAGGTCCTTTAATCTTGGTGGCTGAAGTCCATCTGAAGTTATTTTTGACAATGAAACCAAAAAGAAAGTCATGGCAGTGTTCCAGATCGTGTATTCCATAACATATCCCTTGGAAATACTGAATGTGTTCAATCAGACGATGGCAGGGTGTCCCTTCCATTCTGGAGATGCCGGCTTCAATTTCTACTTCAGTCCTTTAGACGATGTATGACCCAAGCCTGAATTACAGGGGGATGACAGTCAACACATCAAATAACTGTGATCCAGTATTATTTTATGTCTGTTGGCTATAAGGGAGAGTTTCTATATTTATTTAAGCTACTGATGATTATCAGCAAGTGATGATGAGGATGAATGTTTCAAAAATGTTGGGATTTCCCTCTTGTCAGTGAGACCTGTATTATTTTATGTGATCCAGTATTATTTTATGTCTGTTGGCTATAAGGGAGAGTTTCTATATTTATTTAAGCTACTGATGATTATCAGCAAGTGATGATGAGGATGAATGTTTCAAAAATGTTGGGATTTCCCTCTTGTCAGTGAGACCTGTAGAGCAGGAGGCAGATGTGGTCAGGGGCTGAGGGGTGGGTGATGGGTGGGCAGACAGAGGTTTCTCCAGGACTGAGACTTGATCACTGATGCTGTGTGCAACACCAGCTCCTGGCAGATGGAGGACTGACTCCTAGACTGACTCTTAGCTGGTTTCCTTACTGTTTCCAGTTCTCCAGAGATGATGCATCCCCCACTGCCTGTGCTCAGGCCACGCTTCTCCCTCCACCTGCAGCATCCTTGGTCCATCCCCAGCATCCAGACGTTTGGTCTGAAATTAGCTTCCAAACTTTGTGATGCTTGTTGGCAGTTTTATAAGCTAGGAAAAAAACACCGGGCTGTCCTTAACTTGCCATTTTGTGTCCTACCTCGGCTAGGCTCTAGTGAATTTTATGTCTTGCATTATTTCTTTAAGGTGACTAGATCATATTTTCAGCATTTTCTAATGACCAACTGAACGGGACACATTTATGTGTGCACATCTTGCCTCTGGACTTATTTAATATGACTTTGATCCCAAGATGGTTTTATTATCATCCATCTAGGATTCCACATCTTCTGTCGTCTGTTCAGCTGTGAAAGAAGAATACAAACAGTAAATTGAAGATTAAAAAAAAATCTGGTCAATAAATATTCGATAACTGATGATGGCTATGACTTTGAAAGTTTTGAGTTTGTGATGGAAGAATATGGCTGCTCTCGATTTTAGCGCTATTTCCCCTGGGTAATCACAAGAGGGCATTATCAGTGTTTTAATGACAGTGGTTTTTTTTTTTTTTTTTGGTTACAGTTTAAACACAAACAGTCCCTTTCGACCCTCTGGGATCTGCCACACCAAGCTTCTGTTCCCTCACGTGCTCACGAGCCCCCACAGCGCCTCCCACAGGGTGACAGTAAAAGTGCGCTGGTCACATTAAACCCCCAGCTTCTCCTGCAGGTTACGCAGATTTCATGCCAGGCCTCATTTCAGTAAATGACTGTTTTTGCTCCTGGTGGAATATATTACAAACTGCAGATAAGGACACACAAAAGCACTGCACCTCCCCAGATGAATATTTGTTGAAAATGAAAGTGTAGTTACTCAGTCGTGTCTGATTCTTTGCAACCTTATGGACTGTAACCCACCAGTCTTCTCTGTCCATGGGAGGATACAGGAGTGGATTGCCATTCCCTTCTCCATGGATCTTCCTGACCTAGGGATTGAACCTGGGTCTCCTGCATTGACAGGTGGATTCTTTAGTGTCTGAGCTACCAGGGAAGCCCATGAATATTTGTTATCTAGAAGTAAAATAAAAAGTCAGTGAGGAAGCTGTCCTGGAGAAATTGGGCCTGGCTGTGAATCAGGGACCCACCACCCATGTCACCCTCAAGGGGAGGCTAGAGGTAGGTCTAATTAGGCTGTAATCCAGTCATCAGAGGCTGCTTTGTCTTAGAAAAATTAATGCAAGTAAATTAATTTGAACCAGTCTGAAATAACTGATCAAAGAAAATCAAAATGATCCCTTCGCTAGATGCCTTTTCATCCTAGAATATAGAGGGCCATTAAGTTACAATGGAAAAGATGAACCTTTCTATTTTTTAACCTAATCTAAATTTTCCTTTTTTTTTTTAAGAAAGACTAGACGACATGTTCAGTATTTGTCACCAGTTTCAGGTGTAGCTTTGCTCAATTGTGAATCACAGACTGTGTGATATTGGCAGAGAAGGGGTTGTAAATAGGTAGTGATGTTAAGGTTAACCAGTCTTCCCAAATGACTAAATGTCTCTTTCAAATGAGACCTTTATTATGCACCTGCTGATTTTATACAGTTTGGAAATGTGGTTTACTTAAAACTCAAGTTATACTAAGAAAAAGAGAGAGAAATGAGAGATAAGGAAACCCCTTCCTCTGGGCACAGTGTGAGTCACAAGGCCTTGCTTCAAGCTGCCCAGGAGCGCCGAGTCCCAGGGACTACGTCTGCAGAGAGTCCTGGAACTTTCACTCTTGGTGGCTTATTGCGTAATAGATCATGAAGGGAAATTTCCAAAAGTTCAGTACCAGCATGTTCTATTTCAGTGAAAGGAAGAAAGCTCCGTCTTAAAAGTTTCATTTACTTTCTTCTTTATGAAAAGCAATGCAAAACAAAACAGAAATAAAACAAAGCCAAACCCATGGAGAGAACTATCTGATATACGGGAGCAAAACCTGGAGTCTTAATCACTCCTTCAGTAAATAAGAATAAAAAAAAGAAAGAAAATCCATGGAAACAAAATACTAGTAAAGCAATCAGCATAATCATGCCTCTTGCAGTTGCAGACACGTATGATGTCTGTGGCTTTCTCAAACACAGGGAAATCTTATTCTGCTAAAAAAAATTTCCAGTTGCTAGAGTTCTAAGAAATCAAATAGCATTGACTAAAAATGTTCTGTATGACTCACAGATATACAAAACAAACTTGTGCTTACTAAAGAGAAGAGGGAAGGGGACTGGGCAAGTTAAGAGTATGGAATTAACAGGTACAAACGACCATGGATAAAATAGGTAGGCAATAAGGATCGACTGTACAGCACAGGGAATTATAGACATTATCTTGTAATCACCTCTGCTGCTGCTGCTGCGAAGTCGCGTCAGTCGTCTCCGACTCTGTGAGACCCCATAGATGGCAGCCACCAGGCTCCTCCGTCCCCGGGATTCTCCAGGCAAGAACACTGCAGTGGGTTGCCATTTCCTTCTCCGTAATCAGTACTGCTGTGGCGGCTGCTCGTCCAATGGCTGCTGTAGCGCCTACGAGTACTGTGTCTCCTGCTGCCTGAAGCCCAACAAGCAACTCCTCCTGGAGCGCTTCCTCAACCGGGCAGCTGTGGTATTCCAGAACCTCTTCATGGCAGTCGAAGATCACTTTGAATTGTGTTTGGGTAAATGTAGAACCTCATCCCAGGTCAGAAGCCATGATGCCTCTGGTGGAGGGGTGGGCCGGTGAGAATCAACGTCTGGAAGAAAACTTGAAAATCCGCACTGGGGGCCCTTTGGTGGGGTGATAATGGAGAATAGATTTAAATGGAACTTTGGGGGATTGATTGTACAGTCATCTCTTGGTATCTGAGGATATTTGGTTCCAGGACTCCAAATTCCTAAATGCTCATATAAAATGGCATGTTTGCATATTACCTCCCTCCATCCTCCTGTATGCTTTAAAGTGTTTCTAGATTACTTATAATAACTAATACAGTGTAAAGGCCATGTTTTGCTCTTTGGAAAAAAAAAGTCACCTATAAGGGAGTATAATCTTCAAAAATGCTGTATAGCTGAAGTTAACATAATGTTACAAGTCAACTGTACTTCAATATGAAATACATTCTGTATTATTTTAGTAAAGATCTAAGTTGAAATAGGAAAAAAAAATAAACCCTTGTAATTATGATGTGAAATTTGAATCTCATTATCATTTAATTCTCAGCTTCTAAAATGTAGCCATTATTAAAAAAAAAACTCATGTCAGAGTTTTTGGCCACAAATATATTTATTTATAGTAATATCAGGTAACTTTTTTCAGAATATATTTAAGCCATTACTGAGGGCTAGTCAGGTAGTTGGAAAGACAGACAGGAATGTTATTTGTTGAGAAAAACATAGAAAGCTGCCTATGGTAGTCTTAATCAATTATCTTAGAAAATGGCTGCCTTAGTATCTAAGGGAATCAGGACATGGTCCTTCCATTTTATGCTAAAATTAATTAAATTTAATCTTTCTTATCTAGTTATGAAAGTCAGAAATTTCTGCAGCTAAAAGTCATTTCACTGCAAGTCTTTCCATTGGTTAACAGATGCTTATCGAGGCAGTGCTGGGTGTTCAGACAGAGTTGGTACCTGAATAATTACATTGGCCTTGATTTGGGTTCTGTTAATAAGCACACTTTTCCCTTGTATCATCTGAGTTCCTTTATAAAGCGAGGCTGATGTAGAAAAAGGACTCCCAGGCATCCTTTTGAATAATAACATGTTTTTGATCAGGAAACCTTCTCATTGAATTTTTTTTTTTTCAGTTGCAATTTGCTTACTGACCTATATACTTGAGTGACTTTTCAGTTGTTTGTGTTTATTTAGCCAACATTTTGGGGGAAGTTTTATTTGCCAAAAATGGTATTTTTCTGGAGAAATGTCTAAGGACCATTATTTAAAAATTTTAAAGGAGACACAGTGTGGCAGAGTGAGATTGGAGATGAGCAGGTTCTGTTCGTGGGGGTGATAGGAAATGGTGGGTGTGGCTGAGGCTAAGTCACTCGAGGACATCCAGGAACTGAGCTGGTTATCATGTTAAGGGAAGGCAGCACCACTTTTAGCTGGAGGGATGCTGAAGTTGGGGTATGTTACATGGTGGTATAATATCTTTCAAGACACAAACTAGTGATTTTTTCCTTTGTGTCTCCATTCTTCCTCACGAAAGACTGAGGCTGCCTGTATTCATGGGTTCCTGTTCAGGAAATGAGAATAGTAGGGATACAGGTAAACACAGATGAAAGTCTTAAATCTTGAAACCATCAACATTGGTTTCCCAAGCCCTAAATGTCAGAAGCTCACTGCCACGCACCCCGGAGGGAAAGCTTGGAGAGAGGATGTCTCTGAGCAGCTGGATGGAGGGGTGAGAGTGCTGCCTGTGGGCTGGGGTGGCGGGCTGGCCTGGATGGTTGGGAAGAAGGTCTTCTGTGATGGGCTTTGGGTCAGTAGACCAGCCAGCTGGCCACTTATCTCCTGCAAACATTTGTCTATGATCCTGGGAGCTCCTGTCAGGATGAGGAGGAGTGGGAAAGCCCCTCGTGGGTAAGGTACTTATTACTAGATGATTCTTCATGGCACCAAATCCAATCATTCTTTCCCAACCCCTGCGAAAGTAGAACTCTCATGAGGAAAGTTATTCATGGACACTTGAATGGCCTGAAGTGTATCCCAAGATATTTTGTTCCCTGCTTCCCACACCTGGTTCTTCTTTGCTGTACTTCCTCAGCCTCTGTTGGAGGAACAATGTGACACCTGACGTCAGTTTCCAGGTGCTTTCCGTCTCATGGCTTTATGATCTTCCAGGAGAACAGCTTCTCCTTTATCAGAAGGAAGGTGGGTCCGCCCTCTGGAGGGGTTGTCAGGCTGCTGGAAGCCCCAGAAGCTTTTCTGCCAACCCACCATTCCCTCTGCAACCCCCGCCAAGTTCCTCCCTCCCACCCCCAACCCGGCTCACATAGGTGATGTTGGCACGGCCTGTGGAAGGGCTCCCAGCTGCGTCCTGGGGCATGCGGTGGTTCTTTCTCGGTAACACGTCATAGTGGAGGGTCACTTCTAGCTTTCTGCACCGTGGCTTGAATTTGCCTGAATAACCTCTTGGACTCTTGCAGTTTTTCGGTCTGGGCCCTGAATTAGATCTCTGATGAAAGCTTATCTTTACCCTCTGGCTTCTTTTATTTCTCTGCTTCTATCCTTGACCACTAGGCCTCCTCTCATGGACCTCTCCCCTCTTCCCAGTAAGTCTTTTCCTCACTGGTCCTACCTACATGCATGGACTTGAGTATCTTCTGTGTCATTATATGTAGCCTAATCTCTTCCTTGAATTTTTTGTCCTTATCAGACATACCACTTGGGCATGGAAACATTACTTCAAATAGCCCTTGCCTATTAGGACACTAGGCATCATTCTCTATCTAATCCAGTGCTTTCTCCTGGGGCAATGGTGAATAGGCAATGGATGGATGATGGATGTGTGGGTAGGTGGTCGGTTAGGTGGGTGGATAGTTGGATGGATGATGGATGGACGGGTAAGTGATTGGATAAGTGGGTGAATGGATAGATGGATGGATGATGGATGGATGGGTAAGTAGATAGATGAGTGAATGGGTGGATAGATGGATGGATGGATGGACAGATGGATGGATGGATGGACAGATAGATAAGTGGATGATGGATAGATAGATAGAAATATCATACCTTCACCTTCTTTTCCACATCTTAAGTTTAGCACTGAACTATGCTGGAGGCTTCTGTTTCTATGATTCCACAGGGAACTGCTCTCTCAAGGTCAACAACACTCTCTATATTGAAAAATCCAATGTTTGCCTCTCTGGAATTATTTTATTTGAACTTTCAGTAGTCTTGACACAGTTGACCACATATTTTCATTATTATTTCCAAATTTTTCTTCTCCTTTATTGGCCTCTTCTTCCTAGGCTGTCTTGCTGGCTCTTTCTCATCTTCTGAAAGCTGAAGTTTGGGAAGATAGATTCCTGATTCCCTTTTTTTCTCTAGCAGTTTTCCTTCCTAGGTAACCCCATTCAGATGTATGGCTCTGAAAATTGTCATTCTGCAAGGGAATTGCTGTTGGAATTTCTAGTTATGACTTCTCTTATGAGCTCCAGACTTGTGAATCTGCTGCGTACTTGAAATCTCTGCTGGGTTAATATACTGCACACGTTTAGTTTGGACAAAAGAGGAACTCTTGGGCAAATAAATAAACATAAATAAATAAAGAGAAGAGCAGTGCTTCTCTGGTTCCTACTTACCCATCTATCACTCTAGTTGTTCACACTTCAAACTTACAGGCTAGTCTTAATTTCTCACTTCCCTTTATTCTCTGTGACTGATTGATTACTCTTTCCTATTACTTCTACCACATCTACCCACATGGTCATGGAGGGTGATGGTTGTGAATAATGGGTCCAAATACATGAAAGAAGAGGAAGCCATACACAGCACAACACAAATCAACATCTCTGTTCTGCCAACTTATTTGTCTGGACATTTTCTTCTCTCCTGTCTTCCATCATTCTTAGGCTCTTGCTGATGGATATTTGGGCTTCCATGGTGGCTCATCTGATAAATAATCTGCCTGCAATGTGGGAGACCTGGGTTTGATACCCGGGTTGGGAAGATTCCCTGGAGAAGGAAATTGCTACCCACTCCAGTATTCTGGCCTGGAGAATTCCATGGACTGTATAGTTCATGGGTTCGCAAAGAGTCAGATACGACTACTTAAAACTCATGGCAGACGTTTGGAGTTTCCTAAGGTCTGTAGTTCCTATCCCAGATTCTTCCTACAATACCATCTGCCATTCTCAGGCAGGTGTGAACCAGAAAGGATACAAGCTTTGGAATTACAGTTTTCCTGCAGGATTCAGGAAAATCAGCTGCTTGACCAACCCTTTCAGTCTCCTGTTAATTATCTGTGTTTTTAATGTGTTTTTAAGTCAAGCCCAAATCTTACTTTGGAAGCAGACATGGTACAGCTAGGTAATAAGAAGATATTTGAGGCCACACAAGTAATGTGTAAACTCTTTTTATTAGGGTTTAATTGTAGTTTTTTTCTGCCTAAACCAATGTTCTACCTAAAGTAACATTCCATACAAAATATCTTCCTGCAAATTGACAAGCACTTTCCAGGGACCATCAAAGCATAAGAGATGCACTTTCTGAAAGAAATGAGATGTTAGGACAGAGTCTTTAGCAACTTTGCCCAGATGTGTTTTGCAACGAGCAGCAGGCTTTCCTTCATCATGCATTTTTAAAGGAAGTGGTTTTGTTCAAGTGATTTCAGAAAAGAAACACAAAACAAAAACCCTAAAACTCCTGCTCTAAATAATTACCAGCATTTTTTTTGTGGTAGAAAATGGAAACTAGAAATATTTTAATGAGTGTCTTTGAGTAATATTATCGGTTTCTTTGTGCCATAAATGTATATTAAAGATCCAAGATAGCCTGTGCTATTATGGGAAACATATGAATTATTCATATGTAACTTAAAATAGATAATCTTCCCCTGCCCATAATTACCATTTACGATATATATATATTTTTCCGTACATCTCTCATTTTAATGGGGGGATTATAAAGCTATAAACACCTACAGTTTTCTTTAATTACTATCCTATATTTTGAATGATCTCTTATTAAGAAAAAGCTTCTTTTTTTTTGTCTGCTAAAATATTGATGACCATCGTTAAACCATTAAGTGCAGGAGTGGGAGATAATAGTAGGTGGCTAGTCTGGGTGAGGTGGGTTTTCTTTCTTTCTTGGAGTGTAATTGCTTTACAATGTTGTGTTAGTTTCTGCTATACAACTTTAATCAGCCATATGTATACATATAGCCTCTCCTTCGTGAGCTTCCCTCCTGCCCCCTACCCCAATCCCACCTCTCTAGGTCATCGCAGAGCACCCAGCTGGCCTCTGTGTTAAACAGCAGCTTCCCACTAGCTATCTGTGACATCAATGCTACTCCCAGTTTGTCCCATCCTCTTCTTCTCCCCCCAAGTGGGTTTTAGCATTCCATTTCCTTTTTGCTTTCCTAATTGCAATTTTTTTTGGTTTTGTTTAAGTGCACATTGGGCAGTGAGCATGCTGAGATGTTCAGTTTGGAGGGTGAACTTCAAGCCTTCTGTGTGGTGGGCTATCTTTTCCTAACCTAGTTAAAGGCTGGGAGAGACCCTGGGGAAGTGCTCTGGCCACAAAGGCTTGGGCTGTGTGTCCCTCACATGCAAACCTCATGGTCAACCCTGGAGAGGAACAGAAGGGGCCAGGAACTTGATGGCTCTGAAAGTAGAGATCTGTTTAGTGTTCCAGAGAAATTCTGCCTGGGAAACTGCATGTGTGCATGCTCAGTTGTGTCTGACTCTGTGACCCCCATGGATGGGGGTCTGTGGCCTGCAAGGCTCCTCTGTCCATGGGATTATACAGGTGAGAATACTGAAGTGGTTTACCATGCCCTCTTCCAAGGGATCTTCCTGACCTGGGGATCAAACCTGTGCCTCCTACATTGGTAGGTGGATCCCTGGGAAGCCCAGGAAATCAGAAGCAGCTAAATTAATCCCCAAGAACCACAGCAGAGGTTGGAAACTGTTCTTGCCAGTGGCAGAGTTGTTTTACTTCTTTCTCAACTCCCAAGGTTTAGAAAAGAGCCAACAGTTGGCAGAAGCCTCCTGTCAACTGTCCATGGACAGACAAGTGATGGACAAGGAAGTGGCAGGTGGGGAGCAGTGGTGATTGGAAAACAGCCAAAGCAATAAATTATTGTCTACACATCCCCAAACTTGGAGTTGGGGGGGTACTGATGATGTAAGAGGTGATGGTCAGCTGGGGGTCCACCTGGACAGGAGCCTGAGGCCAGCTTCCTACTTGGACCAGCTTCTTTGCCCATGGGGCCAGCTAATTGCTTTCAGAGGATTTAGAGGAGGAAGTATCTGTTCTTTATCTATTTACCTTAATTAACGATCTGTTTTCACTGTCTGGGATTCTAATAGTAGTATGTTTGCTTCTTTTGATAATGACGTTCAGAGTCAATAGTTTTATGAACAAAATATCTCTATTTTGAAATAAGAACCAACCAAATGGGCTTCCAAGTGGTGCTAGTGGTAAAGAATCTGTATGCCAACGCAGGAAACGTAAGGGACATGAATTTGATCCCTGGGTCAGGAAGATCCCCTGGAGAAGGGCGTGTCAACCCACTTCAATATTCTTGCCTGGAGAATCCCTTGGACAGAGGAGCTTGGCAGGCTACAGTCCATTGGGTGGCAAAGAGTTGGAAGTGACTAAAACAACTTAGCATGCAAGCAAGTTTCTATCAAATCACTCTGTGATGTTGAAGTCAAATGCATTGCTGGCTAACCTGTGTCCAGTCTCTGTGGTGTGGACCTGAAACAAGGTCTAAAGAGCCTCTAATTCATGGTGGACTCACCAAGAAGCCCTTGTTTCTTTTTTCTTTCCTTTTCAAAAAAATTTTTAATAGAATTACCTTCTATATACTCCAGTTATACATTTTCCCCCCTAAATCAGAATTTCTTTCAGTTTTACTTAAAATCTAGTGTTTCTGATAAAGTTTCTTGAAATTTTAGGGAGGCAGGTTGGTGAGGACAGGATTTTTTTAATAAATGTTATAAAATGTGTAGAATTTAGTTCATAGCCATGAATAAGAATGTCTTTATACAGACACAGCCTCAAGACATAAGCAGACCATTCAAAAGTAGGGAAATACATTTTTTTGGGTCATTAGCTTAGCTTTAATGTTCTCCCAGCCATACTGCTATTAAAATAGTGATCCTTAGTAATGTAAGTCACTTCTTTCTAACTCTCATGAACTGTCCTCCAGAGGAGATGGAACAATGAATCTGTAATGACTGAAAAGTGCTCTGACAAGTCAAAGGCTCATCCACTTGGGAAAGAAAAAAGAATTAGAAAAGCTAATTCTGGAATCAAAATTATTCTCCTTCAAAAACATGTACTGAATTTAGTTCTATGATTATTTAGACTCAGTTCTGCCAACTCTTGAGAGTTCCTTGGAAAGCAAGGAGATCAAACCAGTCAATCCTAAAGGGAATAAACCCTGAATTCTCTTTGGAAGGTCTGAGGCTGAATCTGAAGCTCCAAAACTTTGGCCACCTGATGCGAACAGCTGACTTATTGGAAAAGACCCTGATGCTGGGAAAGATTGAGAGCAGAAGGAGAAGAGGGCAACAGAAGATGAGACGGTTGGGTGTCACCACCAATTCAATGGACATGAACTTGGACAAACTCTGGGGGATGGTGAGGCACAGGGGAGTGTGGTATTTTGCAGTCCATGGGGTCACTAAGAGTCGGACATGACTTGGCAACTGAACAGCAGCAACAACACCTCACAGCTGCCTTTGACATGTCCTAGATTAATGCTGGGTGGCCACTGCGATGATATACATCCACTGCTTGGGTGATTCCATCTTCTCCCCACTTAAAGCATCACCCACAAAAGTTATAAGACCAACCTGTGGAGGCAAGTGAGACAGGAGATGATTAGAATGTAGAATTATAACAGTATTAGTAGCAGAGCATGCAAGAATGTGTGCTAAGTTGCTTCAGTGGTGTCCAACACTTTGTGACCCCATGGACTGTAGCCTGCCAGGTTCTACTGTCCATGGGATTCTCCAGGCAAGAATACTTAGTGGGTTGGATGCCCTACTCCAGGGAATCTTCCCAACCCTGGGATTGAACTTGCATCTCTTATGCTTCCTGCACTGGCAGGCAGGTTCTTTACCACTAACCCAGTAGTTTGGTCACTCAGTCATGTCCGACTCTTTGCGACCCCATGGACTGCAGCATGCCAGGCTTCCCTGTCCTTCACCATCTCCTGGAGCTTGCTCAAACTCAAGTCTATTGAGTCAGTGATGCCATCCAACCATCTCATCCTCTGTCGTTCCCTTTTCCTCTTGCTTTCAATTTTTCCCAGCATCACTGTCTTTTCTGATGAGTCAGCACTTTGCATCAGGTGGCCAAGGTACTATAGCTTCAGCTTCAGTATCTATCCTTCCAATGAATATTCAGGACTGATTTCCTTTAGGATGGACTGGTTGATCTCCTTGCAGTCCAAGGGACTCTCAAGCATCTTCTCTAACACCACATTTCAAAAGCATCAATTCTTTGGCGCTCAGCTTTCTTTATGATCCAACTCTCACATCCATACAGGACTACTGGAAAAACCATAGCTTTGACTAGATGCACCATTTTCAGCAAAGTAATGTCTATCCAGTAATCTCATGTAGCTCATTTTGAGCCTGGGATTAACACATGAACCCGAGAGACTGGACATAGTCTTGTTGAAAGTTATTATGGTAGGCAGCTCCACCCACTTCCTTTTTCAGCTCCTTTTAGATACAACTGCCTTTGCTGTTTCTCCCCAGTCATGCAGTATTTATTCAAATTTCAAGCTTGATATCTACTAACTTGTGTGCACATAAGAAGCCTTAACATGGTAACAGAGTGGAAGTCACTTCCTTATTCTAAGTTTCACATGACACGCATTTCCACAGAACAGGTCTTCAGTTCAGTTCAGTTCAGTCGCTCAGTCGTGTCTGACTCTTTGTGACCCCATGAATCACAGCATGCCAGGCCTCCCTGTCTATCACCAACTCCCGGAGTTCACCCAAACTCATGTCCATCAAGTCCGTGATGCCATCGAGCCATCTCATCCTCGGTTGTCCCCTTCTCCTCCTGCCCCCAATCTCTCCCAGCATCAGAGTCTTTTCCAATGGGTCAACTCTTCACATGAGGTGGCCAAAGTACTGGAGCTTCAGCTTTAGCATCATTCTGTCCAAAGAAATCCCAGGGTTGATCTCCTTCAGAATGGACTGGTTGGATCTCCTTGCAGTCCATGGGACTCTCAAGAGTCTTCTCCAACACCACAGTTCAAAAGCATCAATTCTTCGGCACTCAGCCTTCTTCACAGTCCAACTCTCACATCCATACATGACCACAGGAAAAACCATAGCCTTGACTAGACAGACCTTAGTCGGCAAAGTAATGTCTCTGCTTTTGAATATGCTATCCAGGTTGGTCATAACTTTTCTTCCAAGGGGAAAGCGTCTTTTAATTTCATGGCTGCAATCATCATCTGCAGTGATTTTGGAGCCCCCCAAAATAAAGCCTGACACTGTTTCCACTGTTTCCACTCTTTCCCCATCTATTTCCCCTGAAGTGATGGGACCGGATGCCATGATCTTCGTTTTCTGAATGTTGAGCTTTAAGCCAACTTTTTCACTCTCCTCTTTCACTTTCATCAAGAGGCATTTTAGCTCCTCTTCACTTTCTGCCATAAGGGTGGTGTCATCTGCGTATCTGAGGTTATTGATATTTCTCCCGGCATTCTTGATTCCAGCTTGTGTTTCTTCCAGTCCAGCGTTTCTCATGATGTACTCTGCATATAAGTTAAATAAGCAGGGTGACAATATACAGCCTTGACGTACTCCTTTTCCTATTTGGAACCAGTCTGTTGTTCCATGTCCAGTTCTAACTGTTGCTTCCTGACCTATGCAGATTTCTCAAGAGGCAGGTTAGGTGGTCTGGTATTCCCATCTCTTTCAGAATTTTCCACAGTTTCTTGTGATCCACACAGTCAAAGGCTTTGGCATAGTCAATAAACCAACACCTCGGAATTCATCTGATATGACCATCCCACAATAGGAGAGACAGATGTATATATACGTGAATGTTTCAAGAATCTTCATTCAGTGTCTACTGTGATAGCTGTTGCAAACAAAAGCAGTGTGTGTGTGTGTGTGTGTGTGTGTGCACTCATGTGTGTGTGTTTGGTGGGGCTTCACTTTGGGAAGATAAGATAGTTCTGGAGATGAATGGTGCTGATGGTTCCAGCACAAGTGAATGTATTTAATAGTACTGAACTGAAAATATTAAAAATCACTATTAAGAATCATTAAAATGGTAAATTTTGCAAGATGCATATTTTCCCAAAACAAAAATGTAAGAAAAATGGACTAGCATATTTTGGCTCTCATTACCTTTTGAAACTGGGAAATCTGTAGCACATACATACATATTTCTGTAAATTGGTATATATCTCTTCAGCATTTTTTTTTCACGAAACCATATGTATGCTTTCATTCTGCTTTGAATGACCATCCAAGATTTATTACAGGCTCCAGTAGACAGTGCAATACAAAGAATACAGTCCTTACCTCTTGCTAAGGACATTTTTAGATACAGTGTCTTTTTAGACATGAGACTGCCTGCACACCAGAGATTCCTGAGACCCATTCTGGGCTCCCAAAAACCTGGGCAGAAACCATGGAAGTCCGAACCATCCATGGCAGCAGCTTCAAACTCCAAACTTATATGAAACACTCCTGTAAACACTGACATCTCCATGAGATAGCATGCCAATTACAGCATAAGACTAATGTTTTCACTCATTTAACAATTGGATTAAAGCCAATTGTTTAGATCCCTAAATATACACCAGCTTTCTGCCTTTGATTTCATATGCCTTGAGCATGTTCCAAGAACCTCTGAGGTCAGTGCATCTCAGTTCATGAAGGGGAGCCCTGAGTGGATTCTGAGGGTCTAGATTCTAGAACATCTACTTTCAGTTGTAGGAAACCTAACATCAATGACAGAAAACTCCTGGGGCAGGCCTCCCTCTGCAGCTATCTTTATGTGAATACCCTTAACGACACATTAAAACTGTGACAGAAAAGAGGAGCAAAACAGTGATTATGCCTTCTAAAATTGGATTTGTATTTCCAGACCTCTGTTGCTATGGCAACAAAAGCAGCATCCTTGCAACACATCAAGAAACATCTTTCATTCATAGAGTGCTTACGTTTCAGGGCTATGAGCAGAGATTAAATGAGTCTGAGTATGTAGAACATTTAGCACGGGGCCCAGCACAAAGGAAATACATCATAAATGCTAATACTATTAACATGAAACTCTTGATTCACCCAGGATTAACTGAACACTTCTGTGTGCTGCGGGTAGCTTAGACAATGTGAACATAAAAGGCTAAACTGTAGAATATAGACGTTGGAACTTGCTGTCTTTGGTTAGATATCAGATTCAGAGCCTGAAAAGTAGGACAGCAAAATAAGACGAGATAACACCAAGTGAGGAAATTGCCAGGTGGTGGTGGAGGTTTTAATGACCAAATAGTCACTATTTCCTGAGGAGTGTGCTGTTTCTGATGCCATGCTGAGCTCGTGTGCCTGATTTTGTTGACCTTATATAAAGCTCCTTTACCCAGAGGGAGACTCAGTTCATGAAGGGGAGCCCTATGTGGACTGAATGGAGAGACTTGGGTGCATCACTGACACGAAGTCAGTTACTCCTGGACTATATTTCCTGGTGCCCATGCTCCCTCGCTTTCACTCTGGTTCTGGGGGTCCCTGGGTGGGGACCTTCTGACTCCAGCTCAAAGCCTTTGACTAATAATACCATGATGTCACAATTCACAACAAGAGGTACATACTTGGTATGTATGGAGGGTTCCATACTTTGACCACCGATGCAAAGAGCTGACTCATTAGAAAAGATCCCGATGTTGGGAAATATTGAGGGCAGGAGGAGGAGGGGATGGCAGAGGACGAGATGGTTGGATGGTATCACTGATTCCATGGACATGAGTTTGAGCAAGCTCCGGGAGTTGGTGATGAACAGGGAAGCCTGGTGTGCTGCAGTCCATGGGGTTGCAAAGAGTCGGACAAGATTGAGTGACTGAACAACAACGTAGGCGTCCATTGGCACAGAGCCCCTAAAGCCCTTGGGAGCCTCTAAAGCCCTTGGGAGACCCTAAGGAATGTGAGCAACGAATGTGTGCGTTAATGTGTTACTCAGGGGACTTTTGGGAAGCCCCTAGGTCCCCTAAGTATGACGGCTGGTCCCTATGGGAACCAATCGCTTACTGAGACGGCTGGAACTTTCAGGTGGACCCCTGCCCGCCAGGCAGAGGAGAGGGGCTGGGACTGAGTTCACTCATCTATGGCCAGAGCCTTCATCTACCACCCTACGGGGTTATGCTGAAGTTTCTGGAGGATGCCCTAGTTTCACGATTCCCCTCCTTGAACAAGTATCAATTTTCAATTTCCATCCAAAAGTATTACATTCAGCTTCAAATTCTATTTTATCCATTTATTGGATGACTAAACTTTCCTGAGTCTCAGTTGGCAGAAATGTGGAGATAATAGCACCTGATTTTCAGTGAGGATTAGAAGATGTGAGATAGAAAATTCCTACCTAAGTGTCTGACTTTACACGCAGTCTGCCTTATACTTAATAACTCTGCTGCTTGTGGCTTCGGTTATGATGTCACCGCAGTGACAAGAGCACGCTGGTCCCACCTCCATCACCCGCACGGCTGCTGACTGGGGGAGAGATGGCTCATTTGCTGAGAAGCATTTCTTCAGCATATGCATGTATTCTGAGCACTTTACTTCAGTGATCTCATTTACTCTCCAACATAAACCACGATGACAGCCCTGGGATAGATACTGTTATCTCCCTTCTTACACAAGGTCCCCCAGTCAGGAGGAGTCCAGGAGCAGATGTGAAAGCAGGGTTGGTCTTGCTCCAGGGCACGTGTTTTCAGTCATGACCTTGGCCCTGCCTCTCAGAGAATTGTGTGTTTATTTTTACGTAATTGTTTCTGTTTTATTTGACCCCAATGTGTAGGTCTCTCATGGTACGTTTAAATTCTAAATCAGTCCTTCTATTTGTGTACCTAATATCGCTACTTTCCTGAAATCATTAGCAAAATCAAATCCACATGCCATTCAATGTTTATAGTAACTGGTAATTAAAGGTTGAAAAAAAACTTACCGTGACAAAAATAACCACCCCTTTATTTCCCAGACTTGACGTTGCAGATGATTCAATAATATTTGAAAATAAAGATTCACTGACATTCTCTATAATTTTTGTTCAATTCCACAAGGTGTCCTTTATAAATGAATGCAGTGATGGCACTTCCCAGGTGGTCCAGCAACTAAGACTTCGCCTTCCAGTGCAGAGGGCGCAGGTTCAATCCCTGGTCAGGGAGTTAAGATCCCACATGCCTTGGGGCCCAAAAACCAAGACATAAAACAGAAACCCTGTAACAAATTCAATAAAGACTTCAAAAATGGTCCACATCAAAAACTATTTAAAAAAAAAGAATGCAAGGAAATCATTATAAAATGAAATCTGAGTCTCAGCTCCCAGGTGTGTTTCATAGTCCATCCTCCTCTGCAAACTCTTCTGTGGGGGTGTTGTTCCCTACTCCGCACCCTGGAAGGGCTGCAGGGTGTGGAGCTGAGGGCTCTGAAATGCTCTTTCCTGAGGCCAGATACAGATACTTCTGCCCCCTTGGCGGGGCCACTGCAGGCTGACCTCCACCCCAGAGCCCCTTGGGGTCAGGCTGCAGCCTGGTGGACACGAGAGGGGTGTGCTCTGCTATCTCCGTCCCCTGTCCCTCCCATCCAAGCCCCCTTCTGCCATAGGTTTCCAATGACTTGGTGTTTAGGATATACCAAATGCATTCTGTATTGTCAGATTTTGGTCATTTTAATAAGAATGTGATATAAATTTTAATATAATCCAAATGCTCATCAATCCCCCAGCCTGAGACATGATTCTTACTTGACGTCCAGATAAGATGGCCCTTGACTCCATCTCAGGATCTGTGAGAAATTCCCCATCTTTACTAATTAAAGCTGAATCCAGGCATTGACATGTTTTAAAATCTTGTTGCCCTCCGTGGTGGGTGCTGGCTGTTTCTCTTGCTGTCTCTCTGTCTCTAGAACTTTCTCCCATCTCTTCCCCTCTAACCTTCAGAACCCCTCCCCCAACAAACCAGTGAATAAACTGCGCACAAGCAGCCCACCCTCAGCCTCTCTTTCTCCCTCTTTCCCACTGGACTGACCTTTGCCTGGGGCGGCCGGTGAGGATACCTGTAAGGAAGGAGGTTACTCCACAAGGAAGGCTCAGCAGAGGGTCGTGGGAACGCCCTGGAGACCAGGTCATAGCTGGACGGTCACAGGTCTCTTGCCCTCGCTGAGGACGTGCCCACAGGCCCCAGGGGAAGCTGTGACCTCAGTCTTCCCACCACCTGGACTAGGCTTCCTGGCCTCTCTCCCCTCCAATCCTTGCTCTGCTACGGATGGGTGGTCTTCCATGGTTTTGATGCCTGCCGGCCTCCTGTGCTTGGAGCCCTGCAGCCAATCATTCTGACCCCAGAGGAAAAGGTGAGCACGTTTCTGTAAATAAGAGGCCAGTCACAGGAGTGACCAACTGAAAAGTAGGGCTGAGCCCCCAAGGGCCGCCAGCCTCTCAGGTGGTCCTGCACCCTTTCTAGGCTGGCAGGTGGTCTCTTGAGAGCCCTGGCTGAGCTGGCTTCACATCCCCTATCCCTGTCTCTCACACGGGGCCTCCAGGCTTGTTCTCAGGGCTGTGTGTCACAGGGCCTGCTGTAAACTGTTGTATCCCCACACAGTTCAGTTGTAGACTCCTAACCCCAGTGGGATGGTGTCATGAGTGGAGCCTCTGGTCACGAAACCATGAAGGTGGAGCCCCCAGGATGGGTCAGTGTACTGACAGAAGAGATCCAGAGAGCCGTCTGCCCCTTCCTCCAGGCAGGGACACAGGGAGAAGACGCCGTCCTCACCAGATGCTGAATCTGCCTGCACCTTGACCGTAGACGTCCAGTCTCCAGAGCTGGGAGAAACGCAGGTCTGCTGTTCAACTGCCCAGTCTGTGGTGTATTACCATAACAGCCCAGAGGGACTAAGACATGCCCCCAGCAGTGGAGACAGTGGTCACGATGTGCATCTCAGTGAACGGAGCACAGGTCCCCACCCTCATAGGAGGAAGAAAGGACATTCTGGCCGAGGCACCCAGGTGGCTCCCTCAGCACCGGGAGTTGTTGGCACCAAGCCACTTCCTCCGTGTTCACACTACCGGGGAGACAGTGGACTGAAGAATCCTCCCATGTTGTTCAGCTCTCTCTGCAAGGTGGCTTCCTGATGGCTGCTTGGGAAGGCATTACATGATGAACTAACAGCTCTGAACCTGCAGCCTGGAGCCTAACCCAAGGTTGCTACGACTCCCTCCTCTGGGAAGCCATCCTGCTCGAGCCCCCTTGTAACTCATAGTCCTGGCACCTCGAGCAAAGCTGCCGGGAGCTCTCTTGCCTCCTAAGTTTGTTCTGTCCTTCTTTCAAGGGATGGAGAATTTCAGCTTCTAACCCCCAATCCCGCATATGCCACAGGAACCAGAAAAGCAAGAGAACAAGCAGAATAAAGTGAAGGAAAATAAACAATCCAGTTACCACTTCTGCTTAGTTATTTTCAGAAAGCATTGGAAGATAATACCTCTGTGGATAATCAAGAGCCAATTTATAATCATAACACCTGCTTAAGCAAATTAAAGTAAGTGCATAAAGTATGGCAATCAAGAAAAAAATGTATCTGGGGAATGATCATTGATGGATGCTTTTAGAAGAAAAGTCATTATGATGGGAGCGTTTCTGAATTTTGGCTGGTGTCACACAATCACGGTCTTTGATAGCCAGATGAGTTTGTCCTCGGAACCACAGAAGAGGAAAGACTTTCCCTCCACCCTGTTAGGTTCTGTACCTGGGCCTGAAAATTAAACTGAGTAAAGGACAGATTAGTAGGAGAAGAATATTCACATTTTATTCAATGTTAATTTTCTGTGTGTATACAGAGTCCTTCCTACATAAGAAATAAAAACTCAGAGAAGCAGATAGGCATGACAAATTAGATATCGTTTTAACAAAGAAGGATAAATTTTAGAGATTGAAGGGACAAAGGAAAAAGTTTGGACTGGGGGTGGTATATTGTGGGGCAGGGATTAGGAGATATGTGGACCCAGGTCTAATCGATGATTAGGGCTGTTTTAGCAGGTTGTTTGTATAGGTTCATTCTGACAACAGTGAGAGTCTTCTGTTTTCCTGGTCCAGGGAGGACACCCTTCTCATGGAATTTGGCTTTTGGGTGGTAAACGGGAGATTAGAAAGCCCTTCCTGTATGTGCAAATACCCTCAGTTCCAAATAACTAGTGTGCCCACTCCACATATTTTGGGATGGAACCTCTTCACCCCTGAATCATCACTCCATGACTATAAATCAGTAGGGAGCCTTGATCTAATCAAGGGGGTGCAATTTTCAGAAAGTGACTCATTGCCAATTGGGGTGACAGGTTCAGTTTCCCGCCTCAGCCTCCATAAAAAGCCTGTAAAAGCCCCAGAGAATGGGGTTTCAAGAGCTTTGAGACTTGTGAACATGTGAAGATTTGGGAATAGTGGGGTCCAGAGAGGGCACAGACACTCACATCCTTTCTATACCCGCTGCCCTGTGTGTCTCCTCCATCTAGGGGTTCCTAAGTTACATTCTTCTAGACACTCTATTGGAAAAAAGTAAAAGTATTGAGTATCACAAGATACCCTTAGGAAAACTGGAAGGAATTCCCAAGCCTGTGAAGTCACATGGTTGCAATGTGAGTGTGTGTTTTCTTTGTGGAGAACTTAACCCTGTAAGTGAAGCTATTAGGATGGAGATGGAGAGGACCGTGGGGAGGCCTGTGACAGGACGGCTTCCTGGTTTGCGGAGGGCAGTCTGAGAAACCAGAGAGTTATGGAATTTTAGGAGTGGCCGTGAGTGAAACTCTCCTGAGATCAGATCTGAGACTGGAATGGCATGCCAACCAGGTTTCCCTGAGCAGTGCTGGGTCCTGAGTCCAAATGGCAGGAAGACTGAAGGCTGACTTCACACCAGCAGGGAGCTTGGCGGGTTCCTTTGGGGACGAGACCAGTGGGAACAGGGTGAAGATGTCGAGTGGAGATCTGGGTTAGAGATAAAAGTGCATTGTAAGACACTAAGTCTTTAGGGAGCTGTACCCCCTTATCCAGAGCAGCCTATCCTGGCACTCCCCCCAGCCCCTGTTTTCTGAAACTCCCTGGCACTTTCTGTAAGTATTGCTGTTTTGAGCACTTAATCATAGATTAGGTTTTATCTGACGCATAAGCGTTTTAGTGTCTTTCTTCTACCATCACATAAAATCATCTGGCGTGCCGGGAGAGTAATTTTTTTTTTGAACCTAATCATCTATTCCATTCTCTGTGAAGTAAGCAGAGCAGGTATTTTGACTCCAACTGTCAGATAAAATATGCATATTGGATGGAAGCAGGTGGTGATAAACAGGGTGGGGCCTCTAGCAGGCCCTGCCCATTGGAACTCAACACTGAATCCAGATGAATGTGCAGTAAACACTCACGATGGAATAAATGGGTCAGTAACATAAGGCTCTTTCTTAAGGCAGATTTTATGAATGAAGATGTTAGTTTTTTGTTAATCTGATTAGTCTGTAATATTTCATTTGTGATGTGAGAACCAAAATTTCTAAAATCATGCATATTTTCTCAAAGATACCTATCACTTCTTTCTCAATTTTTAGCTCTCTTTAAAGTTCAGAAGATGGTAGTTAAATATATATACACTATAACATAGAGAATAAAAATAAGAACTTCATCCGGTCCTATGAAATTAGAACTGGAAACATTTTGTTGAGTTGATATCATTGCCAATGAATTATAGCACCCGGTGGAATTTTAAAAAATCACTTCACCAGCACAATTAATTCTAAATGTCTCGGTTGATGTGCTTGTCCCTCTTCCTGGGAGAGATATTTGTTTAAGGTAAAGGCGCTCACTCCTCATGAGTTCTTGGGAAGAGGATATGAATGTCCCTTTCAAATGTGATTGCTGTGCTTCCAGGAGCTTACTGTCCAGACCCGTCCTACAGGCATTTCTTCCCTAGTAGGTATTTGTCATTTTTACTTCTTTACCTCTCTTTGCCCATCACTGTCAAGGTTCCTTTCTTGACTCTTTTCAAGAAAGAGTCTTTCCTCACTCTTATCTCATGCAGCTTTGAGCCCAAAGAGCCACGTGCTGGTGTGTGTGGTCGTCCTGTACCAAGGGCTCAGTGCGGAAGCAGAAGCCATGGCTCCACCCTCTGGAGGATTTGGTCCACAGAGGGAAGCACAGTTTAGGGGGCTTCCATACTGACAAGTTTGCTCAGAGGGGGGCCTCTCATCTGGGGAGAGGTGATGGATTGGGGGAGCAAACCTCAGGGCAGGGCTGGGATGGGGGGCCTGAGATGGAGCCAACAGGATGGAATCAGTGTGGTCCAGCCTCACACCCTGACTTAGACTATCCCACAAAACTACTGTCATCCCAACAGCCGGGTACTGGCATGAAACAGACAATTAGATCAGTGGAATAGGAAAGGAAGCCCAGAAATAAACCCATTCACTGGTGGCCCATTAAGTAATTTATGACAGGGAGGCAAGAATATACAATGGAGTAAAGACAGAGAAGCAGCGCTGGGAAACCTCTACAACTACATGTTAAAGAATGGAATTAGAATGTTCTCTACAACCATACACAGCTATAAACTCAAAATGGATTAAAGACAAATGTAAGACTGGAAACCACGAAACTCCTAGAAGGAAACGTGGGTGGAACACCATGACAGAAATTGATTCTGTCTCCTCAGGCAAAGGAAAGAAAAGCAAAAATACACCAACGGGACCTAATTAAACTTAAAAATACTTGCTCAGCAAAGAAAACCATTAACAAAATTAAAAGACAAGCTACTGAATATTGGGTAGATCAGTATAAACTCGGTCTACAGTGCTCTTCACATTCTTTTCTACAATTTATTTTTCCAAAGCTTTCATTTAAAAGTGCTTCTTCCTTTATTGAAAGCCCTGCATTCATTCCCAAGTGAAATTCATAAAAAATACTAGATTATATTGTTAGAACCCATGCATGACTGTCATTTTGATAAAAGTAGGAACTAAAGTAACAACTAAAGAAGAATCATTTTTGCTTTGGCTATTTCAAAAGCAAACCATAATTATTGTTATGGATGAGGGCCATAAGCTGTGCACGGGGGATTCGGTGAACTTGATGAAAATGGCCCTTGTCTACATGGTGCCCTTGGATCAGTGAGACACAGGCTTTCTACAGAGATTGCACAGTGATGTGAGGAAAGGATGCTGTGCCCACAGTCATTGCCATCAGATACTCTTGCTGTTAGATGCTTCCATGAGCTTGTTGCTGCTTTAATACCACAGTAGATATTTTTAGGGATGAAAGTGGCCTTCCCTGGTGGCTCAGATGGTAAAGAACTTGCCTGGAATGCAGGAGACTTGGATTTGATCCCTGGATCAGGAAGATCCCCTGAAGAATTCCCTCTCCAGTATTCTTGTCTGGAGAATCGCATGGACAGAGAAACCTGGCGGGCTATAGTCCAAAGGGTTGCAAAGAGTCAGACACGACTGAGCAATTAACACACACACACACACAGGGATGAAAATAAATAGAAATCTATTATGGAATCATCTTATCTTACAGATGACAAAATGGAGAAATACCTTGAGACTAATGAAATTCATTTTATCCTGCAAAGTTGTGAATGAAAGCTGAAGTACATATCCACAGACACACAGACACACACACTCAACACTCAATTAATCTTGATAGAAAGAAGGAACCTAAACCCCTCTAACCCAGCAGGTGGGATGTAAACTGAGGCAATTAGAAGAATAAGCAAGGCATCACAAATTCAAGACCAGCATCAATCCCTCCATATAGTCATGCCCACAATCCTCTGTGATAATGATTCCTCTCACTGATTCAGGGAATGGAAGTGATGGATAAAAACCCTAACAAAGCAGAAAAGAGTTCTGCTTGGGGGCTCAGCAAATTACAGCTTCTGAGGGTGATATTCAGAGCAGAATCTGTCCCAGATCTTCAGGAAGGGGCTTTGAATAATGGATGCAACCATTCTTTGAAAGTTAAAAATAAGTGTGATGCAGGTAGGGGAAGGTGGGACTTAAGATACCTTCTCCAGTAGGACTGGAAGGTCAGAAGGAATCCTTCACTTCACAGCAGTGATGATTGCTTCTGTAAGTTATAGATCTTGACTAATGTGAGTGCTGATTGAAGAGAATTATTAAAATCTCAGTAACAAGTAGGAGTCACCACAGATCCTGCCCTAACTCAAAGATCCCAGAATCTTCAGTACAACTTTTGTGATCTGGAACTTACCCCCCAGGGGGCTCAGAAAGTACTATCTCTGAAATACAAGCAAGCCAGCAAACCCCACACTCCAACAGATCAGTAAACCAATTAATCACGAGGAGTTGGGAGTGAGGTGAGGTCAGGATTTTCTGGGCAGCAACCCACTCAGGTGTTCTGTCCTGTTCTCAGGGGAGGGGAGCTCTGACTGCATCCTGATGCCTTGCAGGGCTGCATCTTCACTTATCCTGAAACAGCACATGACTGTCATCTTGATAGAAGCAGGAGCTAAAATAACAAATGAAAGGGAGACAAGTTACAAAAATAAATAAATAAATAAATTTGACCTTCTGCAAGAAGGAGGGAGAATGCAAAGCCAGAGAGCACCGTGCTGGCCCCGAGGGCACGGGGGACCCAGGTGGTCAGTTCTGGGACTGGGGCATCCCAGAGGAACTTCATGATGGTGCAGCTTCCCTTGCCAGGCCTGGGGAGGCAGTCGGGAGCTTCATGCCACCCTTCACCTGTGGTCGATGAACTGAACGCTGACTTCCATTTAATTTCTAATTTTCTGAATGTCAGTAGCCACATAGAGCTGGCGGCTGCTACCCTGGACAGCTGTGACACAGAAAAGTCTATTGCTAATCATTTATACATGATGTTCCTATCATCATTCATCATTGATCACTGCTGGTGCTGTGTAGACCTAATGTCAGACATGTCTCTGCTCTGCCCAGTGAGCAAACCTTCTGAACATGAGGGGGCCAAACGTTCGTGAAGTGTCTCTTGTCTCAGCCATTGTGGTCAGCATCTAGGACCTCGGGCTTCTGGTGATACACGTGTGTGTGGCTTGGTCTGGTTTACCTCTGGGCAGACTGGCAGGCAACAGAAAGAATTCTTGCAGAGCTCTCTTGACCAGAATTTTAGAAGAATGTGGAGTGAGCTGAAAAATGTGCACACAGGCGTTAAGAGATCGTGAACTGTTTGCGCTTGTTAGAGTGAGCCACAGCAATGGGTGTCACACCTCAAGCATTTCCTTACAGTCACCTTTATATTTTCTATTTGTATAGTGCCAGTTATTTTTTCTCTTTTTTCTTTCTTTCCTCCCTCCCTCTCTTCCTCCATCCCTCTTTCTGTGTTGGCAGGAGGCATGTAGGTGTGTCCTCTGGCATGGCACTCAGGTGTCACAGTGGTTACCTGCTGAGGGTGCTGGAGTCACAGCTGAACATCTGTGGCTGACTAGAGCATCTATTTTTGTTCTGGGGAAGCAGTAATGGGAACTGGCTCCCAGCGTAGCCTCTCCGGAGCAGTGGCTCAGTGCCTGCTCTCTGCACTCTGCTCTGCTCTTGGAAACCACTCTCTGCAGCGAGAGATGGGGCATCTGATGGAGCAACAGGAACCCGCTCCGTGGGGCCAATGCTTGCGGGGTTTCCCCTCGGTTTCCCCGGCAGCTTCTGTTCATCCTGTCCTGAATTGGCAGAGGCAGAAACTGCTTGGCAAAGAGCACATTTTACGGCACATGTGAGGCTGGAAATGAGGCCTGACTCCGGCCCTTTCTGTCCACGGTGGGGCATCGCCAGGTCTGCACCACTGGCCTGTTCCCCGTTCAGGTCATAGCAGGAGAGGCTGTTTGAGCAGCGGCTCTCTGGAGCCCCTGCTTCATCTTCAGCTCACCTTGCAGCTGTTTTCAGCCACCAGAGCCAAATTTATAGACATGTGTGGATTTAGCAAATGTGGAAACAAAACGTTTCTTACAAGTGGGGAAGTGAGCCAGAGAAGTGATGGCGAAAATGGTTAAATGAGGCAATGAGTTGGGTCCAGGAGACCCAAGGGAGAACTAGGGGTGGTTCTGAGTCAGCTCAGGAGGAAGACGGGGAGAGACCACAACAGAGCGCACGGCTGGCTCCGTGATTTCATTTTTAGTGGTTTTGAAGAGAGGAAACTTCTATAGAGCAGACACTTGTTGAAAACAGTGTCAAAATTGGCAGAAATGGGATTTTTCTCATTCAGAGAAAACCGACTCATCTAAAAATAACAAAAAAGAAAAAAAAAGAAAAAAAGTTCATTCTGATTTTTCAGAAATTTTGACAAATGTGGGTCTATGCTGACCACTTAAAGATTTGTGTGGTATAGAAAAAAATGCTATCCATTAAATTTGATAATTTCTTTAATGTGATGAAATATGATAACATATGAATAATAAGAACCACTGTGCTCCAGCAGATCTATGTGTGTGTATTTAACTTTAACATATAAATGAATATAGGCTTTGTGATTTTGTGTGGCCCAGTTCAGTCCAGTTCAGTCGCTCAGTTGTGTCTGACTCTTTGCAACCCCATGAACTGCAGTATGCCAGGCTTCCCTGACATCACCAATTTCTGGCGCCTACTCAAACGCATGTCCATTGAGTCAGTGATGCCATTCAGCCATCTCATTCTCTATCATCCCTTTTTCCTCCCGCCTTCAATCTTTCCCAGCATCAGGGTCTTTTCCAATGAGTCAGCTCTTTGCATCAGGTGGCCAAAGTACTGGAGTTCAGCTTCAGCATCAGTCCTTCCAATGAATATTCAGGACTGATTTCCTTTAGGACTGGTTGAATCTCCTTGCAGTCCAAGGGACTCTCAAGAATCTTCTCCAACATCACAGTTCAAAAGCATCAATTCTTTGGCGCTCAGTTTTCTTTATAGTCCAACTCTCACATCCATACATGACTACCAGAAAAATCATAGCCTTTACTAGATGGACCTTTGTTGGCAAAGTAATGTCTCTGCTTTTTAATATGCTGTCTACGTTGGTCATAGCTTTTTTTCCAAGGAGCAAGTATCTTTTAATTTCATGGCTGCAGTCACAACCTGCAGTGATTTTAGAGCCCCCCAAAATAAACTCTCTCATTTCTTCCATTGTTTCCCCATCTATTTGCCATGAAGTGATGGGACCAGATGCCATGATCTTGGTTTTCTGAATGTTGAGTTTTAAGCCAACTTTTCCACTATCCTCTTTCACTTTCATCAAGAGGCTCTTTAGTTTTTCTTCCTTTTCATTTAGTCTTTCTTTTAGCTTTCTGCCGTAAGTGTGGTGTCATCTGCACGGTTGAATTTATTGATATTTCTCCCAGCAATCTTGATTCCAGCTTGTGTTTCATCCAGTCCAGCTTTTCTCATGATGTACTCTGCATAGAAGTTAAATAAGCAGGGTGACAATATACAGCCTTGATGTACTCCTTTTCTGATTTAGAACCAGTGTGTTGTTCCATGTCCGGTTCTAACTATTGTTTCTTGACCTGCATACAGATTTCTCAGGAGACAGGTCAGGTGGTCTGGTATTCCCATCTCTTGAAGAATTTTCTACCATTTGTCATGATCCACACAGTCAAAGGCTTTGGCATAGTCAATAAAGCAGAAGCAGATGTTTTTATGGAACTCTCTTGCTTTTCCGATAATCCAACGGATGTTGGCAGTTTGATCCCTGGCTCCTCTGTTTTTTCTAAATCCAGTTTGAACATCTGGAAGTTCATGATTCAGGAACTGTTGAAGCCTGGTTTGGAGAACTTTGAGCATTACTTTGCTAGCATGTGAGATGAGTGCAGTTGTGCGGTAGTTTGAACATTCTTTGGCATTACCTTTCTTAGGGCTTAGCTCAAAGTGAGCACACAGATATCAGTTACATGATTAAGTGTTCTAATTTATTATAGTTACCACTTCCAAATAAACTGCTCGTCTCAATTTCTAGTTCTCATAGGTACATGTCTTTCTTTGGAGTTTGTTTCTTAATTCATAGAAATACAGTTTCTCTAATGTTTCAACATTTCCAAGGGCTGTTGTTATTGTTTAGTCACTCAATTGTGTCCAACTATTTGTGACCCCATGGACTGCAGCACGTCAGGCTTCCCTGTCCTTCACCAACTCCCAGAGTTTGCTCAACTCATGTCCACTGAGTCAGTGATGTTTCTAACCACCTCATCCTTTGTCGCCTCCTGCTTCTCCTGCCCTCTCTCTTTCCCAGCATCAGGGTAAGAGATCAAAATAAGATTCAATGAAGACCAGTGTGTTCATGATTTCCACTATCACTGACATCTTCTCCACAATAATCATGGGAGTATAGGGGTTAGGCATGATGATGTCTACTAGCCAGGGAAGGCAGAAGAGGGTTTGGTGAGTCTCTAAAGTTGTGTAACTTATTTGTGGCA
The DNA here is from genome assembly GCF_023091745.1 of Budorcas taxicolor. Lineage (NCBI taxonomy): Eukaryota > Metazoa > Chordata > Mammalia > Artiodactyla > Bovidae > Budorcas > Budorcas taxicolor. Next base: position 44,187,826 of record NC_068922.1, on the reverse strand, counting down.
AAAGCACAGACCCACATAATCCACGTCTTCGGTCGATAGCTCAGGGCTGATGCATATCAATAGCGGGGGTGGTCCGTGCCAGCAGACCTCTGTGGCTCAGACAGGAAGGTCAGTGCCTCATCTCACCCAATGCCCATGGTCCCAGAGGAGAACTCAGCAGGGTCCACATCCTGAAGACTCCATTTCTCCAGGAGCAAAGAATCCTCCTGCCTATTCCAAGTCTTTATTCTTAAAAATCACAATTCCATATTTAGTGTTGTCTGAAGGCCTACGTGGAATGATGGTGATAAGATTTTAGCACAACAGACTCATCTCCTATTTTCTAAAACCCATGAAATGGCTCTGTCATTTGGAGGGCTGGCGTGTTACTGAAGCTGCACTTTTTATCAGCCTGGGGCCAACGAGTGCATTTCATCTCATCAGCCTACGGCAGGAATCATGACTCATGTCACTTCTGATCATTGTGCGTTTTGGTCTTAGATGAAAGGGTGCAATGAATTTCCCATCAGTGTTGCAGGAAGAGTGAAATTTACATTTTCCTGGCATATGTGACTTTCACAATCTTAATTTTTTCTGAAAAAAATGTTTTCTCTTTCAGTAGGGCAGACTCTGATCCCGGTGCCATTGTCACTGTGCTTGTACAGAGTGAGTGTTGAGTCAGCTCAGTGTTATGTGGGTTTTTATACTTGGAACTGTGAGGTAGGCATTGTAACTACTGTACACACAACACACACACTCACACAACACAGGTGCAGGGCCTTTTTAACTGAAGCAGAATGTGGTCTCTAGTGAGGAGGCAAGAGGTGTGTGTGCATGCCTGTGTGTGTGCGTATGTGAGTGTGTATGTGTCTGTGTGTCAAGCTAGAGACTAAGAGTGAAATGAAGACAGATGAGTAGTTGGACATCTGTGCACATTTTCCAAATTCTAAGTAAATGAAGCTATGGAGAAAGGCATCGCAATGTAGGCTTTGAAGAAATCACGGACTTTATGGCAAATGAAAGGATCCTCAGTGCACAATGTTCTGCTTCCTTGCAGAGGGCGATGGGTCAGACCAAAGGATGGTTCAGGTGACTCTTGGTTCACCAACTGGGGACACAGTGAATCCACACTTGGACCTGAAGGAAGCAGGGTCTGATGGGCAGCCTTCCAGGCCTTGGAGTGACCACAGTCCCCTACCCCGGCTCCTCATGTCACCTGAGGACAGGACCCAGAGGGCCCGCTCTGTTGGAGTAAGGGCCAGAATCACCCACAGACATGATTTTCTTGGAGTGGGGTAAAGAATTCTGAATCAATGGCTAAACACAGAGAAATCCCCCTTGGGACTGGAAGGGGTGGCAGAGGGGCCTTTGGGAGCATTGGACTTTGGAGCTATTACCTGAGGCTGAGACTGCTGAGTGATGTGGCCAGATACCACGTGGTGGGCACGCCGACATCCCACATGAGTTAGCATCACCTGTCAGCTGCCCATTCATGTTTGCTCCCATAGAACTATTTTCCTGATGTCTGTCTGTCCAAGCTGGGAAAATGAAATCTAGATTAAAAGATGTGTGAGATTTCTCATCCTGATTTAACTTGTCAGGCCTTGGAAGGCGATGGGGTTGGGATAAGCATAGCAGTCTCCTGGGAAAAGCCAGGTCAACTTCAGTTCCCCCAAATTCCCCTTGGCCACCCTGTGACCTTCACCTTGGGCTCCCTGGGTTCTGAGCACAGGGGTCTCCCTCTCTGTGCAGCTCCCCAGGCCCATCCAGGATGCCCACCTATAGGGCACAGTTACCAGCAACCTCATCTGACAGGAGCACGGCCTGCCTCCCACCTCAGGTCATGGACTGTTTAACTGTGTGAACGTGTTTTGTTAGCCACAACCTACCTATTTCCAGAATAAACTTGGTCTTTCATTTCCTCTCACTTTTGGCCAATGTCACTTCTTAGAGCTTTGGAGCTCAACGATGTTATTGATAAATGACCCAAAATGTTGTGCTTGGTTATTTTTTGTTCATTTATTTTTAGACAATAGAATATCAGTCTTGTTTGGCAGTCCTGAAAATCACAGACTTTGAATAGTTATTGGTTGGAATGAGACTTCGACTTTGGGGAAACTTGGTGGTAGAAAAGTCCAAAGTCAGCTCTGCTGAGATTTTTTGTGATGAGACTGGACCTTGACTGTTTTTGCACCGCTTAGGTAGACATCAGGGAGGTGGAAGTCATTCATGAGTCCATTGGATTGACTGAGCTTTACCTTAGAGGGAGCACACTCCCAGGCAGTGACCAAGCCAGAGGGGAGATGAAGAAATAGCCAGCGATGTCCACAGGGCCCTGAGGAGGAGGATGCCTGCTGTGGTCCACCTCCCTGGGGTTCAGTTGCTCCCTGTGGGCACGCCCGACCTGACAGCCCATACATCAGGGCTTAGTCAACATTCACCCCACTGGCTTGGCCAACAGCAGGGATGGGAACCACGTGGCTTTGTGATATTTAAAAATCAGTCACAAGTCTCTTGATTGAGGTGGTGTTTTCTATCTTCATCTCCAGATACAAGTGAAGTAGTCCACTAATAAACAGAGTCACAAGACAGTCATGTTTATTCGGCAAAGCTCCAAAAATAGTTGGAAGGAAATCTGAAGGTAAATGGTAGAACTATATTCTTTTTTTTTCTATTTAGAGCACTTTGTTTTATAGAAATATGGATCAAACAGTGATTTCAGAATTGGGAAGATCTGGTTGATGTGTCAACTGTGGTATGGTGTGGTCTGTACAGAATGAGACAGCAAAGTGGTTTTTAGATCTGCTTTCTTTGTTATTTTCCAAATGCTGGTTCAGTGATGGAAATCAAAGAATGATTTCATTTATTTTTAAGGTACAAAGCATTTTTTACATTTTATGTATGTTTCTTGAAAACAGAAAACAGTGTATATATATCAGTAATTCTCAATCAGGGAATTTTGTCTTCTCTTACCCGGGAGATATTGGTAATGATTAGGAATGATTTCTGTTGTTGGAACTGGGGATGGGGAGAGCTATGGGCATCTAGTGGGCAGAGCCTGGGGAGGCTGCTAAGGGTACTACAGTGCCAGGATGATCCCCTCAGCAGATAATAACTCAGCAGATAATAACATCACTGGCCCCAAGTGATGTCAGAAGTGCTGAGGTGGAAAAACCTTGACGTGAGTGTATGTGTATAAAATTACATGTTTGTATATAGATATGTACGTAGATAGATATGTATCTATGAATATATGTAAATATATACATATACCTATAAGGGGGGATGGGGAGGGGCTGGGTATTACCTTTCAGTCATCTGTGGATCCACAGCAAGGACTAAGTTTTATTTGCTGGACTGCAAAGAGATCCCACCAGTCCATTCTGAAGGAGATCAACCTTGGGATTTCTTTGGAAGGAATGATACTAAAGCTGAAACTCCAGTACTTTGGCCACCTCCTGTGAAGAGTTGACTCATTGGAAAAGACTTTGATGCTGGGAGGGATTGGGGGCAGGAGGAAAAGGGGATGACTGAGGATGAGATGGCTGGATGGCATCATTGACTTGATGGACGCGAGTCTGAGTGAACTCTGGGAGATGGTGATGGACAGGGAGGCCTGGTGTGCTGCAATTCATGGGGTCACAAGGAGTCGGACATGACTGAGTGACTGAACTGAACTGAACTGAACCAACACACCTCGATGCTCAAAAAAGCAGGAATTAAGACTAGAAGAAATACAAGATTTTTGTTTTTGACTGAACAGCCATTGGATGAATCACAGTTTATGTACCCATTCACCTTTTGAAGGACGTCTTGGTTGATGTCATGTTTTGACAATAATGGATAAGCTAACATTTTTTAATGACTCCCCTGGTTAATCAGACGGTGAAGAACCTGCCTGCCAATGCAGGAGACATGGTTGAATCCCTGGGTTGGGAGGATCCACTGGAGAAGGAACTGGCATCCCACTCCAGCATTCGTGCCTGGGGAATCTCATGGACAGAGGAGCCTGGCAGGCTACAGTCCATGGGGTTGCAAAGAGGCGGACATGACTGTGTGACTGAGCACAATCATGACAAATTTCACCTTCCCTAAAGATTCTCAGAGGGAAAGGTATTTCTTTCTTTCCCAGAGTTAGTTTTTCAGATAGAATTCTGTTTCATCTTGATATTCCAAAATGATCACAGGTAAATCAAAGCATAAAAGTACTCAAGATGTCAAGTGAATATGCATATACTATCCCCAACCAACAACAACAAAAAAACACCTCTAAAATAGTCAAGTGGGCAAAACAGACTCAATTTCCTAAGTGTTCTGTTCTAAAAGGAAAGCTTCAGGGCACCCATTCCTTTATGAATTTTAGTTGACTTGTCTCTAATGGACATTCTTCTGAATGAGGACATTGGCCAATGATGAGTCAGTGTTTCATGCAATTAATTGAATGCTATGGAGCAGAAAAACAATGTCTGGCAATCACTGTGCTGATCCAAACTCAGAACCATGCCAGAGAGCCAGTCCCAGGAGCAGAAGTCAGCAGCCCCTCACATTACTACTCCCTAACCACAACTTAATTAGATCAGGGATAATCACCTCGATTTCTATTATTACTGCCTAGGCCACCTTGGAATCTTGGACTCATAATGTGACCAGGGAATCTAGAGCTGGTCACTTTTCCCCAATTCTGAGGAGCAAGAGAAACCAGGCTTCGTCCAAGAGTCCAAGACAAAGATCATACAGATACCTGTTTGCACAATAGAGATTAATTGCATCACTCAATAATTAATATGCTTCATTAGGCGCCAGTCCCTGAAGTGTGGACTATCCACATGTGGCTACTTTTAGAGGAAGAATGGGGCTTGTCTGGTTTCCCCGGCATGCTGTGTTCTTTCGCCTTCCAGCCACCTCCTCAAGTCATTACTTGTGCACTTTCCTTGCTTTGCCTGCTCTACCAACAAGTCTCTCACTTCTTTTCTTTTTTTAAATTTTTATTGGAGTACAGTTAATTTACAATGTTGTGTTAGTTTCAGGTGTACAGCACAGTGACCCAGTTACACGTATAAGTATACCTACTTTTCTCCCATATAGCTTATTATAGAGTATTGAGTAGACTTACCTGTTCTGTACAGTAGGTCCTTGTTGATTATGTTTTATATATGAAATGAAGTGAACGTGTTAGAGGCTCAGTTGTATCCAACTCTGTGACGCCAGGACTGTAACCAGCAAGGCTCCTCTGTCCATGTATTTCTCCAGGCAAGAATACTGGAGTGGGTATGCATTCCCTTCTTCAGGGAATCTTCCCAACAAAGGGATTGAACCCGTGTCTTCTGCACTGCAAGCAGATTTTTACCATCTGAGCCACCAGCGAAGCCCCCATTTTGTATATAGTAGTATGTATATGTCAACCCCAATCTCCCAATTTATCCCTCCCACTCCTTTACCCCCTGGTAACCATGAGTTTGTTTTCCACATCTGTGACTCTATTTCTGTTTTATAAATAAGTTCATCTCTGAAGGCCCTGCCATGCCTCTGATGGGAACTCAAGAAATAGGAGTCAAATGAATATTAAAAGCTCATGTTTCTGAAACAAGTCATGTTCAGAGCTCTGCACCACCCTCTTTACATGAGGCCCATTGACCTGGCTGGTCCCTGACCTGCCCCCTGTGCCCACAGATGAATTTACAGCCCGTGGGTCGGAGTCCATGGCCAGAGGCATGGCCCGATCACTCCCTGGTGTTGTCCAGTCACGGTCACATCAGGAGGCTGTGGTCATCCCTTCTGCACGGCCCTTCTCCATCCAAGGTTAAAGGTTGCAGAGCTCAGAAACAGGGCATCCGAGAGCTATGCTTCCTCCTTCCTTCTACTTCATAAAACGTGTCTAAAACACTTTCTCCAGGAAGCTGGGACCAGGGTGGGATGACAGGAATTCTCAAGATCAACCTGATGAGGGAAGTGCAGAATTCAGGGATCAGGAGAAGAAGCTGGCTGACTCAGGTTCAAGGAGAGAAACACTGCAGTTAGATGTCAAGGTGTGGGGCCCCCATGGGCCAGCGGCCTGGGACCCCTGTACTCTTGGGGTCCTGGGTTCCCCAGGAACTGGAGAGCCTGATAGGAAATTGCACTTCCCCATGGGGACCTGGGTTTCTTTGGTGCATGACGTCTTCCTGCTCTGGGTCTCAGGCCTTATTTCAAAGGCAGCCCACTTGCTGTTTCTCAGGCAGGGCCTCCCCCAAGGCTGAGAAATATAGTAATTTTTACAAATATGTCAGCCACTTCGATGGAATGTTAACAGCCTGTTAGGGAGGTTTAAATGAAGAGGGAAAGTCTGGTTGTTATTTTAGAGCTGTCTTCCTCCAGGCTTTGCTCTTCGCTGGTGGAGTTAGCCTGAACCCCCCTCTCCAGCCCACTTCTTAGCAAGAATGTGTGGAGAGGCATTCTTTTTCATGATTGGTCCCCCTGCTCACATAAGTTCCGTATCAAGAGTAAGATTTTTGGACACATTTAAGAGAAGAATAAGACATATGAATTACAAGCTTAGATGCTTTAGGTAAGATTCTTCATCCTTTTCAGCAGAGAAGAGTTTCTCCCAAATGTGTTATTTTAGGTGAAACCTTTTCTCAGGGGCAGAATCCTGGGTGGCGGTGGTACTGCCCGGGAATTGATCACCTAGGGTAGAGGACCAGAGGGGTCGTCTAGGGCGGGCAGTGAGGACTGGCAGGTGAGAGACACGGCCTCAGGGCTCTCACGGCTCTGGATCTTTCCTCTGAGCGTGTTCATGCTCATGACTTCAATCTCCTATTTCACATCTCATTAGGTTTACTGAGACATTCATGTCCACTTTTGCCAGTAGGCGAACATGACTGGGTACAGTTTAGACCTTGATTATTGAAAACATATTCATTTTTCAAATATTGAGGTTTTCGTGGTTCTTAGGATTTGACTCATTAAGCTAGCACTAGCTGGACAGTCTTTCTGGATTGACTGACTGAAGAGTGTCCGTAGATACCAGCGTAGGATGAGTGGCAGTGTGGGGACTGCGTGGCTAGTTGGTATTGGGCGGATATCAGCCTAAACAAATACAGCCAGATTTTCAACCTTAGTTGAACTTGCTCTGCGATGATACAAGAGCTACTGTGAGGCTGTAAAACAAATCAGACCACAGGACTCAGGCTGGCTGGGAGGGATGGGGTGCAGCAATTCATCTAAGGGTGCAGGGAGAGACTTATACAGCAAGTAGTGCAGCCAGTAACCCTGGCAGGAGAGAGACGGGCTCCAGTGCAGTGACCAAGATCATCTGCTTCACAGGGCTGGTCATATGTCTACATAACATGCTATAATAGTGGACAATTACACATAAGCACTCTATATTATATATAATATAAATTGTACAGTATATGTACATATAGTATAATTTATATTATACACATGATATATAAATTATATAGCATATATAATACACAATATTATAAATTATATAGGATGTTATATAATATAGTATTTGTATTATAATGATATAATCACAATAAACAGAATATATATGATTATATATCAATGCATCTACTATATAGAAATATGCAATAATATGTAATATACTTTACTCTAATATATAACATATCATATATATTATACAATACTTACATTTTTACTTTATAAACTATACTTGATATAGTGTGTAAATATCTATATTATCTAGAGCACAGGGAACTCTACTCAATACTCTGTGATGATCTATATGGGAAAAGAATTTAACAAAGAGTGGATATATGTATATGTATAACTGATTAACTGTGCTATACAGCAGAAAGTATCACAACATTGTAACTCCACTCCAATAAAAATTAAAAGAAAATAAAGCTTAGAAAAAGCCTTCCCAATCCTAAGTCACTGCCCGTGATGATCCCACAGTATGACACAGACTGTCTTCTAAGAACACATAAACCTCTATGACCACCCCACCCCCGTGGATACGTACAGTGGGTGTTGTTTTGGGGGAATCCTTTAATCCAAAGTGTTCTGCAGCTCGCTAGCTGGGTGCCATTGGGCAAACTGCTTTGTCTTCACAGCTCACAAGGTGCTGCTGCTGCTGGAACAATGTAACATCTATAATATGTGAACCATGAACTTACAGATGTTTAAGCCTGATTTAGAAAAGGAAGAGGAACCAGAGATAAAATTGCCAACAACCGTTGGATTATCAAAAAAGCAAGAGAGTTCCGGAATAACATCTACTTCTGCTTTATTGACTATACCAAAGCCTTTGACTGTGTGGACCACAACAAACTCTGGAAAATTCTTCAACAGAAAGGAATACCAGAACACCTGACCTGTCTCCTGAGAAATCTGTATGCAAATCAAGAAGCAATAGTTAGAACTGGACGTGGAACAACACACTGGTTCCAAATCGGGAAAGGAGTACATCAATGCTGTATATTGTCACCCTGCTTATTTAACTTATATGCAGAGTACATCATGTGAAATGACAGGTTGGATGAAGCACAAGCTGGAATCAAGATTGTCAGGAGAACTATCAGTAATCTCAGATATGCAGACGACACCATTGTTATGGCAGAAAGCAAAGAATGAAAGAGCCTCTTGATGAAAGTGAAAGAGGAGAGTGAAAAAGTTGGCCTAAAGCTCAACATTCAGAAAACGAAGATCATGGCATCTGGTCCCATCACTTCATGGCAACTAGATGGGGAAACAATGGAAACAGTGACAAACTATTTTCTTGGGCTCCAAAATAATTGGAGATGGTGACTGCAGCCATGAAATTAAAGACGCTTGCTCCTTGGAAGAAAAGCTATGACCAACCTAGACAACATATTAAAAAAGAGACATTACTTTGCCAAAAAAAGGTCTATCTAGTCAAAGCTATAGTTTTTCCAGTAGTCATGTATGGATGTGAGAATTGGACTATAAAGAAAGCTGAGCACGAAAGAATTGATGCTTTTGAACTGTGTTGGAGAAGATTCTTGAGAGTCCAAGGAGATTCAACCAGTTCCATCCTAAAGGAAATCAGTCCTGAATATTCATTGGAAGGACTGACGCTGAAGCTGAACTCCAATACTTTGGCCATCTGATGCGAAGAATTGACTCATTGGAAAAGACTCTGATGCTGGGAAAGATTGAAGGCGGGAGAAGGGGACAACAGAGGGTAAGATGGTTGGATGGCATCACTGATTTGATGAACATGAGTGTGAGCAAGCTCCGGGAGTTGGTGATGGACAGGGAAGCCTGGCATGCTGCAGTCCATGGGGTCGTAAAGAGTTAGACACGACTGAGTGACTGAACTGAAGTGACATTCTGTAATAGGACTTCTCTACTTTAATAATAAGTATTATATAATAAGTTTAATAAGTGTGAACTGGGCACTATCTATTCCACATTATCACAGTGTCCAGGGTCTCATACACTGCTTGCTGTGAAGGAGGTTTAGTGTCTGTTGAGCTGGATGCTCAAGCATTGAGTGATGTGTCTCATAGACATGCATCTAAGTAGAAAATGACCAGAAAACCTTCAGTTATGTTGATATTGGGCTTCCCTCATAGCTCAGTTGGTAAAGAATCTGCCTGCAATGCAGGAGACCTGGGTTCAATTCCTGGGTTGGGAAGATCCCCTGGAGAAGGAAATGGCAACCCACTCCAGTATTTTTGCCTGGAGAATTCCATGGACAGAGGACCCTGGTGGGCAACAGTCCATAGGGTTGCAAGAGTCTGACATGACTGAGCAACTAAACCATCAGACCATGTTGATACTGGATATATATATATATATATATATATATATATATACACACACACACACACACACATACATACATACACACCTCTCCATATCCATTTCAACTTAGGGCTTATTACTGAAGAATTACATTTTTTTCCTAGAGAGAGAAGTACAATTTTCTCTTTGTTCCTTCTTTTTTCATGTTTTACTTAAAAAACCAACTGTATTGCACTGTATCACTCTGAAGAGGCAAATTGTGCACAGTCAGCAAATAACTTCAGGTAAATTCCTTTTCACTTTAAGATAAGCAGTTTAGTCAACTCCAAACACAAGAAAAGCTGAACCACAATGGCTTGTCAGCACCACAGACTAAGTCCCATCTCTGCTGGTTTTTCCATTCGAAAAACTAATGGGTTGACAGAAATATTGAAGGAGATTCTGCCATGTGCTTGGCTGAATGGACAACGTCTTTCAAGGTTTACTCATGTCTTATTTAGATGTCAGAGGAGAGGGTTTTCCCAGGAGAGTCCCCAACCCAACCCCATCCACTGAGCCCTGCAGTCATCCCCTGTTAGAAACAGAAGCTTCAGGAGTGTGTGAGGGAGAAGGACTCCTCTGAAGGAGCATTAAAATAAGGTGAGCGCATAGAAGAGGAAAACCTCCCTTGCTTACTCTTAGACTCGCCACTGACCCATGGATCACATGGATACAAGACAGATGAACAGGAGAAAAGCATTCAAATTGTGCTGAATACTTTTATGTGCACAGGGAAGTGTTCAGAAGAAAAATGAAGATCTGAAGAAGCTCTGCGTTTCCAAAGCTGATATGTCTGTTATATAAAGAATGAGGAATGGTAGGGAGGTGACAGGAGGCTTGGATTGGGGGCAATAAATTGTGGGACAGGGACTGGGAGATATGTGGGGGGAGTCTAATGGATGACTCAGTTCATTTTAGCAGGTGGCTTGTACAGGTTCGTTCCGGCATCAGTAAGGACATTCTGATCTTCCTGGTCCAGGGAGGGCACCCTTCTCATCGGAATTTGATGACCTGCTTTTGGGTAGTAAATGGGAGGTCAGACAGCCCTTCCTGTGTCTGCTGGTTCTCCAGACCTCCAGCTCAAAAATGATCAATATACCAAAGTGGTGTGCGGGGCGGCGTTTCTGAAGCCCCTTAAGCATTAGGACCTTGTATGTCTGTAATAACCGTAAAAGGACGTTCAGGAATGCAGAGCACCTCACATAACTCACTGAGGTTGATAAACACTGGGGACAGCCTTTCTTGTCCATCAGCATCTCTGCTGGTCTCTGATGGCTGAAAGCAGAGCACAGTCTCTGGCATGGGTAAGAAAGGCAAGAATGTTGGAGAAATCTATGTCCCAGCACATCAGGCTTATGGGATTTATGGCTCCAGAACAGACTGACATCCAGATTCTTGTAGGGGAGCCTGCTGCCTGTTTCTGGCAAAGTCCAAACTTAACTCTGCATGCCTTGGTGTTTTAGACAACCAGATATTTGTTTACAGTTCTGGCCCCACGTCTGTGCTCTGATTTGCTCCCCAAATATTTGGCCAGACAATGAAATACAATGCGAGGTTGTGTCTCAGCACCCTGGAAACCTTCTTTATTTCAGCTGATTCCCACATTCTGCACATGCAGGAGTGCAATAGAGAGATTTCTTCTTCAAGGGAAAATTGAAAAGCTTAGAATTAATTTTATATAACTTTTAGTTCACTTTACTCTGGTAAGAAGCCATATATTACTCAAAGCCATAACGGTATTCTTTAGAGAGTCCAGTTACAAAATATTCCTTCTTTGTTGTCAAGCAAATTACATTATATATGAGGAGATTCCTTTTCAAAGCTTAACTCCAAGAACCGAGCTGTCAGTTATTGAGTTTATGAGTTCTTTGCTATGTGCCTCTAACCCTAAATCATAATTGCCACCAGTAGGTAAGGGAGTTAACAAAAATAAGCAATAAACTTTGCAATTTAGTTTGGTTTTAATCATCTGTTGAAAATTAATAACACAGACTTCCTAATTTGAGGGGAAAATTTAATTTAATCCTAGTAGGCACTGGGGACAGCATTCTGAAATAGAGAGAAACAAGAATATTAGAATCATTGAAATGAAATGGTTCTTTGTTGTTGTTGTTTAGTAGTTAAGTTATGTCTGACTTTTTTGCAGCTCCATGAATTATAGCCCCCCAGTCTCCTCTGTCCATGGGATTTCCCAGGCAAGAATACTGGAGTGAGTTGCCGTTTCCTTTTCCAGGGAATTTTCCTGTCCCAGAAACTGAAGCAGCATCTCCTGCATTGACAGGTGGATTCTTTACCATTGAGCCACTTGAGAAACCTGCTTTAAAAAGGACACCATTTACACCGATTTCCAGTTTTGTGTAAAAACAGACTTTCTTATTGTCAATTGTTAATCTCATCAGAAAAATTTTAAAACAATCAGACAAATACTTCCCATGTTGACTTCTTACCTTGATGTTTAATTTAGTGTTGTGTATTTTATCCCACAGTAATTAAAGCATCCACAACTTATTATGTCAAATTTGAATATATCAGAAGTTGGAATGTGAGGTCAAATGGGCCTTAGGAAGCATCACTATGAACAAAACTAGTGGAGGTGATGGAATTCCAGTGGAGCTATTTCAAATCCTGAAAGAATTGCTGTGAAAGTGCTGCACTCAATATGCCAGCAAATTTGGAAAACTTAGCAGTGGCCACAGGATTGGAAAAGGTCAATTTTCATTCCAATCCCAAAGAAAGACAATGTCAAAGAATGCTCAAAGTACTGCACAATTGCACTCATCTCACACGCTAGTAAAGTAATGCTCAAAATTCTCCAAGCCAGGCTTCAGCAGTCCCTGAACCGTGAACCTCCAGATGTTCAAGCTGGTTTTAGAAAAGGCAGAGGAACCAGAGATCAAATTGCCAACATCTGCTGGATCATCAAAAAAGCAAGAGAGTTCCAGAAAAACATCAATTTCTTCTTTACTGACTATGCCAAAGCCTTTGACTGTGTGGATCACAATAAACTGTGGAAAATTCTGAAAGAGATGGAAATACCAGACGACCTGACCTGCCTCTTGAAAAACCTATATGCAGGTCAGGAAGCAACAGTTAGAACTGGACATGGAACAACAGACTGGTTCCAAACAGGAAAAGCACAAGCTGGAATCAAGATTGCCAGGAGAAATATCAATAACCTCAGATATGCAGATGACACCTCCCTTATGGCAGAAAGTGAAGAGGAACTAAAAAGCCTCTTGCTGAAAGTGAAAGAGGAGAGTGAAAAAGTTGGCTTAAAGCTCAACATTCAGAAAATGAAGATCATGGCATCTGGTCCCATCACTTCATGGCAAATAGATGGGGAAAGAGTGGAAACAGTGTGAGACTTTATTTTGGGGGGCTCCAAAATCACTGCAGATGGTGATTGCGGCCATGAAATTAAAAGATGCTTACTCCTTAGAAGGAAAGTCATGACTAACCTAGATAGCATATTCAAAAGCAGAGACATTACTTTGCCAACAAAGGTCCGTCTAGTCAAGGCTATGGTTTTTCCAGTGGTCATGTACGGACGTGAGAGTTGGACTGTGAAGAAAGCTGAGCACTGAAGAATTGATGCTTCTGAACTGTGGTGTTGGAGAAGACTCTTGAGAGTCCCCTGGACTGCAAGGAGATCCACCCAGTCCATTCTAAATGAGATCAGTCCTGGGTGTTCTTTGGAGGGACTGATGCTAAAGGCTGAAACTCCAGTACTTTGGCCACCTCATGCGAAGAGTTGACTCATTGGAAAACACTGTGATGCTGGGAGGAATTGGGGGCAGGAGAAGGGGACGACAGAGGATGAGACGGCTGCATGGCATCACTGACTCGATGGACATGAATTTGGGTGAACTCCGGGAGTTGGTGATGGACAGGGAGGCCTGACATGCTGCAATTCATGAGGTCACAAAGAGTTGGACACGACTGAGCGAATGAGCTGAACTGAAGTTGGTATAGCACTTCTTTGGCTTCCTCTCACTTCTTCATAAAGAGAAATACCTGCTTTTGGTAATCCACTTGTATGTTCAGGGTGAAATCACCATTTTGTCCCAGTCCCCTTTACTTCATTCCTGCCTTAGGGAGCATGCCCCCCTCCCCCTGCCTAAAAAAGAACACGTGTAAAACAAATGCAAACCTTTATTTGTGATCATTTTTCTCCTCCTCTTCTTTCCCCATCTTATGGATTCCTCTCTGATTTTTGCTTTTACACAATAGGGGTACCGCTTACAGACAAGATGCTGGATGGTTGGTTGTCACACTTGAAATAGGCAAGAGCTGGTCACTGCACATTAAAGGGCAGGATGACGGCATGTAAACGGCGGGATCGCTTTTCAGTTCAGGAGTGTGACAAGCGCAGAATGCCTCTCAATAGAGAAAATGTTATTCTTAGATTTCAGCTGAGAAGGAATGTTGAAACTTACTGCCAGGGAGGATTTTCTCATGTATGAAATGATTTTAATACACACACATAAACACATTCACAAATACCCATCCTTTTGCCTTACTTCCAGGATTTATACATTTTTCTTAACATGATGGTTAGTGTGGCTGCACTTATACGTATTTGTTGGGTACTTCTCAATGAGGATGTATTATGACCCTCTCCCTTATAAAACACTTCTGATGTTCTATCTTTATTAGTTTTAGCAAATAGCAGTTTGTTGCTAACAATTCTAATGTTACCCCTGGAACTGGTGTGTTATTTTCAGAGACACATCCTCCATGTGGGTTTGGAAACATCTGTTCAGACCAGAACATATCAATTAAAGCTATATTCTGCTCCTTTCCACAGGCATCCAGACGGTTACATCTATTGACTGTACACTGTAGAGTTTTACCATCTACTGTAACTTGATTCATTTTCTTTTGTATGTTTGCTGAAATTACTTAAGACAATAAAAACTCCAAATTCATTCTAAGGTCCTAAAAGTTAAAATCTTTAAGTACATGTGCATATGTGTGTTTCTATTAAAATGCTTTATGTTTCTGTTAAAACGTGTGTATGTGTGTGTTAGTTGCTCGGTTGTGTCCACACTTAGCAATTCCATGGATTGTAGCTCGCCAGGCTTCTCTGTCCATGGGATTCTCCAGGGAAGAGTATTGGAGAGGGTAGCCATTGCCTTCTCCAAGGGACCTTCCAGATCCAGGAATTGAAACTGGGTCCCCTGAATTGCAGGCAGACTCTTTACCCTCTGAGCCACAAGGGAAGCTCTAAAACATGTATGAACCACACTATTTAAAAAATATTAAAACATTTATTCTGAGGGGATTTTATAAAAATCCAACAAAATAAATATCATTGGAGGTATAGCTTCAAGAAAGATCATCACTGGAAATTATGATGCAATTATTAGTTAATTAAACCAAATAATACATACTTCACCATTGAAACATGAAAGGTATTTGTCATTGATCACTCTTTTGAGAAAAATGACAAAGATATTCAAATAAATTTAAACATGTCAAATTTCAGATAACTTTGCTTTGGAATGGATGTTTTGTGATGGTTTCTAGATCAGTAATCTTCAAATGTTTTTCATTGTTATATTGTTATTTTGAAAACTGCAATCTTGTAATCCTTATTAAACCAACATATAAAATTTTTCCTCCTGAGTTTAAAGAATTGCAAGAGAAGTAAATTTCAGTAAGCTGTAACATGGACAGATAAAAATGAAATGATTCAGTTACTCTTCCATGTGGTCAGTGATTTGACACTGACCAGTGTCCAGTGGAGAAGGAAATGGCAATCCACTCCAGTATTCTTGCCTGGAGTCTTCCATGGACAGAGGAGTCTGGTGGGCTACAGTCCATGCGGTCACAAAGAGTCAGACACGACTGTGTGACTAACACTAACACTATCCATTGAAAGAAAATACACAATTGTCTAACTGTAGGAATTGGACATTATTCTTATAGTATGGTTTGAGCAGAACCCTGGCAATGATTGTTTGGATTTCTCTGGGGTTTGCTAACCAATCCCATGATTCATCTTTGTTGTTTCCCTCATGGTGATGAAATGGCTGCAAAATTCCCAGGAATTGAGTTCGCATCCCATACTGCTTCCAAAGGAAGAGAAAGAGCTTCTCTCTGAGGGGTCCTAAACAGCACCAGAGGAAGAGAACTCATGCAGAGGATGGAATGCTGCCCAATCATCAAGGGTCTAGCTACACATACTACTCCTTGAGTGAGAAATACACATCCTGTTTATTCTGTCATCATTTAGGGGTTCTTAGGAGGTCAAACTCTGGGCGATAGTGGAGGACAAAGGAGCCTGGCAGGCTACGTCCACAGGGTTGCAGAGTCAGACACAATTTAGTCACTGAACAACAACAACAATGAAGGCAAAACATAACTCAAATTTTAATTGTAACCTAAAAATGCAGGAAATCGGATTATTATATCCTGTTTCATAAGGTGACAGCTTTAAGATGCTAATAACAGATCGTAAGGACAGATGTTAATATTTTTGTCTTTTTAGCTCAGGGCCGCGATTCTGGAGTCTACCGCAGTGCCTGACATGCCGTGGATTCAGTCTGATGAGCTGCTGAAACAAGCAATGAAGAACATCAACCAAGTGATAAAGAACAGCTTCGAGTGAGGACAGGAGCAGCACCTCTGGTAGGAGTTGTTGACTGTTGACGGCCGTCAGCCAGTCGAGAGCTGTGACCCAAGACACACCAAGTGTTAGTCGCTCCAGTCTAGTCATCCGTGTTGATTCCATTGACCCCACTTCCCAGCACTCACCTCCCACCTTCTCCCCCCGACAGCCCTCCCTGCATCTAATCTTCCTGAAGCCACGTGGATCAGCACTTCCTCTCCTGTAGTGGAAGGAAGTGACTGCATGTGTGGAGACATGGCCCTCCAGTGCCAAGAAATTCTATTTCTGTTCCCCTCCATTCATCAGGAGGAAACACCAATAGCTGTAGCACCTTGTCAGCACTTTCTAGACAACACAACTAGTTAGTGTCTGCTGATGAGGTCATGTTGATTTACTACTGTTTCGTAAATAAATTATTGAGACATTTACACTCATAGAAATACATTGGTTGAGAGTATATCAGTGATTGAGAGAGATCTGGGATTCTTTGCACCATAAACAATATGTTTCTTTCTCATCTTAATCTTAAAATGTGAAGCCTTTGGTTTTAAATAAAATGAAGAAATAGGGAAAGTTTAAAACATGCTCAAAGGAAAAGCAACACATTGTCCAGATGAACATGGAAAAAGAGACAGAAAGTGAAATTTTCATCTTTTGATGCCATGGAATACTGATTGTGAACAAGGACACATTTGATTTCAGAACTGAAACCCATCCTAGTGTGAGGATGTGACAGTTAAATTCTATTTTTAAGAATGAAAAATTAGCAAATCTGTTCCCACGGTTTTTGTCTCAGGGACAGAAGTTTCTGTTATTCTACAAATCAAGTTCAGTCATTGCTTTCGTGTCTGAATTCTGATCAACCAGTTTGATCCTCTTTTCCCCACATCACAGCATCTATCATCAGGCACTTTGCTTGGAGGAACCACCTCTCCCAGGCAGGGTGTGTGGTCCTGCAGAGGGTTTGCTCTGATGCTCTTCCGCTCGGGCCCTCGTCTTGGCTGGATCTCCCTATACCTGTGGCCTCTGCACATCCCAGCAGGAAGGTAGAGGAAGCTGGACTCTGATGACTTGGTGAGTCTGGTACCTACAGCTCTACCTGGGTCCTGTGACACCACCTGCCACTTAGCAGGCCTGGGATGATGGAAAATCTTGAGTCGGCAGGGAGAGTGAGGTCGAGCTGGGCATGCACTCACACCAGGTGTGTTGAGCCACCATAACCAACACCACCAGTGGAGTGGCTTCAACAACAGGAACTTATTTCTCATAGTCCTGGAGGCTGGGAGTGCAAGAGCAAGGTAAGGACAGGCTGTTTTCTTTGAGACCTCTCTCCTGGGCATGTCGACAACTTCTCCCCATGCCCTCAGGTGACCCTTCCTCTGTCCTGAACACTTCTTCTTCTAAGGACACCAGTCAGATATGACCAGGGCCACCTTGATGACCTCATTCTTATTTAATTACCTCTTTACAGACACTGGGAGTGGGGGATGAGTTCATAGAGTTTTTAATTGAGATATAGTTTATGTACAATACTATGTAAGTTTAAGGTGTATGACAGTGATTCACAATTTTTAAAAATTATACTTTTCATAGTAATTATAAAATACCAGGTGTACTGTACCATATATCCTGTTGCTTATCTATTTTATACATAGTAGTTTGTATCTCATAATCCCCTACCCCCATCTTGCCCCTGCCTTCTTCCCTCTCCCCACTGGTCACCAACTAGTGTGTTCTCTATATCTGTGAGTCTGTTTCTTTTTTATTACATTGACTAGTTTGTTTTATGTTTTTAGATGCCACATTATAAGTGTGAAGTACAGTATTTTTTCCTCTGGTTTATTTCACTAAGCGAAATAATAAGTCCATCTATATTATTGCAAATGGCAAAATTTCATTCTTTCCTATGGCTGAGCAGTTATATATATATATATAAATATATATGGGGCTTCTCTTGTGGCTCAGCTGGTAAAGAATCTGCCTGCAATGTGGGAGACCTGGGTTCCATCCCTGGGTTGGGAAGATCCCCTGGAGAAGGGAAAGCCTACCCACTCCAGTACTCTGGACTAGAGAATTCTATGGGCTGTATAGTCCATGGGGTTGCAAAGAGTTGGACATGACTGAGTGACTTTCACTTTTGGTGGTTATATACATATAGATAGGTAGATATAGATAGATATATAGATGTATATGTATATATGTGTATATATATATATATATATATGATGGATGGAGAAGATGTGACTGTATAGATACATAGTTATTGAGTCTCTAAGTTGTGTCCAATTCTTTGCAACCCCATGGACTATAGCCCACTATCCACCTCTGTCCCTGGGATTTCTCAGGCGAAAATACTGGAGTGGTTTACCGTTTCCTTCTCCAGGGGATATTCTGGACCTAGGAATTGAACCCACGTCTCCTGCGTCTCCTGCCTTGGCGGGCAGTAGAAAACATCCATCAGCTGATGGACATTTCTTTTGCTACCATATCTGGGCTGTTAACACTGCTGCTATGAACACTGAGGTGCGTGCAAACACAATCACTTTCTGAGGCACAGAAGTGAGGATGTCGATGTGAGTTCAGTCCATGATACCAAGAGTCTTTTTTAAGCCAGGGATCTTTGAAAGACTTCCTCTTGCCTGGGCCCTCTGTCTGTGGCCCCTGCATCCTCAGTAGAGTCTAGGTAAGCTACACTCCCCAGTGGCCCCTCCCACTTGACAGGAGAGGACCGCTGGGCTTGGGGAGGCCCAGAGAAGTTGCGTTCTCTGAAGGTCAGCATGGGGAGGGCGTGGGGGTCCAGAGGAGGAGCAGACGGGATGCAGGAGGAAGCAGGCTGGCTTCTGGTGCTGCCTGGGGGTGGGGCAGCCCAGAAAAGCCCCAGAGAAGATTGTAGGATATTTGAGTTTTCAAACTGGTGACTAAATTCTAAATACCATCATTTCCCCACACATGGCAACTATCCAATGCTTTTAAAAAATATGCCCTTTTAGAAAGTAGTGATTCATTTAAATTTGAACTCATGTGACAGGTTTCAAATACAGGATTTCAGAACAATATAGACATTTTGACTTAGAAAATGGGCCATTTCTTTCACTGATATTTAAGTCTGTGTAATGAGTCTTTCCAAATAAACTGTCTCAGAAAATGACAGTTTCATCTGAATTTCCTTTCTAAAGATTTTCATACTACATTTTATAGGATTTTTTTTTTTTACTGTTTTTAAAAGAAATAGGCAAAACCCAACACAACATTGTAAAGCAATTATCTTCTAATTAAAAATAAATACATTAAAAATATAGTCTATAAGATAATTGGGCTCAGGGAAAGAAAAAAAATTGAAAAAAAAAGAAATAAATCAGCATAAACATTATATAAGAGTTCACCAAATGGAGAACTTATAGGGAGAGCTGACAGATAAAAAACCTCCAATATTTGTTTGCCAAACAAGAATAACCAGAAAACCAGAATTACAAATACAACTGCTTTCTTTCTTTCTTTCTTTTTTTTTTTTTGTCTAGGTCTCTACCTTTGATTTCATGCCTCCTTCTTAATTATGGGAGGTGCAGCTGGATAATTTATCTTTGGTGTCATGTACTGTATTAACCGTCTCTTCGTTGCTTACAAGGGCTTATGACAATATCACATTGGTTTTGGGGCGTAACTCACGTTCCCAGGATTCAGAAATTGGAAGTGGAATTCAGGAGTGATGTGTCCTTACTAGAAACTCTTCAGCCCCGGGCATGACTTAGCCACGTGAACACACTGAAGGCCCCAAATTTGCCAAATCTAAACGGCCTTTGGCAGCCAAAATCGATTTATCATTGCTTTCATTAGAATAGTGTTTTTGATACATGAGTGGTCAAGGTTGTTCGTGCTATCCTGCACTGTGGAAAATAGTAAACAAAAAGTCATTTTCAATAGTTGGGAGGATGTTTTGAAAAGAAACCTTTAAATGTACTTCATTAGAAAGGATACTTTGGATACTGTGCTCCGTGAGAATACCAGGTCTGCTTTGTCAAGGGTTGTAACCCAACCCATGGGAGACTGGCTGACCTGCAGTTGGCCCTGCTCACCGAGGGTGCTGACGGTGTCCTGACAGGGAACTGGGTGCTGCGTCCACACCCAGGCCATCAGTCATTCTGGCCTGATGAGGGGCTCAGGGTCTGCAGCTCTGGGACCAAGCCTCCAGAGAAGGCGGGAAGTTATTCCTGTAAGATCTGTAGAGTGGCTGAGGCTCACATAATGATAAGGAAGTCTATTTCACTTAACAGTGGAATGGCAGGGCTGTGGGGGAGGAGCCCCCCATAAAGGAAACGTGTTGGTCCTTTAGGAAGCCTGTGCAGCGTCTCCTTGAAAACCGCTGCTTCCTTTAGTCTCGAGTGCAGCTCCCAAAGCTGACTCAAAGTCATTGGTTTTTCTGGAAAACAGGGAGAACCACATATTCCAATCCCCAAAGATACCTTCACTATTCCTCAGATCACCAAGTCCTGTTATTTCCCCTCAATTTTGTCTAGATGTGTCTTTTTAGCAGAGGTTGTGACCATCACCCCAGAATCAGTGCGACAGCCTCACAGACGAATGGCCAGACGATTCTCCCCATTTCCCCCCACATTTTGTGCATTACAGCCAGATTAACCTTCCTCAAAGGTTACTTTCATCTGTCTCTTTGCTCATTCATTTTCCATCACCACATGTATCGCAAGGCACGAGGACCCCCACCACTGCCTCTTGAGGTCTTCCAGGGACTGACCTTGGTGCTCACCTGCCATGGTCCAGGGCCAGCTCACGGTCTGTCTTCTCTTATCATGGGAGGGTTCTGACCAGCAGGAACACCTCCCCAGGAAGTTCTCCCTGATTGTGCCAGCTCTCAGGGATGTTCTTCATTCAGAAACCCACCATCATGCAGTCCCTGACTGTCCCACCTGCTCTAGTTGTTCCACGGTGGTTGATCCCTCTGCCTTCTTTGGATGATAAACTCTTGGAAGACAAGGAGCACTGCATTTAACTACTTCAGCATCAGTTATAGGAATGCAAAACAAAGCCCCAAACCATATGAAGCCAACAAAAAAGAGGCATTCCCAAAGCATTTGGTGTGACACCTAGAAATGATATCTAACCCTTCTTTGCTTGATTGTCTCAGTAACCTGAAACATTCCAAATTCAATTACTGGGAGAAAAAAAAAAAAGGAAATGTCCATTTTACAACCTTATTTAAGGTTTCCGTGACTGTGGCGGTAACAGGATATGATGTTATGCTTTCCTGATAGCTCAGTTGGTAAAGAATCCGCCTACAATGCAGGAGACCCTGATTCGATTCCTAGCTTGGGAAGATCTGCTGGAGAAGGGAAAGGCTACCCACTCCAGTATTCTGGCCTGGAGAATTCCATGGACTTTATAGCCCATGCAGTTGCAAAGAGTTGGACATGACTGAGTGACTTTCACTTTCAGCAGGTGTTTAGGGACTGATATGAGCCACTAGTTAGGCTGAAAGACAAGATTTATTCAATCACATGGCTTATTAAACAGCTGTCAGTTAACAGTAGGGATGGCTCATGGCTTGTCATTCACAGCAGAGAAGACACATTCTCTCTTATTTTCAGATGCCAGGATCTAATGATTAGAACAATGGCATTTAACTCGACAGAAATCTTACTTTATTTTCTAGTGATTAGGAACATTTGACCTGGTATTAACAGAGTGACATTTATAAAATCCTGTTTTCACGGGTTGGAGCATCTTTGACGGGCCGGGTAAGATCTGTGTGCTCATTTTGGCCTCGTCTATCCGTCTGCTCTTTTTAAAGGTTTTGCAGAAAAGTATGAGGGGCTTTAGAAATGAACTGCCCATACATTCAAGCTGGAAAGTGCACACTTGTGGTTTTCCAGGTGGTTAGGAGCCGGACAGGTGGAGAGAGAGGCCGGAAGGGGAAGCCTGTGGACAAAGGAGGATGGGCAAGTGTCCTCAGGGGTCGTTTGTTGGGGTGGGAGGGTTTCAGGCACCAGAGGGGACTTCCCTGCACAGTCGGCAGAGCTGGTTGGAGAGTCTGGCAAATGATGACAGCAGCTCACGAGGTCAGCAGTTTAGTTCTGCCGCTCCATCTGTACTAATCCTCCATTTGGTGGCAAGGACTTTGTTTTCGGCCTGACTCTGTGATGGCGCAAATCCATTACCCTGGTCCTGATCCCCAGAGGCTGCACGCGTGTGGTTCCTCGGTGGCCCAGCAGAGGCAAGCGGGTTCCGGGTTCCTGTATCTTTGAAAAGGCAAAAGGTTTTATTGTCAGTCTTGTGTGAGCTAGATTTGTATCCATTACTTGCTTCTCTTTAAAAAAAAGAAAAAAATTAATTGAAGGATAATGCTTTACAGAATTTTGTTGTGTTCTGTCAAACATCAACATGAATGAGCCATAGGTGTATATATGCCCTCTCTGCTTCTCTTTAACAGGATGTGTGATGTGGGAGGCAGTGCATCACAGGGCGATTTTGGCCTCATCACCAACAAACACTTGTAAAATCACAAAGGGTAACACTGGAAAGTTAAGGCAGATGGCCTTGCGACATAATCCACAAACATACACCTTATTTGGTGAAGAGCCTTGCAGGGGAACATTTATCATTCAAGTAACACTTTGCCTTTGAACAGTCCTGACCATGTTCCAAGTCTTCGCACAGTCCCCTCTGGAAATGGCCATCCTTTTTAAAATTTTATTTACTTATTTAAGGCTGTGCTGGGTCTTCACTGCTGCAAGCAGGGGCTTCTCTCTAGTTGCAGTGCACAGGCTTCTCACCATACTGGCTTCCCTTGTTGTGGTGCACATGCTCTCAGGTGCACGGGCTTCAGTAGTTGAGGCTCTCAGGCTCTAGAGCAGGGCGTCAGTAGTTGCGGCCCACGGGCTTAGTTGCTCCACAGCATGTGGGATATTCCTGGACCCATGTCTGCTGCATTGGCAAGCAGACTCTTTACCACTGAACTACTAGGAAAGCCCCAATGTCATCCTTTAAAGGCAGCCTCTAATTATTACTCCCATGTCACAGATGGGAAGGCTGAGGTTGGGAGCTGTTTATGAACATACAACAGCTAGTACTTCCTGAGCAGTTATTATGTTCCAGGCTTTGTTCTGCTCACTCATGAGTATCAACTAATTTCATCCTCAGTCAAACCTGGGAAGTAGGGACTACTATTATTTCCATTCTACAGATGAAGCAGTGAAACACAGAGAAGTTAAACAAGTTGCCCAATGTCACCCAGCTAACGACTGGAACCTGGTTATTTTTCAGCTCCTCCGATCCTAACTGCTCTGCCGGGCTGTGTTTGTCATTACATGCCACTACCGGCTGGATTGCAGTTGTATGTTTACACTTCTGCACGTCTTTGTCGAGTTTGGGTTGCTTCTTGACTGAAATAGTTTATTTCATTCACACCTTTAAAATTCCTGGTGCCCACACAGCTCTGTGTCCTGGCGTGGAGCTGATGTTCAGAACATGTTTGCTCAAGAATTCTCAAGGCTTCTGGATGGTAAGTATTCATGCTCCCATTTGAAATCAGACTTTTGACTCTTCTTTGAAATGTGGTTTCACAGTTTACTTTTTGTCAAAAATAGGTCAACTTGTTTTCTGCAAGATACATTCCTTGTTGTCCCAATTCCAACTGGGAGTATGGATTAGACTGCTAGAATGTTCAAGAATAGCCAAGACAAAGAAGCAACCTAAGTGTCCATTGACTGAAGAATGGATAAAAAGATGTGGTATATATACACCGTGGAATATTGTTCAGTTGTAAAAAAGAATGAAATAATGCTGTTTGCATCAATGTGGATGGACTTACAGGGCATTAAGCTAAGTGAACCAGGTCAGACAGAGGAA
The DNA here is from genome assembly GCF_023091745.1 of Budorcas taxicolor. Classification (NCBI taxonomy): domain Eukaryota; kingdom Metazoa; phylum Chordata; class Mammalia; order Artiodactyla; family Bovidae; genus Budorcas; species Budorcas taxicolor. The sequence goes on along the minus strand of NC_068922.1, from coordinate 44,163,618 downwards.
GACAAAAGACTGTATAATATCACTTATATGTGCAATCTAAAAAGATACAACTAACAAAACAGTAGCAGACTCATAGAGAACATACTAGTGGTTACCAGGGTAATATAAGGGTAAGAGAGTAAGAGGTACAAACTACTATGTACAGAATAAATAAGCTATAAGGACATATTGTACAGCACAGGGTATTTAGCCAGTTTGATAATTACTATAAATAGAATATGATCTTTAAAAATTGTGACGTGCTGTTTTGTACACCTGAAACTTACATAATATTGTATATCAACTATACTTCGATTAAAAAAAAAAAAAGAAGAAGAAGAGAGTACTCTGACCACAGGCATTCTCCTTGCTCCAAAGCCCTTCATTCTCGGGGCCACCTGTGGAATGACTGAGTCTTCTCCCCTACTCATCCCCCAAACTCCCAGCTCACAGTCTGCAGCTTCTAAGCCCTAAAGAAGTTGAGGTTCCTAGACCCCCTTAGGAATCCTTGAACGCTTTAAAAGGTTTCTAAATGTGTTAAAATGTTTTTATTGCTTAACCTATTTAAAAATTGATTGGTGAGAGCAGAAGTCAACAAAAAGTCTTCACAAACCAGAAGTTGCTTCACTTTGGGTTTCCATTTTTCTCCCCCAGGTCTTTCCCTTCCCTGGTATTTCCAGTGTTCACAACAACGTTAACATCACCAGTGTATAAACAGCTCTTTCCTGTTCCAAGAGCCAGAGAAGCAGTCCAGGAAAAATGGATGGAGACTATAAATAGGACAATTTTGGAGCATGAATTCTACAAGGCCAGTAATCATGTGAAATTTTCTTTCAGTGTCACTGGGTATGTTTCCCCAGCTTGGTTTTTCTTTCTTTCCCAGCAAATTGTTCCAATGTAGACATGCTCTCATCCGCAGAGTCTATGGCACAGCATTTCCACCCTCTTGAGACTTCCTTTGAATTATCCAGAGATCCCGGGGCTTATGTGGTCCCAAAGGCTGCCATCCTACTCCAAACATCAGGCAAGGAGAAGGAGAGCAGGGATGTGGGAGTCAGGCTCACGCTCTGTAGATGGATGTGTTTGCTACTGGGAATGCCTCTCCTCGTCTGGGTACTGGACCACTGCCCTCAGGTCTGTAACCTTCGTGGTTCACAGTGGTTGCTAGACACTAAAGAGGGTCCCGAGGTCACATCAAATCCTAGCTGCAGGGGTCACTAGAAAACAGGTAGGCTGTTCCAGCTTTGCCTACACCCTCCGTGGGCTTGAGCCCTTCCAGGGTCGTAAATCCATTCGCCCCCAAGGCGTCTTCCACCATGAGTATGTTGCCTTCCCTTAGAACCGTGGGTCGGAAGAGCCTTCTCAGGGCTTGTCTCTTGAAGACAGGACAGATGCTCTGGGTCATCTACAGGGCCCCGGCCTCCCTTGTGTCCAGGGAACGTACAGTCCTCTCAGTGTGTCATAGAGGTTTGCTGTCTCCCACTTGCTACAGCAACCTGGTGACTTAATTCCATGAATGTCACCTCGCCACATCTTTTTATACTAACAATCAAAACTAAATGCATTATCACAATGAGAAGATAATTTGGGGCTAAAAAACTAGCAAAGGTTGAAAAGCTGTGGGAAAGTAGATGCCCTCATGTATTGTTTGTGGGGATGTACATTGTCACGATAGTTTTGGGGGCAACTTGTCAGCCTGGACACAAAATCTTAGCAACGTGGACCCTTTGAGTGTTCAGTTTCACTTTTTGGAATTCATCCAATAAGAGGTCACGTTCACAAAAACTGAAAAGTAAGCATCATCATTACAGAAAAGGCAAAAAGGAAGTAAGAGCCGTGAAGGGCTGTCGGGGGGAGACTGGTCAGGCAAGGCCTGTGGACTAGCAGGCGCCCATGAATGACGGCAAGCTGGTCCATGTCTGTGTTTACATTTAGAAACATCCCGAGCATAGCACTGCTTGGCAGAAGGAGGTGATGAATCTCAGGGAGCCTGTCCTACTTCTACAGCAAAACCACACACAGAGATGGGACCAGAGAGGGAGGTATGGGGACAGCAAGAAGCCAGTATGCTGTTAGACAGGAACTCCTCTCCATTGTGGAATTACTGGTGGTTTCATGTGTTTATGGCGCTTTAAAAACTGACTTCACATTTCTTTAACAAAGATTACTTTTAATTTTTCATTGCCACTTGTGTGGTTGAGGTTCCTTATTGCTTGCCCCAGAGAAAATTTTATGGACTCCTGCAATTGAATTTTCGCAAAACTTCCTGAGGTGGGCACCACTGCGATCCCACCTATAAATAAAGTAAAGTGAATTGGAGTGATTTTCCAAGTTCATAAAACTAGTGACCCCTGCAGCTAGGATTTGATGTGACCTTCTTGTCTACCCACAAATTATCCTTCATAATAAAAAAGTGGGATGATGACACATGTATGTATGCATGTATATATTTAAAAAGAAGAAGAAAGTTATTCTCTAATCTTCATGAGTATTGGACAGTATTTAACCTCTTTATTCATAACATTTTGAAAATAAACACATGCAGAGTGAAGCAAGGGGTTGCTGGGTTGTTCACTTTTTGTTTTCCCTTCCTAGTGGCAGTCAAACATGTCAGAGTTAATTCTCTGGTTATTAAAGATACAATCAAACTGAACAGTCTTCCCTTACAAGGAGTAAGCAACTCATTTCTCTGTTTTCTTGCTCACAGAAACTGTCTTTCCAATATACTGATGAACATATTAAAAAGAGGACTTGCTACCCTTATGCCTGAGTGGGTATAGGCTGCCTGTATTGGGAAGGCAGGAGAGGCTGGGATGAAGGCCCTGTGGTCCCTGGGTCCCCCAGGTCCTGCCCAGAGGGAAGCGTGAATTTGCTCTTCCGCAGAGTGTTTACAGTGAGAACCAGGTGTTTAGTGCCTCTCCAAGGACCCAGAAAACATTGGCAGATGGGGGGGACGGGGGGGAAATGTGCTTCCTGCTATTCATGGGCTGTCCCACTTCTTGAAAGAAATACTCCACGTGTGTATGCACACACCAACACACAGATGTGCGCAAATATGATCTCATCTTCCTCCCAGGGATGAGGACCACAGCCCTCCTACCTCCATTTACAATCAGGCTGGAAATGCAAGACACACGGTTTCCTAACGATGGAGCTGGGATTAAAAATGAAGTTTACCTCCTGCCAGCTCATCACAGGGAGCACTTCATGTGAAGGGCATGAGATAACCCCCAAACACAGCATTAAAATAGGGGCTGGACATGCTCAGGGGTGGGAGCTGTCCTGAAACCACGGAGAGGATTGCGCAGGGACACACTAGCTGGGGAGTCCATGCAGAGTGCCCCCAGCAGTGATCACCAGAGCACTGGAGAGAAAGGCCATCTGGCAACCCCATCAGCTGTCCCTTCTCATCCTCAGATGGTCATGACATGACTGGGACCTTGCCCAGAGATTGGTCATTTGAAAACTTGGTGTGTCCTGTGTGAAAGAGCCTCAGACTTGTATGTGCTTTACACTTAGTTATAAGATTCAAATCACCAGACACTATAGCAAATTTAGCTCATCTAATTTACATCTATGGAACTATATATGTATAAATAAATAGGTAAATATTTACATATGTATTTGATATGATTTCTAGCTAAGCTTGGGGCTTCCCCTGTGGCCCAGCAATAAAGAATTTGCCTGCGATGCAGGAGATGCAGGAGACCCTGGTTCCATCCTGAGTTGGGAAGATCCCCTGGAGGAGGGCATGACAACGCACTCCAGTATTCTTGCCTGGAGAATCTCATGGACAGAGGAGCCTGGTGGACTACAGTCCACGGGGTGGCAAACAGACATGACTGAAGCAACTGGCCACGCACAAACAGCTAAGCTTAGGTGCAGTGAACAATGACCTACTGAGAGGAAACACTGTCAGAGCTACAGGGAGAAAGCGACAGCTTTCAACCTTGTATCAGCAGGGACTTCTTTGGTAGCGTAGTGGTAAAAGAATCCGTCTGCCAGTGTAGGAGACGGGGGTTGGATTCCTGGGTTGAGAAGATGCCCTGGAGGAGGAAACAGATACCTACTTCAGTGTTCTTGCCTGGGAAATCCCATGGGCAGAGGAGCCTGATGGGCTACAGTCCATGGGGTCGGAAATAATCAGATACCACTGAGCGACTGAACAGTTATGCATTATTGTGGAGCTGAGCTCAACTTTCTAGCTATATTTGGCTGTTACTTAAGTTGCTGATGATTCTTAATTGTAAAATGATGCAATAAAATAATAAGAGCTTCCTAATGTGAGACTAAATAAGCAGTGTGGATAATGTACTTAGCAAAGTGTCTAGTGGGAAGGAAATGTGCCATAAAATTAAATAATATTGTTATTATTGTTACAGTGTTCTTGAGGAAGGTGGCAACATGATAAAGCAATATTAGAGACAAACGATTCTAATTGCATTGTGTAATAACTGACAGAAAACTCTGGAGGAAGAGTTTTTGTGGAGCTGGGGGTATCTGGAAGCTATTTTCAAATAGGAAATAATAACCTTTTCATTTCAGGTTGCTGCCATGACTACAAAGATAAATAAATAAAAAAGGCAATGATGAAAACAAATAAAAAAGCTTTGTGATGGTGGAGATTATTGCTCTATTTGCCTTGGAGGCTAAACATATTGCCAAAAAATAGAGGTGTTCAGAGAAGAGTAAAAATCCTCCAAATTCTTCGAATTTTGTCTTTAAATGTTTAAGTACTGAGAAACAGAGTATTTCCTGCCATCTCAGTGAACAAGGATGTCACAGTCCTCAGAGATTCCAGCCCTCCAAGGCACCCAGGAAGGAGAAGACCTGAGTCACCTGCAGCCGTCGGCCTGTATGTAGCCGTTCCCCATAGGGAGCCCCGAGGAGCTCAGGGTGTGAAAAGCACAGGACACTGGCCCTAGATACAGGAGTGATTTCAGTGAACCCAGACTCTTACATCTTCCCGTAAACAGAAAAGCGCTAAATTCCTTAACTTGGGATGCCTGTGTGTGCTCAGTTATGTCCAACTCATTTGTGGACTGTAGCCCGCCAGGCTCCTCTGTCCTTGAGATTTTCCAGGCAGTAATACTGGAGTGGGTTGCCATTTCCTTCTCTGGGAACTTGAGATATCTGGTTTTCTTTAATTCACAAAAATACTTTTGATGTTCAGACTAGCTACCTTTTGTTACAAACTTCTATATAACCTGACTCCCCCTGCCTGCCCCACCACCACCCCTACCCCCGCACACCACCCACCCACCCCACCCCAAACCGCCACCCTCTACCTCCTAAGAGCAGTTTTCTCAGGATCCTTTGAGATGCTGTCTTGTGGGCTTGAAGTTTTAAAAATTCCCGCCAAATAAAATGTAACTCTCAACTTTTAGGGTGTGACTATTTTTTATGTTGACAGTACTTACTGCTCTGAAATCCTACTTTTCTTTTCCTGCCCAAGGAATATACTGGTAGGCAACCTTCCACCCCCCAATCCGCCTCCCCCCGATCCAGCTTGATCCTGACTCATAACCCTGAAGTTTTTGAGGTTGAGGTGGAGATGTACTGAAAAGATGTGAGAACTGGAAGCATGGCATAGTGTCAGCTAAAATAAAACTCCCCCTCCCTGCCCGCATTGCCTATGGGATACAAAATGTGTTCCCTGATTTAGTGTGGAAGCATTAACTCTGGTCACTGGCTTCTGAATTATCGTGGAAATGGACAATTCCACCCTGATTCCTTCTGTTACAACTGCGGTCCTGCTGGCATTTCTATTTGCGTAAACGCCTGGGTGTGACAAGTGGATACAACACAAGCTCAGCTGTCTTTGATTCAGTTCCATGCAATTGTCTGACTAAGGAACCAGCATCATCAGTGTCACTTAACTTTGGATTGTTTCTAAGCATCTTTGAAAACCTTGGGGCACTCAGGCAGTACGACTTCACCCCCAGAGTTGGTTGGCTCACAGCCCTACTGCTTACAAACAGAAGGTGGTTAAACAAGCATTTTTCGAAAAGGCATATTTGGTGGCTGTAAACTGGAGCAATAAAAATTGCACAATCTAAAGGAAGGGACAGTTTGTTTTGCCCTGTTTATTGCCAGTTAAATGCCAGAGGACTTTTAAAGTAACAGCAACAAGTATAAAGGAGGGGGAAAAAAATCAAATAAAATTTTTATGACCTTAAGATAAACCTATTGCTCTCTCCTCTTCCAGAGTTTTACAAAACTTCCTACACCTTTTGGCACTTAAAACTACATGTAATGTTTTACTCTGCAAATGCCAGCAAGGCATCATATAAAATTACAGCTGTAGGAATGGAGGTGCTATAAAATGGAACAGGAAAACTGAAAAGCTCCACACAGAGAGAAACAGTTGATGCTACGTTCTCTCCAATAAAGCGAAATTTATTCTAAGAGGAAAAGAGTGGAATTGAGCATGTGCTTTATTTTCCCTTGGATAAAGTCTTTTAAAAGCAGCTCTATAGGTGGTTCTATTTGCCTCTCGCATCCTGTGTCCGAGGGGACCCTTTTTGGTAGGTTTCAGCTTGGTTGCATCTATCCCTTGCAGGGCCAAGGGCGCCCTGATTTAATAGCCTCCAGGATTTGTTCTTCTGAGTTTCCGAGTCTCCCTAGTTGACGCTGAAGGGCAGGCAAGGTTGAAAACCATAGCTTTAGAGACAGGCCAGCAGTGAGGAGTGCGCTTGGACGAGAAGAGGAGGTGCAGGTCATCCGGTCGTGAGGTGAGTGGTCCCCCAGAAGCAGCCACAGCCTGCTTGGTGACGCCCGCCATAAGTCCTGTGGTCCTGGTTTTAAGGAGCCCATAAAGCTGCACCTTGGACCGCAAGGAGATTGAACCAGCCAGTTCTAAAGCAAATCAGCCCTGAATATTCCTTGAAAGGGCTGATGCTGAAGCTCTAATACTTTGGCCTGATGCAGAGAGCCAACTCACTGGAAAACACTGTGATGCTGGGAAAGATTGAGGGCAGGAGGAGAAGGGGGTGGCAGAGGATGATATGGTTGGATGGCATCATTGACTCAATGGACATGAGTTTGAGTAAACTTCGGGAGATAGTGAAGGACTTGCTGCGATCCATGGGGTTGCAAAGAGTTGGACACGACTGAGTGACTGAACTACAGAAAGTTGCCCCTGACCACCCAGCTAGGGGTCTGTTCTCATGACCAAAGCTGATTGGGATGATTTCAAAATATGCAGGAGTTTCTACATTTGTGGAGTCCACCGCAGGGATGACTGCATGTCCAATATTAATGCCAGGGGAGACACAGTCTCCTAACCTGTCTCCAGGTCTTTCCCCTCCGCTACAGACCCTCTTCCTTCCTGCCTGAGTCCAGGGCTTCTGAGCAACAGGGGGCTGAGGGCACCCTTTTGTCTTGAGAATTAATAAGGTCCCTGGGCCAGTTCTTATTAGATGAGCCTTATGGTAAGATCAAATTTTATTTGGGGATAGAAAGTGGCTGGTACAGACAAAAAAAAAAAAAAAAAAAAGCCTTAATTGTAATTGCTTTAGAATAAACAAGTCTTAAGCTAAAGCTCTTTTTTACACATTAAATAATATTCTCCATCTTTAGTTAACAAATCAACATGCCTGAAAAAATGGGGCACATGATTCTAGTTGAATGCCCTCCTGCATGTGTGGGCCATGATCAGCAGCCCAGGCATCATCTGGGGGATGGTTAGACCTGAAGCCACTCAGACCCCATCCCTCCCACCCAATCAGAAACCTTGTTAACAAGATGGCTCAGTAAATTACATGCACGATAAAATTTGAGGCCCTTGGGCTTAATGCATGTTAAAGAAGCTTTATTTCTCTCTGAATCTCTAGGATCATGCAGAGTGATTCTCCTTGCCTGTGGTCATGGCTGGAGTAGGGGTGAGGATGGGTGGCTCAAAGGCCTGAATGATTATGTTAATCATATTTTGTATTTTCTGGTGTTTTAATATCATGGGCTCATGTTGACCAGGGAGAGACTGCCTCTCCCAGAACTGGTGAATTCCTAAAGGTAGCAGAACCCCCCTTGGAGCAGAGTGCTGGGCTGTGCTCAGTTGCTCAGTCATGCCCAAGTCTTTTGCGATCCCCTGGACTGTGTAGCCTGCCAGGCTCTTCTGTCGATGGGATTCTCCACGCAAGAATATTGGAGTGGGTTGCCATTTCCTCCTCTAGGGGATCTTCCTCAACCAGGGGTCAAATCCATGTCTTTTGTGTCTCCTGCATTGGCTGTCTGGAATGAAAGCTGTCTGTTAAGTCAGACTTGCCCCCTGAGCTGAGACTGAAAGGTGTTGAGGGCAGTAGGGAGGTGATGGGTGACGTCCCAGGGGAGAGGCTCGTGTGGGGTCCCTGGGTGGTGTCTCACTCCCCTCTTATGTTGGGAGAGAATTAAATTTGAGAACAACTAAGGGGATGCATGGAGAAGGAAATGGCAACCCACTCCAGTATTCTTGCCTGGAGAATCCCGTGGACGGAGAAGCCTGGTAGACTACAATCCATGGGGTCACAAAGAGTTGGTCATGACTGAACGACTTATTTCTTTTTCTATTTCAAGGGAATTCAAGTGCTTCCCTGGTGGCTCAGTGGTAAAGAATTCACTGGCCAATAGCAGAAGACCCAGGTTTAATCTCTGGATCGGGAAGATCCTTTGGAGAAGGGAATAGCTACCCACTCCAGTATGCTTGACTGGAGAATCCCATGGACAGAGGTGCCTCATGGGTACAGTAGTCCATGGGGCTGCAAAAAGTCAAACATTGACTTAGCAACTAAATGGCTACCAAGGGGATACAACTGTAAGGGATTTGAGAAGGAAAAGAGCACAATTGGAAAGTTACATTGGGGGATGGGATGGTTCCTGAAGGCCGTTCCAGGGGTAGAGGACCAGAAGGTAGAGAGTCAGCAGCTGTAGAGTCTTCATCAGCCTCCCTCCCTGGAGCACAGAGGCTGGACCCCTTCTCTGGTGTTTGTCACGTGTGAGTTATCAGAAGGCAGGGCCAGTGTGCAGAGGTTTGTAGAATTTATTCCTGGTGTAAGTGAAATGCTTTCAATGGGCCTTTCATATATGTACATATAACTGTGGATGTGCATGACTTAGAGAAATGAATGGAGAGTAGAGAATTTTTAAACAAAGATGTTTTACTTGAAAGAGGCATCATCTGATCACAAGACAAC